>NC_034201.2:31149340-31471285 GCF_002021735.2 Oncorhynchus kisutch | reverse complement strand
TATCACAAACGGCCTTGATTGGGAGTCCCACAGGGGGGCGCACATTTGGCCCAGCATCATCCGGGTTAGGGTTTAGCCCGGGTAGGCCATCACTGTAAATAAGAATTTGTTATTAACTGCCTTTCCTAGTTAAATAAAAAATTAATAAAAGTGCAAGTGATACCAAAGAGCCTACTAGAGTTCCATTGTTAAGACTGTCACCATTTCGTTACACTGGTGTCAGAAGTGTGATGGAGCAAGGGCGGCCATTGGAGTGGTATGTACATGTTAGGGACTTGGTATAGAGAAGCGTGGGGACACTCTCTCCCGAAGTAAGGAGGTAATGTAGCGACCTTGTCAAGCGGACATTGTGTTATCATATCTTTGTACTCCCTGACGAATGCCAGGCAGCCAAAACGTGTCAGAGTTTAACACTTTGTTTCCATTGAACAATGCCATACAAATAAAGGCATTTTAATTAATTATATTAAGAGTACCTTGGTCCTCTTTTCTTTCTGATGACCTTGTCATGTCGTTCAGACCCCTTGGTGTAACAGTTAAGGTGTTGACTTGACAGTCACTGGATATGACTTGAGTCTTGGTCAGAACTACCCCCTGAATTCACTATAATACGATTGATTAATATCTTGATTAGTTAAGTAAACACTTTTGGCAGTAATTACAGCAATTAGTAATAATAATTACAGTAATTACAGAGTCTTTATGTTGTTGTCATGTTGCTACCATGCTGTGTTGTCATGTGTTGCTGCCATGCTATGTTGTTGTCTTAGGTCTCTCGTTATGTACTGTGTAATATTTTTATTTAATTTATTTTTATTTTTAATACCCCGTCCCGTAGGAGGCATTTTGGTAGGCCGTCATTGTAAATAAGAAATTTGTTCTTAACTGACTTGCCAATTAAATACATGTTAAATAAAAAATAAAAAGAGAGGAGAGAGTGGAAGTTGGGACGGTTTTATGACTCTTAACACCCATAAATAGTTTGCCACAGTGATTGTACGTACATACCCCAACCAGAAGCCATGGATTACAGGCAACATTCGCACTGAGCTAAAGGCCAGAGCTGCCGCTTTCAAGGTGTGTGACTCTAACCTGGAAGCTTAAAAGAAATCCCGCTATGCCCTGCGACGAACCATCAAACAGGCAAAGACTCAATACAGGACTAAGATTGAATCATACTACACTGGCTCCGACGCTCGTCGGATGTGGCAGGGCTTGCAAACTATTACAGACTACAAAGGGAAGCACAGCCGCGAGCTGCCCAGTGACACGAGCCTACCAGGCAAGCTAAATAACTTCTATGCTCGCTTCGAGGCAAGCAACACTGAGGCATGCATGAGAGCATCAGCTGTTCCGGACAACTGTGTGATGACGCTCTCCGTAGCCGACGTGAGTAAGACCTTTAAACAGGTCAACATACATAAGGCTGCGGGGTCAGACAGATTACCAGGACGTGTGCTCCGGGCCTGTGCTGACCAACTGGCAGGTGTCTTCACTTACATTTTCAACATGTCCCTGATTGAGTCTGTAATACCAACATGCTTCAAGCAGACCACCATTGTCCCTGTGCCCAAGAACACAAAGGCAACCTGCCTAAATGACTACAGACCCGTAGCACTCACGTCCATAGCCATGAAGTGCTTTGAAAGGCTGGTAATGGCTCACATCAACACCATTATCCCAGAAACCCTAGACCCACTCCAATTTGCATACCGCCCAAACGGATCCACAGATGATACAATCTCTATTGCACTCCACACTGCCCTTTCCCACCTGGACAAAAGGAACACCTATGTCAGAATGCTGTTCATTGACTACAGCTCAGCGTTCAACACCATAGTACCCTCAAAGCTCATCACCAAGCTAAGGATCCTGGGACTAAACACCTCCCTCTGCAACTGGATCATGGACTTCCTGACAGGCCGCCCCCAGGTTGTGAGGGTAGGTAGCAACATATCTGCCACGCTGATCCTCAACACTGGAGCCCCCCAGGGGTGCATGCTCAGTCCCCTCCTGTACTCCCTGTTCACCCACGACTGCATGGCCAGGCACGACTCCAACACCATCATTAAGTTTGCCGACGACACAACAGTGGTAGGCCTGATCACCGACAACGACGAGACAGCCTGTAGGGAGGAGGTCAGAGACCTGGCCGGGTGGTGCCAGAATAACAATGTATCCCTCAATGTAACCAAGACTAAGGAAATGATTGTGGACTACAGGAAAAGGAGCACCGAGCATGCCCCCATTCTCATCGACGGGGCTGTCGTGGAGCAGGTTGAGAGCTTCAAGCTCCTTGGTGTCCACATCAACAACAAACTAGAATGGTCCAAACACACCAAGACAGTCGTGAAGAGGGCACGACAAAGCCTATTCCCCCTCAGGAAACTAAAAAGATTTGGCATGGGTCCTGAGATCCTCAAAAGGTTCTACAACTGCAACATCAAGAGCATCCTGACCGGTTGCATCACTGCCTGGTACGGCAATTGCTTGGCCTCCGACCACAAGGCACTTCAGAGGGTAGTGCGTACGGCCCAGTACATCACTGGGGAAAAGCTGCCTGCCATCCAGGACTTCTACACCAGGCGGTGTCAGAGGAAGGCCCTAAAAATTGTCAAAGACCCCAGCCACCCCAGTCATAGACTGTTCTCTCTACTACCGCATGGCAAGTGGTACCGGAGTGCCAAGTCTAGGACAAAAAGGCTTCTCAACAGTTTTTACCCCCAAGCCATAAGACTCCTGAACAGGTAATCAAATGGTTACCCGGACTATTTGCATTGTGTGCCCCCCCAGCCCTTCTTTTACGCTGCTGCTACTCTCTGTTTATCTTATATGCATAGTCACTTTTACTATACATTCATTTACATACTACCTAAATGGCCTGACCAGCCAGTGCTCCCGCACATTGGCTATGGTGCATTGTGTCCCACCACCCGCCAACCCCTCTTTTTACGCTTCTGCTACTCTCTGTTCATCATATATGCATAGTCACTTTAACGATACCTACATGTACATACTACCTCAATAAGCCTGACTAACAGGTGTCTGGATATAGCTTGCTACTCTTTTTTCAAATGTATTTTTACTGTTGTTTAATTTCTTTACTTACCTACACACACACACACACACACACACACACACACACACACACATATACCTTTTTTCCCCGCACCATTGGTTAGTGCCTGTAAGTAAGCATTTCACTGTAAGGTCTACACCTGTTGTATTCGGCGCACGTGACAAATACATTTTGATTTGATATAATTCACAGCAGACAGTATCTGCTGTAAAAACAGTCATCTTTGTGTACAGACCAGGGTCTGGCCCTGGGGTCATCTCTCCCTGGTGCCATATAGAACAGAAACATTAACTCATACTCTGGAATGTGGTCTCTAGGTTTTATCACCCAAAAGACATCTTAAATCTCCTGTCAGTGTTATCTCCCAGAGGCCCATCCTCAGTAGAACACACACACAATAGTTATAAGAATACTCTATCTGTTGCATAAAAACAACCATTTGATGCAATAAAGGTATTATAACATAACCTTGCAATTTTCCACCATAGTGTATAATCTAGCACTCTGGGACCCTGCAAACCATGTTTTCTACAGAAGTCAAATGTAATGGAGTCCACTGCCCATGTTGTGAATGATTGCTGTCCATACAATGATTTGTACATTGCTAGACATGACCGCCTTGTCAACCTGATAGCCAGCGAGGTGAGACAGGTAGTCTCACCAACAGCACAAATCCATAAACATTCTTGTGTAAGAGGACGCTGGTTAGATGTTGTTGATGAAGTTTTTTCCTATGTGCCAAATACAAAAACATGGAGCAGGCCTTTGCCGACAAGCTTCTTAAATACCAGCCCCTCATGGCATGCTTGGACAACCTCAGGTGTAGGTGCAAGCTGGTGCCGCTGATATTTGACAGTCTCGGCCATGTACACAGGCTTGCAGTGCGTGGCCTCCAGATTACGGCAAAGCAGTTGGCTAGGTACTGTACTGTTTCAGCTGTCGTGGACAGCCTAGCTGTTTGGAGAAGGAGGTGCTTTCTATACCCTTGAGTGCCCTGCATACAGAGACCTTTGAAATGTTTAATGTACATTTGATTGGTGATTTAAATAGTTAAACATTTAAGTATTTAAATGTGTGTGTGTTCCACCTGTCTGGTGAAGTGGTCGTGTAGGTCTCGCTTCTGGTCCTGGGCATGCAGCATTTCCATGGGCATGCAGCATTTCCATGACCTTGCGGTTTTCCGGTGTACAAGTGGAACACTCTACCTCGCTCTCTGCATAGCTTTCAAAGCCGTGCTGGTGGAAAGAATGACTGCACAGGAAGTGAACAGAGGACAGCTCGAGGGGGCTGTTACACATGCTGCATTTGGTCTTCTGAAAAATCTTTGCACTTGTGAGAAAAGAGGTGGTGAGAGAAAC
The DNA here is from genome assembly GCF_002021735.2 of Oncorhynchus kisutch. NCBI lineage: Eukaryota > Metazoa > Chordata > Actinopteri > Salmoniformes > Salmonidae > Oncorhynchus > Oncorhynchus kisutch. Next base: position 31,466,848 of record NC_034201.2, on the reverse strand, counting down.
AAAAAAATACTTTCGAAGTCAGTATAGTTTCAATAAATGGTCTTTGGGAGGTTAATTCAAGCTTTAAAAATACAGTACTAAAAACACATCCAGAATGTAGTTAAATTTGCTTCGAAGTTCAGCCATCAAACAAATTTAGAATGTGCTTGTGTATCTTAGTGCGGAGGACTAAAACTGCCCTTAGCCTTCACTCCACATAGATGTCAAAGAACTGGATGTACTCTGGAGGAAACTCCAGTTGTGAACATGACCCAGCTCTAGGGGATAGGGTTTGTTTTTGGACTGGACTTTGGCTATGATTTTCCTCTCCCTCACCTGCTTCTGAGCTCCTGGATCTCGGTGCGGAGGTGGGCCGTCTCCTCACGGTACTGGCGGATCTTGCGCTCGTCATCCTCGATCTGCTGTGTCTCCCTCTGCAGCTTGTTGATGAGGTAGTCCTTGATGACTGACGGCGTGGCCGTGGAGTTGTGTGCCAGCGTCTGCACCACTGTGGACCAACACGTGCATAGACAAGCACACAAGCACATACATACACACAAAACTTAGCAACAGTGCCCAATAAAATTCTCAAACTCTGTTATAATGCTCCGATGACTTTTCCTATTAACTTATAAAGCCCTATAGATTACGTAACCCAGCAACTGGCACGTTTATCATGAATGTACGCATATGACAGAAATAAATCAGTACTCGTTTTTCATATATTGATTTGAGGTTAGCCACGCGGTCAAAACAGAACAGAAACACTCTAGCTTGTGAGACATTCAATAACAGGAAGGAAGTGGAGGCAGAAAACTGCAAAGAACACTTGAGTTTCTTTTAAGTTGGTGAGGTCTGAAAGAATTCAGACAGTGACTACTAGGGAAATCTCTACAGAAAGCCCCAGATTCTTCATCTACAGAGAAGGAGAAAAACGGAGAAAAATGGCCACCAGCTTACCCAATAAGGGAGGCATCAGATTGTTCTGGTCGATGTACTGCAGGACTTGGCTGATGTAGGCCTTGCAGTTCTCCTCTTTGCGGGCAAAGTAGCCCAGCGCCTGCTCCCACAGGCACACTTCCTGGTCACCGTAGCGCTGGGAGCAGGCCTCCACCACTTTGCTGTACTCCTCATTCTGCATGTGGTAGTGCATGATCTGCTGGTACCTAGAGAGAGAATGACATCATTCAAATGACATCATTGATAATTATATCAGTACATACCAATGAAGTCCCCATAGTCTGCACTTGTTCACTCTCCATCACAGATTTTAATGCATTGGATCTGGGTGTTAAATGGTAGACAATCCGGCTACACCAATCCCATGGTTTTAAATCCACGAGGTGGAGTCAACGAATGCACACTTCAGAGAGAAGCAGAAATATTGGAATTTGAAGTGTTTCTGACTGCAAAGGTTTAGAGACAGGAAGACTCACAGCTTTCCCTTCTCATAGAGGTACAGGACCCCATCTTTGAAGTTGTGCATCTGGCACAGGACGAGGGCCTTGTCAAATACGGTGTTGTCTCTCCTCAACAAGGACAGTGCTGCCCCCTGCAGGACCTTATTCCTCTGCCAGCGAAAATAGAAAGACAGTCAGACAGACAGACCGGATCAAAATAAAACGTTTGATACTCAAGACAAAACACATAAATAGTTTAACATGAACTGGTGACACAACAAGTTGAGGAAATGTGTTTATTCTGAAATCTTAATTCAAAGTAATTTAGGCTGCAGATACATCATCTAATATTTCATTTGTAACATTTTGCACATTTTGTATATCTATACAAGTTTAGGTTGTTTGCGTGAACACATGGCGGTTTACAGTACACGTGTGTGTGTGTGTTTCCATCACCTCAGGGTCTTGTTCATGTGCCCAGTCCTGCAGCCGTAGCACTAGCAGCATGTCGTACACCCCCTGAGAGAAGAAGGGCTCCACCTTGATGATGTGCTCCAGGAAGGCCCTTAGCTCCTGCGGGTTATTAGCAAACACAGGGAGGAACTCCTCTGAATTGGCCTGGGAGATAAAGGTACAAGTTCCATGTCATTTCAGCAAGCCATGACACCCACCATCTCAGATTGTTTTGAAATAATTTCTGTAGTTAGAAATTGATCAGATTAGCATTTCTGCAACATTATTTTGTTGAAATATAATTAGATCAAAATAATTCAGCTAATTGATTGCACCCAAATTGGCCATTTTAATTTAAAGGATTCAAATCCAATTTTATTGGTCACATACACATGGTTAGCAGATGTTATTGTGTAACGAAATGCGTGTGGTTCATATCATATTCAATAAATATAGTATCTAACATCCGATTTGGACCAAACATTTTCCTAACAAAGAGTAAGGAATCTAAATAAATTGTCATAAGCCACCCACGTACCCCCCCACACCAGCAACGAGTATACAATATCAGTTCTTTGTGTCAGACAAGCAGTATAGAGCTGCGGCTCGGAGTATTGTGTCTTCATCCTCTGTAATGTATTCTCAGTGAATTTGGTGATGGTATATTTCCCCTGTTCAGAAAAATGTATCATTGAAGTTGTTAGGTTTATGTCCCATCCTGCATCCTGGTATCACCAGGTTCTGACCACTACAATGAGTAGTGTTATTACTATTACCATGAAATATGCAATATATCATTATAACCATTATAAATAGTACCATCCTTATCAATATAAGCTGAATTACTGGTCTTAGACTAAATTGGTAAACCCATTTTAATTAGGGAAAGGATCTCAAGTCTCTGTATGTGGTGTCCCAGCTGGGTTGGTAGTCGGTACACAGGCCCTTGAGGTGCAGCGTGGTGCCGTCGGGGACGTGGTGGATCAGGGTCTTGCCGTAGCGCTTCATGTTGCTCTCTGACTGCTCGAAGGGAAGTCTCCCAATGTAGCACAAGGCCTCCTCGTAGTTCTGTATGGAACATAGAGGACGAAGACAAAGGGGTTTGAATTTCGGTAAAGGGTCGTTCAAATCGGATTGACTTTACCCAAGAGTAGGGGAAGAGGCTCTTTGTCCAATTATAATCAGAAATTGTCATTTGAAAATGGGTTTTGTAATCCAACAATGGGAGTAGAGGAGCTGCCTAAAACATGTACTGAATGTGGACAGAAGGCAGCACCAAAAGCCTGTGCCGTTGTCTTCCATCATATGTCCATTGAAAACGCAACTTCTTTGCCCTCTCTCCCTCAGCACGATCGGGAAGCTCGAGCCCTCTTACGAGATACGTTTTCTGGATGCTCAGCGTGTCTAAAACCTGTAGGCTCTGCACCGGAAGTCTCTGGCCAACGCCTACCACAACACCCTGCACCTCAAGGATGTTAAAACTATGCTTAATGTAGATTTTGACTCTGAATTTCAATAATGCAACATCCTGGGGAAGCCTTCATTCATAGCAACATAATTTATTGTTTATTCCTATCTATATACCATCAAATGAACTTAATTTTACTAGGCAAGTCAGTTTTAAGAACAAATTCTTATTTCAATGATGGCCTAGGAACAGTGGTTAACTGCCTTGTTCAGGGACAGAACTACAGATTTTTACCTTGTCCGCTCGGGGATTCGATCTTACAACCTTTCGGTTAATAGTCCAATGCTCTAACCACTAGGCTACCTGCCGCCCCCTTTGCTGCTCATTTCAACATTGTCCAACAGCCTGAGACGGTCTCAAAGCGGTCTGAAAGCTCACCTAGCATATTTTATCAGGGACAAGCTTAAGAGATCTGTCAGATAGGCCATGTGAGCTAGGGGGGACCTGATACACCCGTGTGCTTTGCGCTTAACTCAGCGGTAAATTGACACCATGGAGTTATGGATTTCATGAACTTTATCCAATCATCATCTAGCCTGCAACATCGCTTGTTTCGTAGTCTGCTGAGCATCATGATCTAGTCTACTTTTACATTAGGACGTTCAATGGCTAAGCAAAGGTAATAAACCTCTTAAGAGAGCAGGCCATGTGAGGTTAGGGAGGAGATAGTTGCTTTTCTCTGCAATTGCCGAGACAAGAAAGACAAAACATATCTAATTATGGGGGGAGCCAGGGGGGACTCAGATCCCCTGAATGAGACGTTAGCTCCCCTAAATCCAAAACATTCCAACTTGAGGGGGGAGCTTTAAATAATGCTAATTTAGTAATTATCCTATTTGTCTAAAATGTAGTGGTAAATATGTTTTACTGTGATAAATATGGAAATAAAAGCATCCTAATGAAACAAACACACCCACATCTATGTCATGGTTTAAACTACAGGTGACAAACTTATTCCACAGAGGGCCGAGTGGCCGCGTGCTTTTGCTACACCTTTGTACTTGATTGATGAATTAAGGTCACTAATAAGTAAGGAACTCCACACACCTGGTTGTCTAGGGCTTGATTGAAAGGAAAAATCAAAAACTTGCAGACACTAGGCCCTCCATGGAATGAGTTTGACATCCCTTGTTTAAACCATTTATTTCTGTGACGGCACTGTCCACTCAGTAGTGCTGACTTTAGGCCTCAGCTAAGCTCCTTTACATATAGATGTTACTTTGTACTTCCTCATTTTCTCCATTTGTATGCCATGCATCCTTGATAAAATAGCATATGCCTTTATTCTAACGCATTACACTTATCCATTGGGTATTTGATTAAGGATCCCATTAGCTGTTGCAAAAGCAGCAGCTACTCTTCATGGGGTCCACACAAAACATGAAATAATACAGAATATTAATAGGACAGACAAGGACAGACATTTTGCTTTAGTCAGTCAACTGTTTTAGGGTGCTCATTGCTTTGCTTTTCAGTTGCACGCCGGTACTGGTGTTCTCTGTACCTAGGAGTAGTCAACCATTTATTTTGCTTTATTATTAAATGACAATAGGCCTATAAGGTGACTATTTCAGTTAGAAGAGCTTAACATTCGGTTAGAAGCTTTCGATTTTGTAATGGCATAGGCCTACATTATTTTGGATTTGTGTGCCCAAGAGAACTGTTTCCACAGTGAAACATCATGAACTGTTACATAGGCATAGTTGCACTTACAGTGCATCTTCAGAGATCTCCACGATCCAGGATTCTCTTACTGGGTTTAAGTTCAATGTTCTAATTCAATTGTTAAATGCTTAACAATGATAAATAGCCTAACACTGTCATAAATGTAATTAATGTAAGGAAAGAAAGGTAGTGTTTTATTTCACAGGATCTGTGAAGACACCAAGCATTAACTCATGAACTAGGGTGTAAAACATGTTTTGATTCAACTCATGTATTACATTGAATGTAGGCCACATGTTCTGCGTGTGGTCATGTGGGTAAAATTGCCTCGGCTGAGAGGGTTGACTACCGGCAGTGGTGTAGGCCTAGTGGAAGGTAATGCCTTTTACCCATCTTTTTCATAAAAATGCATTGAAGGTCATTTTTCAGAGTTACCTACCTATTTTTTAGCACTACATGACTGGCTACCGCTAGGCCTATTTGAAGTTCATGGTAATACACACTGTGGCCTAGTCTAGTAAATTGACCGTGAGTGTTAGGGTGACCATCCCATTTTCCCAGGACACTTTCAGCCCCATTTCAGTGTCCCGACTTTTCAGGCTGAATGTCATTAGGCGCATGGTTTAGTGTTTTGTAACAGATGTCCATTTCCATTCATCAAATGGCAAGAGTATAAATGCAGTTTGGATGCGGGGCTTATTTTGGAATGGAAGAACATGCACAGCCTACTTTTTGAAGTAATTTGTTTGACAACTAGATTAAAATATTATGTCTGGTTGTCTTCATGCCACATTAAAAGGTCATTATTATCAGTCTCATAAAACGCAAGAGACCACGACGAATGTCATAGTGCAATTCGCACACTGAGGGGAGGGATAAAACGATTATTGACGTGATTTAAAAACATATTTTCAAAATGAGTGTTATTTTCTCCTCTGATTTGAGCCCAAACAAAACAGTCAATTTCCCTACGCTGCACAACTATATTCAGTCATCATCAGTACAGATCTCTCCCATGATGCCTGAGTTTTTAGATAAACTGAAAGTTAACATCGCAACGAGATTAAGTCCCCACAGAGGTGGTGCAGTTTGTTATGGGGACCCGTAAGAGAGAGACTTTTCCACAAAAGATAGTCAACTGAGATACACCTTGCATAAAAGGTTTCTATGTGTAAAAAAAAACTGAACAAGACAGAGAAAATAATGAAATGATAAAGAAATAGAAAATGGAGCTGAATGTGATGCTGGTCAACTGAGATATGCCATGCATAAAAGGTCTCCTATGTGTGAATAAAAATTAAATTGTCAAGCTATGTATGTAAAACAGACAGGAAAGTAGAAATGCCTTAATGTGATGCAGGTCAACTCTGTTAAAAGTACAAATGTGTTACATTATTGAAACAATTTGATGCACTGAATTAGGCTAATCTTAAGCACATAAAATGAATTTTAACATTTCATTTTAATAAATGCTTAATAAACTTAGAATTGTTTCTACATTGTTTTTTACACCGGCCCTAGGAAGAGTAATCCCATGTAGAAAATGTCTGGCCGGCCTGCCGAGTGGCACAGTGGTCTGTGCCACTAGAGATCCTGGTTCGAGACCACCCGCGCCCGGGAGACCCATGGGGCGGTGCACAATTGGCCCAGCATCGTCTGGGTTAGGGGAGGGTTTGGCCGGCAGGGATGTTCTTGGTTGCGGTCCAAATACTTAAAAGACATCCCCTCAGCCCTCAAATTAAGTGGACACTTCTGATGACGTATCATGAAGTCTGACGAGTATACACTTTCAGGGCAAGGGAGGACCACCCTTGGCCGGAAATTCATCACTCGTTCATCCTGTGATGATTGTGTTTTCAGTCACCAGTAGCATATGGGTACATTATATGCGCTACAGTCAATTATGAGTGCATGTCTACTTATATTAAATATATAATTATTAATATAAGCTTACTGTATGATAACTAGCAAATGAATTAGCTAACTAACGTTAGCCTGCTTAGCTGGAACTTCTGATGAAGGAAAATGTTTTCAAATCTACAATTTCCAAAAGATAAGCAAACAAAAACATATTTACTTTTTACGAGACGTGTTTGTGCAGTCATGTGCATTAGGAGCACAATTTCTAATTTATTTGCACTTGTATGTTGACTTCTCCATTTATGTTGTTTTTACGTTTTTTGCAGACTTTTCTTAGCGGATGTACAATCATCGCAAATGTAATTTTGGGGAGTTTCAGGAGTCAGAGTGAACATAATTGTACACTCACAAACTCAACTAAAAACGAGGGCTGAGGGGCTTATGTTGCAAACTTCCCTTGCTTGGCTAATCATTTGGACCACCCTCCAAGATGGCGATGGGGATTCCCACAAGGGCATAAGGCGAGGGTAAGTGAGGGTGTCTTTTATGAGTTTGAACAGCAGCCCTTGTCCCATCGTGCACTAGCGACTCCTGTGATGGGCCGGGCGCAATGCACGCTGACATGGTCGCCAGGTGTACGGTGTTTCCTCCGACACATTGGTGTGGCTGGCTTCCGGGTTAAGTGGGCATTGTGTCAAGAAGCAGTGCGGCTTGGCTGGGTTGTGTTTCGGAGGACGCACGGCTCTCGACCTTCGCCTCTCCCGAGTCTGTACGGGAGTTGCAGTAATGGTACAAGACTGTAACTACCAATTGGATCCCGCAAAATTGGGGATAAAGGGGTAAAAAAAATATATATATATTTTTTTTAATTATAACAAAGCACACACCAAAGAAAAGTTCTATATATATATATACAGTATATATAATATTTAAATAATGTCTGCCCCCCCCCCCCCCCCCGTAAATAACCTTTTTCAAATCTGGCCCCTTAAGAATATAGTTGAACAGCCCTAGTATATGTGATGAGTCAAAATAATTTGTGCAAAAAGGGTCAAAGCAGTCCAGGTAGCTATGGTAAAGTCCAGGTAGCTATGGTAAACTATTTAATTTACTATTTAGCAGTCTTATGGCTTGGGAGTAGAAGATTCAGGGTCCTGTTGGTTCCAGACTTGGTGCATCAGTACTTTTCAAGGGGCTATTTGAACAGGGCCATTGATTCAGTTGATTGTGCCTTTGAAAGCCAGTCTAATATTTTTTATTCACTCCCTTCAAGCTCATTTCTCAGACTGGCACCTAGGCTAACTTCTTACCTAGTTAACTAAAAAAGGCTCATGTCCTGGCTGTTTGCTAACGTCAGCTAGCATACTAGCCAAACTCAAATGTTGCTATTTAAGTAGCTAAATCATTATTCATCATTTCCTTACTTGGAACTAGCTAGGAAGCATTATTAGCTCACTTGCTTAGACAGACTGCTTGCAGGGAGGGGTGTCTGTGCATCAAGTTAGCGAGCTAGGCTGCTAGCTAGGCTGTTCACATCATAGAAAACACTGAAAGAATATCTCCAAGAATGATGTGGCTCCGGCCCGAGTCACAAGCCGATATGCCGATGGGGAGATCTACGTTTTTCCCATTATCTCCAACGTCCTTCACTGTCTCTTTATCAAAAAATACAAATCGTCTCCACTGTAAGAATGCAGCCATTCTCTTCGCACTGTATCCTCACAGTGACTAAATCATGTGATACCCACCCACAAGTCATGTGAGAGAGAGGAATGAGAGCGATAAATGTAAATTATACAAATAAAATGAAAATTCAATCAACAAACGATATAATATGAATATCAATGTAGGCGGCAGGCTGTAAGTGTGAAGGTCAGAAAATAAAGTTGTTTGGTGTTCGTCATGTTAGTTTTGACATAACACCCATTAAATCGTTTTTTTTTACTTGCATAAAATAAAGATAAGAACTCATTCAAATTAAACATATGTACCAATAAGTCATGGATAGTCAGATCAATCAATCAATCAATCAATCAATCAGGAATCAATTAAATGGACTACAACAGTGTTTTGACTACAACTACTAGTAGTCGCCGATAAAGTAGGTCACCTTAAGACAATGTCGTTATATAATTCCCCCCCCCCCCCCATCAATTGAACGTGGACCAATCACACATCGACAAAGATTTCTTCTCGCCAGCCATCACTGCACGTGGACCTATCACTCTGCAGTACTTGGAACGTAGAAGGCAGGCTCTATGTGTCAGAGCTCTCTTAGCGGAACAACGACTCGATTGGATCCAATGAGATCACGCCGCGTTCTGGGCCCTATGGTGAGAACAAGCCGGTGAGGGAAAATCAATAAACCGTTAAGTGTGGCTATGAAGAGATTTTCAGTCAATACATATAGCCAACAGTAAGAAACATACAACGCAAATAATACGTGATTGGTAGTTTTTGCTTGTTGCAAGTCGTGCTCTCATTTTGATATCTTTGTGTAAATCAGCCTGCTTTAAAAAAACTCAACTGCTGCCGGCTCGAGAAGGTAAGGGTCTGCTCTGTCACTCCTCTCATAAATGTGCCTAGCTAGCTAAGTCATTGTTTTTCCATTCTTTATCTACCTGCAAATACTGTTGTTCATAGGTTAATTGAAGCAGTAACTAGCGGTTATTTCCTAACAGCCTCATTTTAAATAAATTTACTAGGCTGGTTGAGATTATTATTTAAGGTGTATAGTATTCTAGTTAACTATATGGCTTTTATACCTAACCTAAGTTAGCTCGTTGAACCCGTTTCCAGAACCAAAGATTGCTTCGTTTTTTTAATGCTCAAGGCATCACCTGTTCTGGGCGTCCATAGTAGTACGTCATATGTACTCTGATGGGACTAGAAGTTTCTACGCTCATGTATTTGAATAACTGCATGCTATATAGGCAATCAACAAGCTAATGGCTATTTGCTGAGACCTTTGCTAGGCTATATCCTTCATTCCGTGAAGTGCCTTAGTCCGCAGCTAGAAAAAGCATTACTTCAATATGTCACCATGCTTCCTGACTCCATCAGCACTTCAATTGACAGTCACAGAACTAATCTACTCTGATTTGCTAAGTAGAATACTTTAAAGGTATTGTACAATTCATGCCACGTGTCAAAGAAGTTCGTCGGTGGGATCAGGCCAATTAGATGCGTTCAAGATCAAAGGGCATGCTACTGTACCTTGACTGCACAAGCTGGCACCTAGAGTTTGGAACTGATGTCTAAAGAACCCTATGAGGTGCTGAAGAGTAATGGCAGATAATTGTAATATTCTAAACTGTTCTTCCTACATCTGCACTGGTGTTGAAAGAGGCTATTATAGGGGAAAGCAACATGGTGTATGCCCACCAGGCATTTGCTTTTACCTCTCCTCCTGTTCAACAGTGCAGGTGAAGGAATGGACACTCGGACCGGAGGGATCTTGAGATTCAATCGATTGTGCATTCAGATCCCTTTATTTTTTCCCCACATTTTACTTTACAGCCTTATTCTAAAATTTAATATTGTTTCCACTCTCAATCTACACACAATACCCCATAATGACATGGCAAAAACAGATTTAGACATGTTGGCAAATGTATTAAACTGATATCACATTTTACATAAGTATTCACACCCTTTACTCTGTTCTTTGTCAAAGCACTTTTGGCAGCGATTACAGCCTCGAGTCTTGTTGGGGAGCGTCGCTGCACAGGGTTCAAGTATGGGCTCTGGCTAGGCCACTCAAGGACATTGATAATGTCCCGAAGTCACTTCTGCCTTGTCTTGGCTGTGCGCTTAGGGTCGTTGGAAGTTGTATCTTTGCCCCTCTCTGAGGTCCTGAGCTCTCTGGAGCAGGTGATCAATGATCTCTGTACTTTGCTTTGTTCATCTTTCCTTTGATCCTGACTAGTCCCCCAGTCCTTGCCGCTGATAAACATCGACACAGCATGATGCTTCACCGTAGGGATGGTGCCAGTTTTCCTCCAGACGTAACGCTTGGCATTCAGGCCAAAGAGTTCAATCTGGGTTTTATCCGAACCAGAGAATCTTATTTCTGATGGTCTGAGAGTCCTTTAGGTGCCTTTGACAGCCCATTCGGAGTTTGCCTAATGTGCCTTTTACTGAGTGGCTTCTGTCTGGCCACTCTACCAGAAAGCCCTGATTGGTGTTGTGCTGCAGAGATTGTTGTCCTTCTAGAAGGTTCTCCCATCACCGCAGAGGAACTCTAGAGTGCTGTCAGTGACCATTGAGTTCTTGGTCACATCCCTGACCAAGGCCCTTCTTCCCCGATTGCTCAGTTTGGCTGGGCAGCCAGCTCTAGGAAGAGTCTTGGTGGTTCCAAACGTATTCCATTTAAGAATGATGGAGGCCACTGTTTGTGGACTTTCGATGTTAAAGTTTTTGGTACCCTTCCAGATCTGTGCCTCGACACAATCCTGTCTCAGAGCTCCACGGACAATTCCTTCGACCTCATCATGGCTTTGTTTTTGCTGTGGCATGCACTGTCAACTGTGAGACCTTATTTACACAGGTGTGTGCCTTTCCAAATAATGTCCAATCATTTGAATTTACCACAGGTGGACTCCAATCATCAAGTTGTTAAACATCTCAAGGATGATCAATGGAGAAAGGATGCACCTGAGCTCAATTTCAAGTCTCATAGCAAAGGGTTTGAATAGTTACGTAAATAAGGTATTATTGTTTTTTACTTATAGGGTGTTGGGTATAATAAGGGGGAAAATGTATTTAATATATTTTAGAATAAGGCTGTAACGTAACAATGTGGAAAAAGTAAAGGGCTCTGAATACTTTCACAAAGCACTGCATTTGCTTTGCTGCTTCTAGAGCATGCAGCTGTGCTCGCTATTTCCTTCCTGAAACAGCACACTTGTTTCCTATTTGCTTATATGCATTCAATAAAAAAAATCTAACTTCTTGAGCATGTGTGACTGCACAGACTGGAAGGTTGTAGTAAAAAAAGATTTGATTCCCAAAGTTGACTTTTAAAACCAAGGACATTTGTAGCAAAGGGCTTTGAACATATAGAAGAGAATGTATCTTTGATAGATTCCTGAGTCGCCAAGAATTTTGCTCCTTATGAGGTCTCACAATAGTGAACCAATTATTTATTCAGCACAGTTACCATGTCACCAGGGAGGCTGCTATTAGTGTTTGAAAATCAATGTCTTTGTTCTGCTTTGTGTGTACAGGTCACCATGAGGAGGAAGATGTTATGGGCTCTCTTCTGCCTTGTCCTGGCTCTGCTGCCTTCACAAACAGGTACTAACGCTACACATGGTTATTCCATCCAAGACACCTGCCTGCATCAAGCACTGGCAGATTTGCCTAACACCAAATGCAAATTTCAACACATCTGAATGCCTCCATTTTGAGTGTGAGAAGAAAATGGACACATGCAGAGATGTTAGTTAATCTACTCTACTGTGTCCCTTCACAATATGATGCGCAGTCCATATTTGTACCTATTTACACAAGTTAATTTACTGATGCACGGGTGAACAATGATTTAATTTCAACTGACGCGAAGGACTTGTCAAATGTTTTGACATTATTTGCTCACATTGCCACCACACCACTGTAGCCAGTGAGAAACTATTGAAGCTAATCCTCTTTAGTATTGTCTCACCTGAAATGTGTAATCACTTTATTACAAAAGTACAGGTAATACAATAACCATACCCATTATTTTGTCCATACAGCCTCTGTAGCAGTCATGTCAGTTGACCTAGGCAGTGAGTGGATGAAAGTAGCGATAGTAAAACCTGGCGTGCCAATGGAGATTGCTTTAAACAAGTGAGTATTGCCTTTATTTCTAACCATATCACCATGGATTATTGACTGTGTGCTTTTAGATGGAAATCCCTACTCCATTTCATGTTTGTTTTTTATGTATTCACAACTATTAACATCCATTAATGCTGACGTTTAATAAGATAACATACATTGTAAGGAACAATAGCTAACTTGGAAATAACTAAATGGGTCTGTGCCATCTTAACACATGCATGCCTCTGAAAAGTGTGGTAAATTAAATTGGGTAACTGAACAGTTGGGAGAGGGAATGAAGTGTCAGTTAATGATCAAATGCATTCTCAAAGCTTCATGTTTCAATGGATTCTCTTTTCCTTTGTGTGGCACAGGGAGTCCAGGAGGAAAACTCCAATAGCTGTGTGTTTGAAAGAAAATGAGCGACTTTTTGGAGACGGTGCATTAGGAGTGGTAAGGCACTTTGCTGTGGTGGAAAAAGTACCCAATTGTCATACTTGAGTAAAATACTTCTTGAGTAAAAGTATTTGGTTTTAAATATACTTAAGTATCAAAGTTAATGTAATTGTAAAAATATACTTAAGTAGAAATCGTTTCAAATTCCTTATATTAAGCAAACCAGACTGCACCATTTTTGGGGGTATTTTTTGTTTGTTTTTATTTCCGGATAGCCAGGGCTACTCTCCAACACTCAGACATCATTTACAAAGGTAGCGTGTGTGTGTAGTGAGGCCGCCTGATCAGAGGCAGTAGGGATGACGAGAGCTCTTCTCTTGATAAGTGCGTGAATCGGACCATTTTCCTGTCCTGCTAAGCATTCAAAATGTAACAAGTACTTATGGGTTTAGAGTTTGGAATAAAAGTACATTTTATTTTTTTAAGAATGTAGTAAAGTAAAAGTTGGCAAAAATATAGTAGTAAAAATTTAATAATAAAGTACATATAACCCAAAAAACTACTTAAGTAGTTTAACTACTTAAAACTACTGTTTTATTAAGTACATTTCACCACTGGCCCTTTGTCATAGGAACCTACCAGGTCAAACATTTTAAAATGTCTATCATACAGTTAGTACTCTGTATTCCCCTCTGGGGATCAATACAGTTAATTCATTCATATCTACACTGACTTTGATTTGGATTTCTCTTTCATCCGCAGTCTGTGAAGAACCCCAAATTTGTCTATAGGTATCTTCAGAGCCTCCTAGGCAAGAAGCACGACAACCCACAGGTGGCGTTCTACCAGAAACGTTTCTCCGAGCACCAACTGGTGAAAGATGCGAGTCGGGGCACAGTTGTCTTTAGAAACTCGGAGTAAGTCTTATCTGATTTCCTATCATTGGTTCCCTTTTTCTTTCGTTTTAGCAGCAGATTGAGCCAAGTGATTCATTGTTAAAGTACTTTTGAATAGTACAAATAATACTCAAGTCTATGAGCCATTGGTGATGAGGGGCTAAATGCTTACCCGAACACTTATCAGTTATTAGTGTATGACGTTCCTTTGCATACTGCCTAAATGACACATTACACAGCCTGTGGCAATGTTATTGATCCAGTATGTCTTATGCTGTAGTTGTGGAATAGATTGCTTGGTTCTAATACCCACTCTCTGTTTTCCTACAGAATAATGCAGTACTCTCCAGAGGAGCTCCTGGGCATGGTTTTGAACTATTCACGTGGACTGGCTCAGGACTTTGCAGGTTTGTATGTTCACTAGTAGTATGGGGAAAAGTTTTTCTCATTCAACATTTTATGTGTTGTATAATTATTTTGAAGCCCCGCCTGACAATGTATTTTACTCTCGCTTACAGAGCAGCCCATCAAAGATGCAGTGATCACCGTCCCAGCCTTTTTCAATCAGGCAGAGCGTAGGGCGGTCCTGCAGGCCGCACAGATGGCAGGTGTTAAGGTTCTTCAGCTCATCAACGACAACACGGCGGTGGCGCTCAACTACGGTGTCTTCAGGAGGAAAGACATCAACAGCACAGCTCAGGTGCACTATCTAGGCTGCTTTTACATTTGGATTTTTTATTATATTGAACTAGGTTGTTATATTCAGAACCAACTGGTAACTTTTTGAGCTTCATAAGTTGCTTCATGTGTAAGCAAAGTTGCTTAAGATGTCGCTTTCAACCTGTAACCTGTAATTGCATTAAAGTTGCTTTGTGTAACCCTAGTCTTATAGTCATGCTTGTTGTCTCCCTCTACAGAACATGATGTTCTATGACATGGGTTCAGGCAGCACGACGGCAACCATCGTCACATACCAGACAGTCAAGACCAAAGATTCTGGCACCCAGCCACAGCTCCAGATCCGAGGAGTAGGGTGAGACGAAAGGGCCTGTATACACACACACACACACACACACAGGATGTTGGGGAAAGCACACACCTTAACCTCTACTCTGATCAATATGAAGTAATAGTTGTTGTGTTTTAAATTATGGTGGAGCTATGACAAGCACATTTCCCAAATATTCCTAACCTAGCAGATGTTCTCCATCTCTGGCCAGGTTTGACCGCTCTCTGGGGGGCTTTGAGATGGATCTGCGGCTGCGGGACCACCTAGCCAAGCTGTTCAACGAGCAGAAGAAGACCAAGAAGGACGTGAGGGAGAACCACCGCGCCATGGCCAAGCTCCTCAAGGAGGCCCAGAGACTCAAGACGGTGCTGAGCGCCAACGCCGAATTCATGGCACAGGTGAAGGGACATGCTGCTCTGTCAGTTTCATTGTCACCATAGCGCTATATTGTAAACTAAATGTTCTCACTCTTGCTGTATGATGTTCAGGTGGAGGGGCTTCTAGATGAAATGGACTTCAAGGCCAAAGTGACCCGTGTGGAGTTTGAGGCCCTGTGTGCTGACCTGTTTGAGAGAGTGCCTGGACCCGTACAGGAGGCCCTTAGCTCTGCAGAGATGTCCCTGGTGAGTCACCATAGTTTGTGTTTATTCATTATTAACTAAATGGGAAAAAATGGACTGAAACAGGAAGGGACTCCTGTTGCAAAATGTTTTTTTAATTCCCATCGTGTGCCCTAATGAACATTTGATCTTATTGATCAATCACTATATCTACCTCTTGGGGGGAAACTGTCTTTTATGCATAAACAATGACGTAGACCAAAAGCATCATTTGACCCACAAAAAGACACAGGAAAATTGGCAGTATCAAAAAGATCATTGTAGTTTCCCAATCCCCTGGGTCTGTGGAATGGCTACGCTCCTTAGGATTTTAAGAGAATGCATTATCTAATCACAATTGCATACCAGGGTCCAGGGCTCCAGACTGTAACCCTTTGACTTGGCTGTGCCAGTTAAATAATTCTTGGTTACACTGGTGTGATCTGCACATGGTCACCTCAATCAAAACATCTTATTTTTGGGGGCAGATAAAACCATGAATTTGTTCAACAGTAAAGGGTTTTATCCTCATGCTTTCTGTAATAGAAGTGGCTGTGCTGCCGCTGTGCCTGCCTGTTTCGCTGAGGCCGGCTGCTGTAAGGTGCAAGCATCTCAAACTTTCTCTTCCCCCTCGTGTGCCCCTCCGTGAAACAACTTTGGAAGCAACTTGTTGTCCATATTAAAGAGAGGAGGGTCTCTGCTTTCTGTATAATAATTTATTTCTTAACAATCACTATTGAGCTCAAAGCACACGGTTTTACAATAACAATATCTCATATGGCTTTGAAATATGGAGCCTGCGAAATTGCGCATCAGCTACCGCGAGTGCACTAGTCCTTTTCAGGACATTACATTTACTGTTATATGAATACGTGGCTACTAGCAGTAGGTGTTATATTTAGTTAGATCTAGTTGTGTTTTTAGTTTCATTGAATGAGGCCTAATTATAATATTGATGCACATAAAAAGGAAGGACAATTAATCTCTATTGAACAAAAAAATTCTGGCACCCTATTTTGAGAGTAAAATAGTCAAGTCTACCTAAAATTCATGACAATCACAGGAAAGGGGGATACCTGGTCAGTTGTACAACTGAAATGTATCTTCTGCATTTAATCCAACCCCTCTGATTCAGAGGTGTGGGGGGCTGGATAAGGTTGCATATCAATGTATTTAGAATCATGCTTTCCATGCTTGGACATGTTAGCTATAACAACTTATTTGTATATCTCAGTAGTCTAGTAGACTTAAGGCATTGTGAATGAATTTTATATTGACTTCATAAGATGACTCAAGTGTATTTTATTGTGTGAAGCTGTTTTTTTGTTTTTGTTTTTTTTGTTCCTCAATCATGGGCTGGTGCCACGAACTAAAAAAGTGCCGCCAGGGAGAAATGTTAGTCTGGAGCCCTTAGAATCAAAAACTGAAGTAGGATAGTTGATGTTTGTGTGACTAAAAAGTTGCACTTTTTCGGTTTGATATGAAATTCCTATTTCATGTGGTGGAATGTTCAATGGAACAATATGTTAAACTCTGACATGTTTCAGCATGACAAGCCTTCAGGGATTTATAGATTGAACAAACACGTGTTATGTTAATGTTTGTTATTTGCAAATACTGTTTGTATATCTTCCAACATTGTCTTCTAACAGGACGAGATTGAACAGGTGATCCTGGTGGGCGGCTCCACCCGAGTGCCTAAGGTGCAGGAGGTGCTGCTCAAATCCGTTGGGAAGTAAGTATGTCTAGTGCTGTTGCGGTGACCGTATTACCACCACACGGGCAGTTAAATTCCACATGACTGTTTAGTCACGGTAATTAGGCTTCTCCAAGCTCTGATGCTGCTGCTGGTTATTAGTAGCCTACCAAACTTGCTAACTACCTGGTACTCATGCACAAAGTAGATGTCCTAACCGACTTTCCAAAACTATAGTTTGTTAACAAGAAATTTGTGGAGTGGTTGAAACACTTAGGTTAGTCATTAAAACTAGTTTATGTAAACTTCCTACTTCAACTGTATGTGCATATATGACATGTATTTTTTTCCCCGCTGCCCCTATTTCGATGCAGGTGCATAATGGTCCATTCTAAATCAAAACAAATGTGATATATTATTTAGTATATGAAAAGTCTGATGGGTTACAATAGTGATGGTATACAGTTGAAGTCGGAAGTTTACATACACTTAGGTTAGTCATTAAAACTATAGTTTTTCAACCACTCCACAAATTTCTTGTAAACAAACTCTAGTTTTGGCAAGTTGTTTAGGACATCTACTTTGTGCATGACACAAGTAATTTTTCCAACAATTGTTTACAGGCAGATTATTTCACTTATAATTCACTATCACAATTCCAGTGTGTCAGAAGTTTACATACACTAAGTTGACTGTGCCTTTAAACAGCTTGGAAAATTCCAGAAAATTGTGTCATGGCTTTAGAAGCTTCTGATAGGCTAATTGGCATTTGACTCAATTGGAGGAGTACCTGTGGATGTATTTCAAGGCCTACCTTCAAACTCAGTGCCTTTGCTTGACATCATGGGAAAATAAAATAAAAATCAGCCAAGACCTCAGAAAATAAATTGTAGACCTCCACAAGTCTGGTTCATCCTTGGGAGCTACTTCCAAATGCCTGAAGGTACCATGTTCATAAATACAAACAATAGTACACAAGTATAAACACCATGGGACCACTCAGCCGTCATCCCGCTCAGGAAGGAGACGCGTTCTGTCCCCTCGAGATGAACGTACTTTGGTGCGAAAAGTGCAAATCAATCCCAGAACAACAGCAGAAGGACCTTGTGAAGATGCTGGAGGAAACCGGTACAAAAGTATCTATATCGACACTAAAACGAGTCCTGTATCGACATAACCTGAAAGGCCGCTCAGCAAGGAAGAAACCACTGCTCCAAAACGCCATAAAAAAGCCAGAATACGGTTTGCAACTGCACATGGGGACAAAGATCGTACTTTTTGGAGAAATGTCCTCTGGTCTGATGAAACAAAAATAGAACTGTTTGGCCATAATGACCATCGTTATGTTTGAAGGAAAAAGGGGGGTTGCGAGGCTTGCAAGCCGAAGAACACCATCCCAACCGTGAAGCACGTGGGTGGCAGCATCATGTTGTGGGGGTGCTTTGCTGCAGGAGCGACTGGTGGACTTCACAAAATAGATGGCATCATGTGAAAGGGGAAATTATGTGGATGTATTGAAGCAACATAAGACATCACTCAGGAAGTTAAAGCTTGGTCGCAAATGGGTCTTCCAAATGGACAATAACCCCAAGCATACTTCCAAAGTTGTGGCAAAATGGCTTAAGGATAACAAAGTCAAGGTATTGGAGTGGCCAATTTGTGGGCAGAACTGAAAAGGCATGTACGAGTAAGGAGGCCTACAATCCTGACTCAGTTACACCAGCTCTGTAAGGAGGAATGGGCCAAAATTCACCAAGCTTTTTGTGGGAAGCTTGTGGAAGGCTACCCAAAATCTTTGGCCCAAGTTAAACAATTTAAATACTAATTGAGTGTATGTAAACTTCTGACCGACTGGGAATGTGTCACTAATCCACAGCTCTCTCCCCTTATCAGTGCTGCCACGTGATAGTTTTCCCTGCTCTCAACACATTCCAAGTTTAATTGCATCCACCATACAGATTTTTTTTTAAATTACCTTCATTTAACTAGGCAAGTCAGTTAAGAACAAATTCTTATTTTCAATGACGGCCTAGGAACAGTGGGTTAACTGCCTGTTCAGGGGTAGAACGACAGATTTGTACCTTGTCAGCTCGTCGATTTGAACTTGCAACCTTCCGGTTACTAGTCCAATGCGCTAACCACTAGGCTACCCTGCCGCCCCAGGTAGCGCAGAAATGCCGCTTACCAATGGCCATAAAGTTGAGGTTCTCGTGTACAGTGAGGCAGGACACCTCTGGTGGCTTGTTCCCAGGAATAGCTGGGAATATTCTGGTACACAGAGGATTCCTGCTGTCTCGCTTGTCCAGATTCCATACCTTCGCCTGGGAAACAGCTAGGTTTTAATAACAGTTCACAAATAACCAAGAGAACTAACACACTCTATTTTTGATAGTCTGTATTAAATACATCCTACAAATGTTCTTACAAGGGGGTTAACTCCTTGCACGTCCTGCCCAACCGAGACCAAAATGCTGTGCTGCTTGAGCGGGTACAGGTGGGTCACTCGCAGCTTGTAAGCCTGAGGACAACTGTAGTGAGCGTGTCAAAAACCATATCTGACCATCCATATGTAATTTATTCTGGGTCAAGGAAGCATCAAAATAGATCAGGAGAGACAAATGGCCATTTGCATGGAGTTAGGGATAGAGGAGACAATTACAAAGGCAATACCCTGTTCGAATACTCTCAATGTATATCATTAGCCATAGGACTAAGAAGAGTAATGTTCAAGCAATGTAAATACATACTACTCTTAGTCTTATGGCTAGCACATAATATATTATGACATGACTGGACTGGTGTAAGCAAGCCTTCCACCGCATTACTGTACATAAAATAAAATGTTATTTGTCACATACTTACTTACAGGCCCCAACAATGCAGAGGAAAAAATAACCAACTTCTAGTGTTGACCCTCTAGACCCTCAATATTTCAATAGGATACCTGATAATTAACCCTATCCAGAGTCCATCAATAGTCACACACCTCATAGAGCCTAGCCCATAGGCCTATATGTTTTAATACAGTTTGTATCACAACTAAAGTGGCCAAATAACTTCTTAAAATTAAGCACAATCTGCTTTGCAAGGGGTGTAGAGCCTAACTGGCATATATAAGCATCGCATAAGTTTCAAGTTTGGGGAAGATCATTTTCACCATAAAAATGCACCTTTACAATAAAAGCATTACTTGCATAATTGCATTTGCGGTCACTTTTGGTAATGGTGTGTTCCAGTAATGGAACATTCCTGCTTATAGCCTACTACCATGTGTGCATTGCTGCGCTTATTATGTGAAGAAATGGCCTAATAGTTTATCCACATTTTAAGCTCAATGTTCTGATCCGTTGCGTCAGCCACATTGCATAAAAAAGGGTTTTAGATGCTAGTGGTTGTATTACTCTTATCACATCCCACAACTGTCCAAGACTATGTTTGGAATATTTATTTCTCACGCAGAATAGAATAGGTTGACTTTTGTACTATGGAGGATAGTATAGTCATGGCCAAAGGTTTTGAATGACACCAATATCAATTTTCACAAAGTCTGCTGCCTCAGTTTGTATGATGGCAATTTGCATATACTCCAGAATGTTATGAAGAGTGATCAGATTAATTGCAAAGTCCCTCTTTGCCATGCAAATGAACTGAATCCCCCCCAAAAAACATTTCTACTGCATTTCAGCCCTGCCACAAAAGGACCAGCTGACATGTCAGTGATTCTCTCGTTAACACAGGTATGAGTTGACGAGGACAAGGCTGGAGATCACTCTGTTATGCTGCTTGAAGCTTCCAGTCTGTTATTTGAACTCAAAAGGAGGGTGGAGCTTGGAATCATTGTTCTTCCTCTGCCAACCATGGTTACCTGCAAGGAAACACGTGCCGTCATCATTGCTTTGCACAAAAAGGGCTTCACAGGCAAGGATATAGCTGCCAGTAAGATTGCATAAATCAACCATTTATCAGATAATCAAGCACTTCAAGGAGAGCGTTTCAATTGTTGTGAAGGCTTCAGGGCGCCCAAAAAAGTCCAGCAAGTGCCAGGACCGTCTCCTAAAGTTGATTCAGCTGCGGGATCGGGGCACCACCAGTACAGAGCTTGCTCAGGAATGGCAGCAGGCAGGTGTGAGTGCATCTGCACGCACAGTGAGGCAAAGACTTTGAGGATGGCCTATTGTCAAGAAGGGCATCAAAGAAGCCACTTCTCTCCAGGAAAAACATCAGGGACAGACTGATATTCTGCAAAAGGTACAGGGATTGGACTGCTGAGGACTGGGGTAAAGTCATTTTCTCAGATGAATCCCCTGTCCGATTGTTTGGGGGATCCGGAAAAAAGCTTGTCCAGAGAAGACAAGGTGAGTGCTACCATCAGTCCTGTGTCATGCCAACAGTAAAGCATCCTGAGACCATTCATGTGTGGGGTTGCTTCTCAGCCAAGGGAGTGGGCTCACTCACAATTTTGCCTAAGAACACAGCCATGAGTAAAGCATGGTACCAACACATCCTCCGAGAGCAACTTCTCCCAACCATACAGGAACAGTTTGGTGATGAACAATGCCTTTTCAGCATGATGGAGCACCTTGCCATAAGGCAAAAGTGATAACTAAGTGGCTCGGGGAACAAAACATCGATATTTTGGGTCCATGGCCAGGAAACTCCCCAGACCTTAACCCCATTGAGAACTTGTGGTCAATCCTCAAGAGGTGTAAAATCAAGAACCCACAAATTCTGACACACTCCAAGCATTGATTATGCAAGAATGGGCTGACATCAGTCAGGATGTGGCCCAGAAGTTAATTGACAGCATGCCATGGCGGATTGCAGAGGTCCTGAAAAAGAAGGGTCAACACTGCAAATATTGACTTCTTTGCATCAACTTCATGTAATTGTCAAAAGCCTTTGACCCTTATGAAATGCTTGTAATTATACTTCAGTATTCCATAGTAACAACATCTGACAAAAATATCTAAAGACACTGAAACGGCAAACTTTGGAAGTTAATATTTGTGTCACTCAACTTTTGGCCACGACTTTTAATTTGTAGCCTGTGAGGAAAAACCTGATCAAGTGACAGAGCCATGTGAGTGAGAGGGCTTCCGATCGGCCGTAATCATCATTAGAATCTCATGCAGCCTCACAATGTATTAAAAATCTAAACATGCAGCCCAATGTTTGTAAAACAACTAAAGTTACTCTAAATTAAGCATGTAGGAGTACCTATTTCTTTGTTAACCGCTCAACACAGAATAGCCACATAAGCACTCCCTCAAATCAAATTGTATTAAGCTTTGTTCAATTGTATTCTTCATGCTATAAAATAATGCCACGGCATTATAAGCAAATCTTGTCTGCTAAATGAACTAATGTAGCGCACAGCCATTTGGCATGGCCACATAAGGACAACTCAGAGTATTCTATTTTCTTCTGAAATAGACTACTTTTTCTTCATGTTTCTTTAGACATGTCTAAAATAAATAATGGAATTATTGTGGTGTAGGCTATATTACATGGATTTATTAGACTGAAGATTAGTTCACGTACGCTTGATATGCCTTACATCCACAGAATTGTACTGCTTTTGAGGTATGATAATGTCTCTGGCCAACCTTGTTTTTGGAGTGAACTATCACTTTGAATAAACAAGATATCTGCATGACATTGACCACTGTGTGTGTTTGTGTGTGTGTGTGTGTAGAGAGGAGCTGGGAAAGAACATCAATGCAGACGAGGCTGCAGCTATGGGTGCTGTGTACCAGGCCGCTGCCCTCAGCAAGGCCTTTAAAGTTAAACCCTTCCTGGTCAGGGAGGCAGCTGTTTTCCCCATCCAGGTAACACAGCTCATTCTTTAACATTGAACCCCATCCCTTTTTAAAATAATTCCATTACCATCCATCCATTCCTTTTAGAGGAGACGAAACCCCAAAAGTTGTCTTGTCAATCCTCTCGAGTGGCACAGCGGTCTAAGGCACTGCATCACTGTGCTAGCTGTGTCACTACAAATCCTGGTTTGATACCAGGCTGCGTTGTATGTGACGGAGACCCATGAGGCAACACACAATTTGGCCCAGCCCCGTCCGGGATAGGGGAGGGTTTGGCCGGTTGGGATGTCCTTGTCCCATCGCGCTCTAGCGGCGACTCCTTGTGGCGGCCGGGCGCATTCAGACTTTGGTCGCCAGCTGTACGCCGTTTCCTCCAACCCATTGTTGCTGGCTTTCAGGTTAAGCATGCATTGTGTCAAGAAGCAGTGCGGCTTGGCGGGGTCGTGTTTCGGAAGACGCACGGTTCTCGACCTTCGCCTCTCCCGAGTGCATACGGGAGTTGCAGCGATGGGACAAGACAGTAACTACCACTTGGATATTGCAAAATTGGGGCGTAAAAGTAAAAAAATGGTTAAGATGGGTCCACATCCCACGCCATCAGTTATGGAAGTTCAGCTATACACCTCCACCCAAAATGAATGGAAAAGCTTAGCACCACAACTCTATCATACAGTGCTCATCTTTTCATTCATCGCTCTCATTCTCCAGGTGGAGTTCACCAGGGAGACGGAGGATGAGGATGGCTCCAGGAGCCTGAAACACAACAAGCGTATCCTGTTCCAGAGGATGGCCCCCTACCCCCAGCGCAAGGTCATCACCTTCAACCGCTACACTGATGACTTTGCCTTTGACATCAACTATGGAGACCTCAGCTTCTTGGGCCAAAATGACCTCAGGTGAGCACCTCTCCAATAAAGATGGGTTTAATTGGTAGGAACTTAGGGCTGTTTTCCTGGACACAGATTAAGCCTAGCCCTGGATTTAAATAGGTTCTCCATTGAGTATGGTTTTATTTTCCCAGGACTTGGTTTAATCTGTGTCCAGGAAACTGGCACATAGACTTAGCCCACTCTCTGTGAAACAACACGGCAAAACAGTAGAGGTAACGATTCACCGACGCGTGTCAGAATCGGGTTTAAATGTTAAGATACAAGTGCATTGGTCCACAGGAGCACAAACCGATCCAAATGTAGCATGAATCTGTCCGAAAATCCATTGTTTAAGCCTCCCTCAGTGCCTTCTGTGATGGAGGGTCAGACAGAGAAAGCACAGAGCGCAGGTGTCGTTGATTTTCTCTGGTTGCGCATGATTGGATCAGGGTGATGTCAGTCACAACACTGCAGCACCTCTCCCAAGGAAAATTCTGGGAAATTAAGGATATACTATACTGTAACAGCATTAGTTTGCCATTGGCTATAGGCCAATTCTATTAGGGCTAAGGGGACAAATACAGCTTTGAATTGTAACAGAAATCAAATAAACAGCCATAACACAACCTTGTGTTGCATCTGATTTTTTACATGTCCACCTCAATTTTTTTCTCTTCCTTTCCTCCACCAGTGTGTTTGGCTCTCTCAACCTGACCACAGTGCAGCTGTCTGGGGTGAGCAGCAGCTTCCAGAAGCACATGGATGCTGAGTCCAAGGGCATCAAGGCCCACTTCAACATGGATGAGAGTGGCATGCTCCTCCTGGACCGGGTCAGTACCATAGAATTACTTATAGAATGTGAATGATGTGATCTCTATGGTCAGTGCACCCCTCTGATGCTTATGGAGCTCCTCTCTGGAAGTACAATAAAATCTCAGATACAGAATTTCAGTCATGTAACCTTTTTTAAAGATGGTTGCAAAATACAAAATACATGTAAATAATTTTATTTTGGTGATCTATTGCTTTAATATTTTTTTTATTTTTTTAGGTGGAGTCTGTCTTTGAGACTATTGTAGAGGAGAAGGATGAGGAATCAACTCTGACAAGTGGGTTTTATGTAATCAATTGACATCTGATTTCCCCCCATTAGTCAGTCATAGTCTCTTCCATGTCTGAATTCTGGCTCTTTTGATTTGTCAGAACTAGGAAATACCATTTCCAGCCTGTTTGGAGGGGGATCCTCAGAGCCCAATGCAAATGTGACGGAACCAGTTCAGGTAATCCTCTCCTCAGTCCCCATCCTAATGTAACATGCTCCAGAGTTCCTCTCCTTCACACTAGTTCATTGCTGTCTAACACTCCCTGCCTCTCCCCTATTGCTTCTGTGCCCAGGATGAGGAGGAGGTTCCTTCAGAGTCTGGGAAGGAGCAGAGCAAGGAGGAGGCTGCTCCCCAGGAAGAGAAGCAGGAGCCTGGGGAGAAACAGGAGGAGGAGGTCCCAACCCAAGAGAAGACTAAGGGAGAGGCATTGGACAGCAAGGCTGACCCTCAGGTAAGCACTTGGCTCAGTTGGAGTCCACATGAACACCGGGACGCTCAGCCCTGGGGTGTATTCAGTGCTTTCGTGTTTAATGAACATTTCGAAACGTAACGTTTTGTATGAAGCATTTGGTTACAGGATGTTGTCAGTAAAGCATACACCTCACATGAATGAGTTTTACCTCGTTCTCCGTTTGAATTGGACATTAAATAACTAAGTGTCATTACCATTATGGAAATGAATCATCTTTCTCTGAAAAGGAGGGAGGAAAAAATGGAGTGGCGGAGGAGGAGGCGAAGGAGGAGGAGAAGGAGGCGAAGGAGGCGGCGGAGGAGGAGAAGGAGGCGGCGGCGGAGGAGAAGGAGGCGGCGGAGGAGGAGAAGGCGGCTGGGAAGGAGGAGAAGGACGCAGCGGCGGCGAAGAAAGCCAAGCCTCAGAAGAGAACTAAGTTCTCTGAAGATGTCTCAGTGGAGCTCCAAGTGAACGACATCCTTAACCCTAGCTTGGAAGCTATCGCCTCCTCAAACAAGAAGTATGTTGCGCTATCTTTCCTTCTGACATTTTTGGAGGCTTCAAATGTGCAGGGTGGGGAAGTTAAACGTAGATTTTTTAAAATCTATAATGATATTCATGTAGCATCCTGACTTGGTTCAAAACCTAGCAACTTCGCCAGAGGTTTTGGATTTCTTGGTGTAATGGTTAAGTTGTTTGACAGACTCATAGATCCAGGTTCGAGCCCCAGCAACCTCCAACCTCCAAATTGGCTGCAATAATGCTTTTGATTTTCTCTTGACCTGACAGGCTCCAAGACCTGACTGATAGAGACCTGGAGAAGCAGGAGAGGGAGAAGACCCTGAACAGCCTTGAGGCATTCATTTTTGAGACCCAGGTTAGAACAGCACAACACCAGTATGCCCCCCCCCCCCCATAGGTGTGTGTATATAACCCACTTCTTGCAGCTGTCTAATCCCCCCCCCCCCCCACCCTTTTCCTCTCCTTCCTCCTAAGGACAAGATGTACCAGGAGGAGTACCAGGCGGTGGTGTCAGAGGAGGAGAAGGAGACCATCACGACCAAGCTGAGCGAGGCGTCGGCCTGGATGGATGAGGATGGCTACTCTGCAGTCACCAAGGAGCTGCGGGAAAAGCTGCAGGAGCTCAGGAAACTGTGCAAGGCCATGTTCTTCCGTGTGGAGGAGCGCAGGAAGTGGCCCGACCACCTGGCCGCCCTGGAGAGCATGCTCAACCACTCCAGCTTCTTCCTCAGGTGGGTCCCGACAGCTC
Source organism: Oncorhynchus kisutch (assembly GCF_002021735.2). Taxonomy (NCBI): domain Eukaryota; kingdom Metazoa; phylum Chordata; class Actinopteri; order Salmoniformes; family Salmonidae; genus Oncorhynchus; species Oncorhynchus kisutch. Next base: position 31,440,110 of record NC_034201.2, on the reverse strand, counting down.
TAGGATCAGCTTCCCCAATCCTAACCTTAACTGGTAAAATCTGTTTAGCATTTTCTCTACTAATGGTTAAGTTGACTGGGAACACATTCTCTTTTCCAGAAACGACCTGGGGGGGGGGGGGAGTTACAAGGGGAGGGGATGAATGAGCCAATTGGAAGTTGTAGATTGTGTGGCCATGATGGTATGAGGGCCAGATTGGGAATTTACCCAGTACACTAGGGTTAACACCCCTACTCTTACGATAAGTGCCATTGGATCTTTAGTGACCCCAAAGAATCGGGACACCGTTTTAACATCCCATCCTAAAGATGGCACCCGTCCCTTTCACGGCCCTAGGGCATTGGGATCTCCTTAGAACCCCCCCACTGGAACTCTTACGCCATTTCCAGCAGCATCGAGTTTCCCATCCAGGGAGCGACCAGAACCAACTCTGCTTAGCTTCAATGCATCCATTTTACATGTTTTTTTCCTCAAGGAGCGTCAAACTAACACCAGAGGACGACCAAATCTTCACCGAAGTGGAGCTGAAGACGTTAGACAGAGTGATCAACGAGACCATTGTATGTGTGATTCATAAACTTCTATTTGTTTTACTCATTGATACCTTTGCCAATATTTTGTTTTGATGGACCATTACCTCAAGAATTCAAAATTACTCAAATATGAGATGTGGTTCACATGGTTATTGTCCCTCGTTTGTCATCAATGTGGAACAAAGAAACAACGTTTTTTATTATTATTATTTGTTCATGTTTACCCCCCAACACCTCCCCCTCTTCTACAGACGTGGAAGAATGACACGGTGGCCGAGCAGGAGAAGCGTTCTCCCACAGAGCGGCCCGTGCTGCTGTCCAAAGACATAGAGTCCAAGCTGTCTCTGCTGGACCGCGAGGTCCACTACCTGCTGAACAAGGCCAAGTTTGCCAAGCCCAGGGCCAAGGCCAAGGCCAACAGCACCGTCTCGGAGAGCAGCAGCAAGGCCAACAGCACCGTCTCGGAGAGCAGCAGCAAGGCCAACAGCACCGTCTCGGAGAGCAGCAGCAAGGCCAACAGCAGCAAAACAGAGGAGAAAGTCATACATCCCAAGGAGGAGAATAAAGACAAAGGTCAGAGAGAGTGGGGAAAACTTAACACATTTCTGTTATGGCTTTATACATAGGGAGGGTCATGTTCAACAGACCACACCTTAGCAAAATGCTTTGAAACAGGAAATCATGTCATCACGTGTGCAATAACTTGTCAAAGATCCCTTTTTGACAAAAATGTAATCACCGATCAGACCCATCTTTTCATTGGTGGGATTTGTTTTCATTTGACAGAAGCCACTAAGGTGGTGCAGCCAGGAGAGGAACCGCCCACCAAAGAGCCCACTGGACAGAACACAGATTCGTCCAGCCAATCGCAGCCTAAAGATGAAACTGCAAGTACAGGTACGTCTGCCAAAGCAACTATCCTTTTGCATGTGCAAATTGGCACCCAGGTGTCTTACAATTTCTCGCTACACAAGTGGGAATCTAATGGAAAGGAATAGAATTTGCCATTCCATTCAAGGTGGCGCAACTATGATGGTATAAAACCTTTTCAAAGTAATATGTTGTACTGTTATATACTAGAGTATAATATTGTATTCCTCTCCATTTTCAGAATCAACAGAGAAAGACCAGTCCGAAAAGCATGTAGGGGATGAGTTATAACAGCTGGAACTGAGAAGATTTAATTGTATTTATTGACAATGTTTAATTGTTCCAGTTTTTTTTTTTTTAGGGGGGGGTTTGTTTTTCCACCCATATGTTGAAAACCAGAAAGACACTGGATCAGCTCAGACACCTTAATTTCCCCCCCCCATCCTTTCTCAATTTCTGTTGATCTTTATGCCCCTTGTTGATCTTTATACATCTCTCCTCTCACTGACATGGTGAGCAAGGAGCACTTATGAAGTCTGGAATAACCAGTGAATGAACTGAACCCAAGACCTCAAGTTTCTATTCTACCCTTAAGGTTTAGGCATACTTTCCTTCATGCAAACAACCTTATAATCTCCCTGCATAGAACAGAACAAATACCTGATACAAAATGTTTTGTTTTGGAAGGACCAATAATAACAGGACTCAATGTTTCCTCCCCTGCAAAATTCAGCTTTTGTCATATTCTGTAATCAAAAAAGGTTGTGACTTCTCCTCTCAAGCACGGTTATCCTCAGATCTGTGTTTTCTTTGGGAAAATCTTGCTTTCATTCACTTTTAATGTGTTTTCTGTCTGTTTGAGAAAGATCTCGTTGGGATTGAACAAGCTAATGTATACACCTCTTGGCAAATGGAATGGTGTTTCAGTTGTCTTTTGAATATTGAATTCCTCGCTTAATGCCTTGTATTGTTGCTGAGAAAATGCAAAACAATCGTGGTGTGTATTCCATACACCATGAGGGAAATATCATCAAAATATGATTGACATTGACAACCATCCACTGTTCATGTGTAAAATCCATATTTTGTTTTTCAGAACCCTCTCTCCATGTTCTAATTAGCATTGTTCTTTCTGAAAATTCATAAATGACTTAGGATGAGGGGGGAAAAAACATGTTACATTGAATGACAGTTATCTTTTGATATGCAATACTTCTGTGCAGTCTATAAATTGTACTCAATACAGATAGTTCAGTAAACTTCAATCACCAAGGGGCTGTCATGGGCAATAGTGGGAAAACATTGTTGCAATGGAGTGAAATGGCACATGATCGTATTCTGTTGCATAATGTTTTGTTACGATGTGCCCTACTGAACACTACCCTGGTGTTTGTGTATGGATGCCAGTATGAATTTGAGGACTGCTCGACTGTGTTGCACTGCCTGAAAAATAAGCAGATATTGTCCATGTTTCAAGCTGCTTGAACCTCTAGCAGAGGAGTTTCACTGGGTAAATCAACGTTTCCACTTAATTTCAATGGAATGATGTTGAACCAATGTGGAATAGACGTTGAATTGACGTTTGTACCCAGTGGGATGATTTCTGCTCTTTGCGTCACTTCGGATGGTTTGTGGGGGGGAATAAACGGGAAGGGAGATGCCAACTTTTTTTTTTTTTTTTTTTTTTTTACTGAAATGATGGATGGATGAACAGTGGCGTGTATTTATTCCCTCATCCATGTCTTTAAAAAAATAAAGTGTCTACAAATACACATTCAACGGTACCATTGTAACTTTGGGCTAGGGTCCATTCTGTAATCAGGTAATGGTTTCGCTCCAATTCATTGAGTTTAAATTCCAGAACGGCCTGTTTGAATGTGTAATTGTCTGGTAGTCTGAGGCTAGAGAACTTCAAGGGCAGCAGGACAGATTATGAAACACCATGGAAAAACAGGCCATTTATTATATTTTACTTTTAAAAACTTTATCGAGTGGTTTTATACACCAGTATTTGTAAAGACTGGGAAATTGACAGAGACAGGTTATAGAAAATGTGCATTTAAATATGATTTGATGGACAGCATCGAAGAAGCCCTTGAAACTAATACACCAAAGTCGGTAGTCATGTTTGATTTGACATTTTGGATTATGATAATATGGAATAGCATCCATTTATACTTGACCTTACCCCCAGACAAAGAAGATAGCCCTTAATACCAGACTTTACATGCCTTTAAAATGGAAATAAACTATTTAAACATGCAGTGCTATATGTGCAGGTTACAGATATATTCATTAAGTTATTGCACTGTCACTGACCCACCTACTTAAGTCAGTGATCATAAGAACTAGGACATAGAGGAAACCACCTTAAGAGTAACAGGGCAAAGCCTTCCCCTAAACTGTCACTCTTTTGTAGTGAAGAGCATTTTCTTCTCTGTGGCCCCAATGGTCCTTGGCACAATGATCCAGTACGCAATGAAGGCTACCATGGAGATACAGAGCGCGCCAACAATCCCTGCTGCTATGGCAACACCTTGCAAGGATCTGTGTTTTCCACCCAACTGCTCGGAAACTGCAAAGAGGACATGGGTTCAGAGAAAATACTTCACAAAGATTGTTTCTAGACAACTTTTGTATTATTATATCCTTTGAAATTCAAATATAGAGTACTCTGACAGTGTCACCACACCACCTCCATGCTTCACGGTGGGAACCACCAATGGGGAGATCATCTGTTTCCCCTATTCTGCGTCTCACAAAGACATAGCGGTTGGAACCAAAAATCTCAAATTTGGACTCATCAGACCAAAGGACAAATTTCTGCCGATCTAATGTCCAATGCTCATGTTTCTTGGCCTAAGCAAGTCTTATTATTGGTGTCATTTAGTAGTGGTTTCTTTACAGCAATTTGACCATGAAGGCCTGATTCACGCAGTCTCTTCTAAACAGCTGATGTTGAGATGTGTATCTTACTTGAACTCTGTGAAGCATTTTTGGGCTGCAATTTCTTTCTTTCCTGTGGCGGTCCTCATGAGAGCCAGTTTCATCAAAGCGCTTGATGGTTTTTGCGACTGCACTTGAAGAAACTTGAAATGTTCCGCATGGACTGTCGCTTCTCTTTGCTTATTTGAGCTGTTCTTGCCATAATATGGACTTAGCCCTATCTTCTGTATACCACCCCTACCTTGTCACAACACAACTGATTGGCTCAAACGCATTAAGAAGGAAAGAAATTCCACAAATTAACAAGGCACACCTCTTAATTGAAATGCATTCCAGGTGACTATTTCATGAAGCTGTTTGAGAGAATGCCAAGAGGGCAAAGTTGTCATCAAGGCAAAGGGTGGCTACTTTGAAGAATCTCAATGTAGAAAATTTCACAAATAAAGAAAAACCCTTGAATGAGTGGGTGTTTTTTGGTTGCTACGTGATTCCATATGTGTTATTGCATAATTTTGATGTCTTCACGATTATTCTAAAATGTAGGAAATAGTCCAAATATAGAAAAACCCTGGAATAGGTAGGTGCGTCCAAACTTTTGACTGGTACTGTAGCTATATCAATAGTTGTGATGAAAAGTAGATGCATACCTTCAGATACAATTCCGACAGTATCACCTGCATAAGAAATAAAAGGAAATGATGCGTTCATAACATGAAAACCCCCTCAACCAAAATGGCATTACTGGTATATGAACGTGCAGTAAGTAATGTGATCAGTAAAAGTGTTACTGTGCCTTCAATATATTTGAGTCATTCTTGCTGATGGATCATTGAATGCTGAAGCACAGATGAATGCTGATGTGAATGATGGTCATGAACGGTCAGTGGTTGTTGCTCACCGTTGTCCACTTGGGTGCGGATGGGGCCGGAGCTGACTGTGGCTGTGTCGGTCACAGACGTGTCCTGGACCTCCCGCTTCCTCCTTGAGCTGATGTCCGTGCAGTTCTGAGGAGAGAAGGCGTGGTTGGAATAGCTTTCTTACACAAGGTCATAGGTCATTGCTAGCATCATTTACTGTATGTTGCTCCATTGTTTGTCTTGTGGTGGCCCCATTCATTGGTATGAAGTTATGCACATCTAAGTCCGGTTTATACTTGCCCCTAACATGCATCCGTCATCCTGATCTTGACCTAATCTTGTCTGTTTACACTTATAAGATCTGATCACAATCAGATCACAATGCAACTTTTAATTGTAGTTTTTGTCATTGTTGTTCTGAACCCAATGCCAGCAAGTTGTCTTTAAATTTGCGTTAAATACAGTGGGGCAAAAAAGTATTTAGTCAGCCACCAATTGTGCAAGTTCTCCCACTTAAAAAGATGAGAGAGGCCTGTAATTTTCATCATAGGAACACTTAAACTATGACAGACAAAATGAGGAAAAAAAATCCAGAAAATCACATTGTAGGATTTTTTATGAATTTATTGGCAAATTATGGTGGAAAATAAGTATTTGGTCACCTACAAACAAGCAAGATTTCTGTCTCTCACAGACCTGTAACTTCTGCTTTAAGAGGCTCCACTGTCCTCCACTCATTACCTGTATTAATGGCACCTGTTTGAACTTGTTATCAGTATAAAAGACACCTGTCCACAACCTCAAACAGTCACACTCCAAACTCCACTATGGCCAAGACCAAAGAGCTGTCAAAGGACACCAGAAACAAAATTGTAGACCTGCACCAGGCTGGGAAGACTGAATCTGCAATAGGTAAGCAGCTTGGTTTGAAGAAATCAACTGTGGGAGCAATTATTAGGTAATGGAAGACATACAAGACCACTGATAATCTCCCTCGATCTGGGGCTCCACGCAAGATCTCACCCCGTGGGGTCAAAATGATCACAAGAACGGTGAGCAAAAATCCCAGAACCACACGGGGGAACCTAGTGAATGACCTGCAGAGAGCTGGGACCAAAGTAACAAAGCCTACCATCAGCAAGGGCATTGAAGATGAAACGTGGCTGGGTCTTTCAGCATGACAATGATCCCAAACACACCGCCCGGGCAACGAAGGAGTGGCTTCGTAAGAAGCATTTCAAGGTCCTGGAGTGGCCTAGCCAGTCTCCAGATCTCAACCCCATAGAAAATCTTTGGAGGGAGTTGAAAGTCCGTGTTGCCCAGCAACAGCCCCAAAACATCACTGCTCTAGAGGAGATCTGCATGGAGGAATGGGCCAAAATACCAGCAACAGTGTGTGGAAACCTTGTGAAGACTTACAGAAAACGTTTGACCTCTGTCATTGCCAACAAAGGGTATATAACAAAGTATTGAGATAAACTTTTGTTATTGACCAAATACTTATTGTCCACCATAATTTGCAAAAAAATTCATTCAAAATCCTACAATGTGATTTTCTGGATTTATTTTCTTCTCATTTTGTCTGTCATAGTTGAAGTGTACCTATGATGAAAATTACTGGCCTCTCATCTTTTTAAGTGGGAGAACTTGCACAATTGGTGGCTGACTAAATACTTTTTTGCCCCACTGTATGTGTCATTTAATTAGCCATGAAGATGTGGCCATTTATTTTTATGTAACTAAATAATCAAAGTCATAATTGCTCAATGAGTCTGTGACCGTGGTTGCGAAAAATATGTAATGTTTGGTGTGCTCTTGTTTTGTTTAAGCACCTGCCCCCCAAAAGGTCTGTGCACGGCCCTGTGCCCCAAATATCACAATGCCAGGATAGGTGTTTAAAGTGGCAGTAACCACATTTGATCATGCAATCTAATGCCCGACTGCAATGACGTGGCATTCAATTGTTGGTTAATTGGTGCATCACAACTACTTTGCAGATAGGCTGGAATGTGGCTACAACATCCGCACAGGAGAAGTGACTGACCTGTTGCAGGGAGGTGCAGACGGACCTCTCACAGAGTCTGGTAGAGCAGTGCAGGTAGAAAGTGGACAACGTCCTGTTCTTGTGCTGGACGAAGCGGAAGGCCTCAAACGAGAAACGAGCTTCCTGCTGTTGCCCATTCACCCCCATCACCGTCTGGCCATCCCGGTTACACCTGAGCGAGGCAAGGCACTAAGTTATGTCAAGGAAAAAACTAGGTGATCTTGATAACATGATATTAATCAATAGCTAGAATGTAGCTGCAACTGAGTTTCTAGTCTTTTCCCCATCTACTGTATGTACATGTTTTGTCCTATAGGATGTCTGAATATCTTAGTAATCTAATTATTCCCTAAAAGTAAAGCTTTGTGTGACTGACAACGTGTCCCAAAGGAGTAAGCTCGCACAGTTTCATCTGGGTTGTATCACTTACCCAACAAAGAGGTCATAATAAGTGCTGTTGACGGGATAAGGACTGGTTGTGGCATAGCATCGGTCCAACAACACGTTGAACCTAGAAATGATGGAGAAGAAAATAATTGTTGGCGAAAATGTATTTTCTTTCATGTGAAATATTTGGCAATATTCTAAATGGGACCATTGACATAGTTTCTTTAAAACGTTGATAATGAGGTTTGATAGGAAATGACATACTCCATCACAATATAGTCTACTACAGTCAGTAAATAACTACCAGTATTTTTTTTCACTTTCATGAAACAGATAGTTCCGGCCACTGATTGAACGAGATGCCTTAGCCGCTCCGCATTGGCCCGAACAACACCCTTTAACTGTATTCACCACATAGCATGGCCTCTTGTGCCTTATTGCTTAAAACTCCATGTTTTCTTCAATCCAGATTTACTATACCCGTACCTTCCAGTGAGATTGGTGGCCTTGACCTCCACAAAGATGCGTGTCTTCAACGTCAAGCCTACCTCAGGGACCTTGAGCTGGGTTGTGTAGAACCTGTCCTTGGAGCCAATCGGAACAAGTCGGTGAAGACTGTCATTTGGGATCATTCAAGCATTCACAAGCACATTGGTCCTCTCAATATAGTTTAATTAAATTATGAACATTCATACCAGAAATACTGGAGGAAATCAGAATGTAAAAAATAATACAAACATTTTGTGTGTTATTGCACCCAGATCAATTTGGAAACTGCTAACACAGTTTTTTCCATGTGTACACGAAATATTATCTACAATTAGTGATTACACCTCACTTTCTTCTCCTCTGTCATAGAAAATGGATCATAGAAACACATTCTTACCGAGTAGAGCATCATACTCAGGGTACTGATGAAACTCCCATTGCTGTCTTTGACTGCTAGGCTCACCCCAGACCTGTTTGTAAAAAAAAAAATGTCTGCCTGTTAGCTACTATCAATTGTTGTGAGAAAAACTGCAGCGTATCACCATCCAGGTCACCATATGATACAACGTATGATTTAACCTATAATACAAAACTCAAAAGCATTAGTCCACCCGCCATAACCAGCTACTTGCAAACACCACGTCACTGGTATGGTCAGGTTTGAGGTTGTTTTTACTTATACTTGGTTCAGTCCCAGTTCACATAAAACAATACTCCAATATCAATGTTATTGCAATCTTGTTATTTCTATTTGTTTTGGCATGAATCTGCCTCCATTTGATAACTTCCCATTGAGGGTTTTACTATTGAGGAAGTCCTTCCCTGAATTGACTTAGTTCAGATGAAGTGAACCTAAGAGAAAAGGTGGCCTGGGTTACTCACACGGTCATCTCAGTGTTGTTGACCAAGTACTGGAGTGGATAGCGGCAGGAGAATTTGTAAATCATTTCCTGGCGGTAGGTGATCGTTCCCGCACTGGGGTCCAGAGAGTTGATCATGCCCGAGATGTTGACAAACTGAACGCTGGAGAAATCCGCAAAGAGCCCAGAACCCACCTCCTGAGTGATCTGTGTCAGAGAGAGAGAGTCACATGTTACTAGGTTCAAGGTCAAATCCATCTACCCAGAGTTGAAGCAACATCTTCTAGTGTCAACCACCAAATGTCTCCTCCACGGTCAGTATGATACCATAGAAATATAACTACTCAAACAAACTAGAATTACCTTTATTTTGTTGTTGCAGGCGGACACCGCCTCCTCTGTGATGGAGAAGTTGTATTTCAGAATAGGCGGGTCGACCGTCCAATCGGGTGTCCCCCGGCACTCTCCCTTGAAGTACTGAGCGTTGAGGGACATCAGTGTTTCATTGTATCCACCAAAGTAGACGGGACATAGCAAGATATGGAGCTCCATGCGATTTGTGCCACAGTAGACGTTAATGTCAGTGTTGGCTGAGGGGACAACAGATCACACATTACCACAGTAGACGTTAATGTCAGTGTTGGCTCTGGGGACACCAGGCCACATATTACCACAGCAGACATTAATGTCAGTGTTGACTGAGGGGACACCAGGCCACATATTACCACAGCAGACATTAATGTCAGTGTTGACTGAGGGGACACCAGGTCACACATTACCACAGTAGACTGTCCACTACTGTTCTGTCCACTTAACTCCTACAGTAGCTATAGGCACTCTGTTTACTACAAGAAAGGCAAGCATTTCCAAAGGGGCATTTGAGTGCAATATTTAACATTTCTACAGTACATTTGTCTGCTCAGTACCTCATGAGTGTGTATGACCACATTTTATTGCCTTTAAACCACGCAAACATGTTTACCATGACACACATCTAACCCGTTCATATACTGCAAAGATGCATGACATCACATCTGGCCTTTATCTATTTCCCATTGCCCACATATGGACCTCACTCAAAAAAACAAAGACTCCACAAACTGTTGGGTGGCCCCAACTGACAAACGTGGTCAAGAAGGTAAGGTGAGAAAGTGGAAGGTGAACAGGAAAGGAAAGGTGTGAGACAGGTAGGGAGGAAGTGGAATTTGGGCTGCAGCTCCACTGACCTGGCTCCCTGAATGTACGGTGTGTTCTGCAGTAGTCATTTTGAGCCTGGACGAGAGGAATCAGAGCCAGCTGATACATGAGGGCCCGCCACATTGTCTTCAAACCAAAGGAGGGGGAAACCCAGATATCAGGATCTCTCTCAGAACTGCTTTTGCAAGGCCAATCTGACAGGTGAAATGCAAAATACTTTAATGTTCATATATATAGCTTTGCATTCAAATTGTACATGTTTTTCTCATTGTGAAAATAATTTGACAAATGTAATTAATCCCGGTAGGAAATATAAATGTAAAAGATTTCTTCACAAAATGAAGAAGAGCAAAGGTACATTTATAGTGAATGGAGTAGTGTGATAACTACGTACATGTAAGCACCCTGTTTTCTGTTATTATTCATCCTTAAATTAACCAGGTGAGTCCAATAAATCTATTAATGTATTTTTCAATGTCGTCCTAATTTTCCTTCCCATTCCTCCCTGTTGCATTGTTAACAATCATAATTGAGAAGATGTGAAATTACCTTGTGTGATATATCTTCCTTCTCCTCTCTTTCAGTCTCTCTTTCTTATTCTCTTTCTCCCTTCGTGAATCACAGCTATTTATACTGGCCTCCTTTGCAGTGAATGGGTGTGAAAGAGGGCAACCGACAAAAAACAGGTGGCTGGGAGAAGAAAAGGGAATGCCACGAGAGCAATGCGAGAAGCTTAAACACCACTGGTGACTGCTTTGTCTTCAGGATCATCTGACACATCTCTGGAACACAATAACCTTTTATATTTAGTGGAAGTCTCTATGTTCTCCAGCTCTACACCACCGGTCTAAGGGTTTTTCTTTATTTGTATTATTTTCTACATTGAGATTCTTCAAATAGCCACCCTTTGTCTTGATGACAGCTTTGCACACACTTGGCATTCTCTCAACCAGCTTCATGAGGTAGTCACCTGGAATGCATTTCAATTAACAGGTGTGCCTTCTTAAAACTTAATTTGAAGAATTTCTTTCCTTCTTAATGCATTCGAGCCAATCAGTTGTGTTGTGACAAGGTAGGGGTGGTATACAGAAGATACCCCTATTTGGTAAAAGACCACGTCCATATTATGGCAAAAACAGCTCAAATTAGCAATGAGAACCAACAGTCCATCATTAAGAAGTTAAGACATGGTCAGTTAATATGGAAAATTTCAAGAACTTTTAAAGTTTCTTCAAGTGCAGTCGCAAAAACCATCAAGCGCTATGATGAAACTGGCTCTCATGAGGACCGCCACAGGAATGGAAGACCCAGAGTTACCTCTGCTGGAGAGAATAAGTTCATTAGAGTTACCAGCCTCAGAAATTGCAGCCCAAATAAATACTTCACTGAGTTCAAGTAACAGACACATCTCAACATCAACTTGACCTGACCTTAGTATTCTTTGTTTTCTTTATTATTTTGGTTAGGTCAGGGTGTGACGAGGGTGATGTACTGTTTATGGGTTTTGTAGGTTTATGGGGTTGTTTATCATCTAGGTGTTTATATATGTCTATGGTTGTCTAGATTGGATCTCAATTAGAGGCAGGTGTTTATCGTTGTCTCTGATTGGAAACCATATTTAGGCAGCCATCTTTGGGTATTTCATGGGTTATTGTCTATGTCTTGTTGCATGTGTCTGCACTAGTATTATATAGCTTCACGGTCAGTTTGATATTTTATATAGTTTGTTAAGTGTTCTTCGGCATTCATTAAAAAGTATGTATTCTGATCACGCTGCGCTTTGGTCTTCTCACTACGACGATCGTGACACAAATGTTCAGTGAAGACTGTGTGAATCAGGCATTCATGGTTGAATTACTGCAAAGAAACCACTACTAAAGAACACCAATAATAAGAAGAGACTTGCTTGGGCTAAGAAACATGAGCAAAGGACCGGTGGAAATCTGTCCTTTGGTCTGGAGTCCAAATTGGAGATTTTTGGTTCCAACTGCCATGTCTTTGTGAGACACTGTGTGGGTGAACAGATGATCTCTGCATGTGTATTTCCCACCGTAAAGCATGGAGGAGGTGTTATGGTGTGTGTGGGGGGGGGGGGGGGGGCTTTGCTGGTGACACTGTCTGTGATTTATTTAGAAATCAAGGCACACTTAACCAGCATGGCTACCACAGCATTCTGCAGTGATATGCCATCCCATATGGTTTGGGATTAGTGGGACTATCATTTGTTTTTTAACAGGACAATGACCCAATACACCTCCAGGCTGTGTAAGGGATATTTTACCAAGAAGGAGAGTGTTGGAGTGCTGCATCAGATGACCTGGCCTTCACATTCCCCCAACCTCAACCAAATTGAGATGGTTTGGGATTAGTTGGACCACAGGGTGAAGAAAAAGCAGCTGACAAGTGCTCAGGATATGTGGGAACTCCTTCAAGACTGTTGGAAAAGCATTCCGTGTGAAGCTGGTTGAGAGAATGCCAAGAGGGTGCATAGCTGTCATCAAGGCAAAGGGTTGCTACTTTATTTTGATTTGTTTAACACTTTTTTGATTACTACATGATTCCATATGTGTTATTTCATAGTTTTGATGTCTTTACTTTTATTCTACAATGTAGAAAATAGTTTTAAAAATAAAGAAAAACCCATTGAATAAGTAGGTGTTCTAAAACTTTTGACCGGTAGTGTACATTGAGATGTGATTTATTGTGATGATGATGACATGGGCTGGTTAAAAAGGTTTGTCATCCCCCAAATTCAAATGTGAAATACTGTGCAGTATTATGCATGAGTCTAATAATTTATAACGCAATATGAGCTATGCATAATGCATTATTCACAACATCAGCGCTATAACGCAATATGCCTTGCCTTTCTAAGGTCTTAGAAAGCAAAGTTAACAAACAGATCACCGACAATTTCGAATCCAACCGTACCTTCTCCACTATTCAATCTGGTTTCCGAGCTGGTCATGGGTGCACCTCAGCCACGCTCAAGGTCCTAAACAATATCATAACCGCAAATCGATAAGAGACAATACTGTGCAGCTGTATTCATCGACCTGGCCAAGGCTTGCGACTCTGTCAATCACCACATTCTTATCGGCAGACTCAACAGCCTTGGTTTCTCAAATGACTGCCTCGCCTGGTTCACCAACTACTTCGCTGACAGAGTTCAGTGTGTCAAATCGGAGGGCCTGTTGTCCGGTCCTCTGGCAGTCTCTATGTGGGTACCACAGGGTTCAATTCTCGGGCTGACTCTTTTCTCTGTATATATCAACAATGTCGCTCTTGCGGGTGATTCCCTGATCCACCTCTACGCAGACAACACTATTCTGTATAGATCTGGCTCTTCTTTGGACACTGTTAACTAACCTCCAAACGAGCTTCAACGCCATACAACACTCCTTCCATGGCCTCCAACTGCTCTTAAACGCTAGAATAACCAAATGCATGCTTTTCAACCGTTCGCTGTCCGCACCCGCCCGCCCGACTAGCATCACTACTCTGGACGGTTCTGACCTAGAATACGAGGACAACTACAAATACCTAGGTGTCTGGCTAGACTGTAAACTCTCCTTGCAGACTCATATCAAACATCTCCAATCCAAAATCAAATCTAGAATCGACTTTCTATTTCGCAACAAAGCCTTGTTCACTCACGCCGCCACACGTACCCTAGTAAAACTGACTATCCTACCGATTCTCGACTTCGGTGATGTCATCTACAAAATAGCTTCCAATACTCTACTCAGCAAACTGGATGCAGTCTATCACAGTGCCATCCATTTTGTCACCAAAGCCCCTTATACCACCCACCACTGTGACCTGTATGCTCTAGTCGGCTGGTCCGCGCTACATATTCGTCGCCAGACCCACTGGTTCCAGGTCATCTATAAGTGTATGCTAGGTAAAGCTCCGCCTTATCTCAGCTCACTGGTCATGATAACAACACCCACCCGTAGCACGCTCTCCAGCAGGTATATCTCACAGGTCATCTCCAAAGCCAACACCTCATTTGGCCGCCTTTCCTTCCAGTTCTCTGCTGCCAATTGACTGGAACGAATTGCAAAAATCACTGAAGCTCGAGACTTACATTTCCCTCACTAACTTTAAACATTAGCTATCTGAGCAGCTAACCAATCACTGCAGCTGTACATAGTCCAACTGTAAATAGCCCATCCAATCTACCTACCTCATCCCCATATTGTTTTTATTTACTTTTCTGCTCTTTTGCAGACCAGTTTCACTACTTGCACATCATCATCTGCTCATCCATCACTCCAGTGTTAATCTGCTAACTTGTAATTACTTTGCTACTATGGCCTATTTATTGCCTTACCTCCTCACGCCATTTGCACACACTGTATATAGACTTTCTTTTTTTCTATTGTGTTATTGACTGTACGCTTGTTTATTACATGTGTAACTCTGTGCTGTTGTTTGTGTCGCACTGCTTTGCTTTATCTTGGCCAAGTCGCAGTTGTAAATGAGAAGTTGTTCTCAACTAGCTTACCTGGTTAAATAAAGGTGAAATAAAATAATAATAATAACAATAAACTTCTCAAACATCTGACTACATTTATAGTGCATTATGAACAAGGCTGTGGCTACATTGAGCGTTATAAAGCCCTATATTAAACACTTTTCCTGCTCATAATGTTTTATGAATGTAGTTACACCTATGTAATGCATTATAGTAGATTATGTAAAGCCCATAAGGCATTATAAATTTGCTAATAATGCATCATAAAGAAGGTATTCATAGTATCATCTTTGCCTTCGTTGCATGCTTCTGGTCTGTGTGTAACGGACGTCACGCTGCTTCTTACTGATTTGGCCGAGGCTCGGACCCAGCACAAAATTAACAATTCTGCAGTGAAAGTGGCAACACTTTATCTAAAGAGGCCTGTGTTTTGCTAAATGTCCCTATTGTGAGCCAACTTGTGTGTGATGAAATCATTAAGACAGCGGCCATAAGACAACAAAATCCTCCCTCTGGAGATCCACAGTGGTAGAAATGTACAGGAGTCCTACTCTATATGAGTTGCCTAAGCTTATTGACAGTTCCACTATATTTTGATGAAAACCTGCCACCTGGTTGGAGGCGGTGAATGGGGGCGGAGTGGTGCCAGGAAAATAACCTCTTCCTTAACATCAACAAAACGAAGGACCTGATCGTGTACTTCAGGAGACAGATGGAACACACCCCCATCCACATCGACAGGGCCGCAGTGGAGAATTTGAAAAGCTTAAAGTTCCTTGGTATACACATCACTGACAATATGAAATGGTTCAACCTCAGGAGGCTGAAGACATTCTGCTTGACCTCTAAGACCCTCACAAACTTTTACAGGTGCACCACTGAGAGCATCTGGTCGGGCTGTATCACTGCCTGGTACAGCAACTGCATCGCCCGCAACCGCAGGGCTCTCCAGAGGGTGGTGCGGTCTGCCCAATGCATCACCAGGGACCAACTGCCTGCCCTCCAGGACATCTACAGCACCCGATGTCACAGGAAGGCCAAGAAGATCATCAAGGACCTCAGCCACCCGACCTCTGGTTGTTCACATCGCTATCATCCAGAAGGCGAGTTCAGTACAGGTGCATCAAAGCTGGGACCGAGACTATTAAAATGGCCATCACCAGCCAGCCTCGACCCAGCACCCTGCTCTGAACTTAGTCAGTCACTAGCCGGCTTCCACCCGGTTACTCAACCCTGCACCTTAGAGGCTGCTGCCCAATGTACACAGACATGGAACACTCGTCACTTAAAAAATTGAATTCTGGTCACTTTAATAATGTTTACATGCTGTTTTACCCATTTTATATGTATATACTGTATTCTAGTCAAGGCTCATCCTATGCTGTACATATAAAGTGCCTTCGGAAAGTATTCAGACCCCTTAATTTTCCCACATTGTTACTTTACAGCCTTATTCTAAAATTGATTAAATAATACCCCATAATGACAAAGCATAAACAAGTTTAAAGAAATTATTGCAAATGTATAAAAATTACTTTTTTTTAATGAAATATCACATTTACATAACTATTCAGATCCTTTACTTAGTACTTTGTTGAAGCACCTTTGGCAGCGATTACAGCCTCAAGTCTTCTTGGGTATGATGCAACAAGCTTGGCACACACGTATTTGGGGAGTTTCTCCCATTATTCTCTGCAGATCCTCTCAAGCTCTGTCAGGTTGGATGCTGCAAAGCCATTTTCAGGTCTCTCTAGAGATGTTAGATTGGGTAAGTCCGGACTCTGGCTGGGCCACTCAAAGACATTCTGAGACTTTTCCCGAAGCCACTCCTGCGTTGTCTTGACTGTGTGCTTAGGGTCGTAGTACTGTTGGAAGGTGAACCTTCACCCCAGTCTGAGGTCTTGAGCAGGTTTTCATCAAAGATCTCGCTGTACTTTGCACCGTTCATCTTTCCCTCAATCCTGGCTAGTCTTCCAGTCCCTGTCGCTGAAAAATATCCCCACAGCATGATGCATACACCACCATGCTTCACCTTAGGGATGGTGCCAGGTTTCCTCCAGACATGACGCTTGGCATTCAGGCCAACAAGTACAATTTTGGTTTCATCAGACCAGAGAATCCGACCATCACCACTGGTGAGACAAAACCGCGACTCGTCAGTGAAGAGCACTTTTTGCCAGTCCTGTCTGGTCCAGCGACGGTGGGTTTGTGCTGCCGGTGATGTCTGGTGAGGACCTGCCTCACAACAGGCCTACAAACCTTCAGTCCAGCCTCTCTCTGCCTATTGCGGACAATCTGAGCACTGATGAAGGGATTGTGCTTTCCTGTAACTCAGGCAGTTGTTGTTGCCATCCTGTACCTGTCCCTCAGGTGTGATATTCGGATCTACCAATCCTGTGCAAATGCTGTTACGTGGTCTGCCACTGCGAGGACGATCAGCTGTCCATCCTGTTTCTCTGTAGCTCTGTCTTAGGCGTCCCACAGTACGGACATTGCAATTTATTGCCCTGGCCACATCTGCAGTCCTCATGCCTCCTTGCAGCATGCCTAGGGCATGTTCACGCAGATGAGCTGGGACCCTGTGCACCTTTCTTTTGGTGTTTTTCAGAGTCAGTAGAAAGGCCTCTTTAGTGTCCTAAGTTTTCATTACTGTGAACTTAATTGCCTACCGTCTGTAAGCTGTTAGTGTCTTAACGACCGTTCCACAGGTGCATGTTCATTAATTGTTCATGGTTCATTGAACAAGCATGGGAAACAGTGTTAAAACCATTTACAATGAAGATCTGTGAAGTTATTTGGATTTTTACGAATTATCTTTGAAAGACAGGGTGCTGAAGTTTACATTTGCAAAAATGTCTAAAAACCTGTTTTCATTTTGTCATTATGGGGTAGTATGTGTAGATTGATGAGGAAATAAAATTATTTTATCCATTTTAGAATAAGGCTGTTATGTAACAAAATGTGGAAAAAGGAATCCTACGTATTCTTCAGATATATAGAATATATATTCTATATAGATACTGTCTATGCATCCCATCACATATATAGATATATTTATGCTCTGGACTCTGACATTGCTCATACTAATATTTCTAAATGACATTTTTACTTTTAGATGTGTGTATTGTTAAATATTACTCCACTGTTAGAGCTAGGAAGACAAGCATTTCACTACTCAATACCATCTGCTAAATATGTGTTTGCAACCAATACAATTTGATTTGGTTCACAGTATGGATGGCACTTTTTATGGGAGCCTGCAGTGCCTTCAGAAAGTATTCACACTGACTTTTTCTCAGTTTTGTTGTGTTAGAGTCTAAATTTAAAATGGATTAAATTGACATTTTGTGTCACTGGCCTACACAATATACCCCATAACGTCAAAGTGGAATTATGTTTTTAGACATTTTTACAAATTAAAAAAGAATGTAAAGCTGAAATGTCTTGTCTTAAGTCAATAAGTATTCAACCCCTTTGTTATGACAAGCCTAAATAAGTTCAGGAGTAAACATACACTTAATAAGGGACATAATAAGTTGCATGGACTCACTGAGTGCAATAATAATGTTTGACATGATTTTAGAATGACCACCTCATCTCTGTACCCCACACATACAATTACCTTTAAGGTCCCTCAGTTGAGCAGTGAATTTCAAACACAGATTCAACCACAAAGACCAGGTTGATTTTCAAATGCTTCGCAAAGAAAAGCACCTATTGGTACACTCTTAAAAAAAAAAAATGTGCAATCTAGAACCAAAAAGGGTTATTCGGCTGTCCACATAGGAGAACCCTTTGAAGAACTCCTTTTGGTTCCAGGTAGAACCTTTTTTGGTTCAATGTAGAACTCTTTCCACAGAGGGTTCTACATGTATTCCAAAATAGTTCTACCTGGAACCAAAAAGGAGTTCCTGGAAATTGACTTTATGTCCTGTATACAAAGCATTATGTTTGGGGCAAATCCAATACATCCCTGAGTACCACTCTTCATATTTTCAAGCATGGTGGTGACTGCATCATGTTATGGGTATGCCTTTCATCGGCAAGAACTAGGGAGGTTTTTTTTGTTGATAAAAAGAAACGGAAGAGAGCTAAGCACAGGCAAAATATAGGAGGAAAACCTGGTTCAGTATGCTTTTCAACAGACAATGGGAGACAAATTCACTTTTCAGCAGACAATAACCTAGAACACAAGGCCAAATCTACACTAGAGTTGCTTACCAAGATGACATTGAATGTTCCTGAGTGGCCTAGTTACAGTTTTGACTTAAATTGGCTTGAAAATCTATGGCAAGACATGAAAATAGCTGTCTAGTAATGATCAACAATCCCCTTGACAGACCGTGGAGAATTTTTAAAAGAAGAATGTGCAAATATTGTACATTCCAGGTGTGCAATGCTCTTAGAGACTTACCCCAAAAGATATAATCGCTGCCAAAGTTGATTCTAATATGTATTGATTCAGGGTGTCGAATAATTATGTAATTTTTTACAAATGTATTTTGTGTAGATCGTTGATAAAAATAACAAAAAAGTTTTTTATCCTATCCCATCCCACCTTGTAACACAATAAAATGTGGAAAAAGTTAGAGGAGGGTGTGTATACTTTCTGAAGGCAATGTATGTGAAAACCTATGTGTCTGTTGTTTGATATACAGTGCCTTGCGAAAGTATTCGACCCCCTTGAACTTTGCGACCTTTTGCCACATTTCAGGCTTCAAACATAAAGATATAAAACTGTATTTTTTTGTGAAGAATCAACAACAAGTGGGACACAATCATGAAGTGGAACGACATTTATTGGATATTTCTAACTTTTTTAACAAATCAAAAACTGAAAAATTGGGCGTGCAAAATTATTCAGCCCCTTTACTTTCAGTGCAGCAAACTCTCTCCAGAAGTTCAGTGAGGATCTCTGAATGATCCAATGTTGACCTAAATGACTAATGATGATAAATACAATCCACCTGTGTGTAATCAAGTCTCCGTATAAATGCACCTGCACCGTGATAGTCTCAGAGGTCCGTTAAAAGCGCAGAGAGCATCATGAAGAACAAGGAACGCACCAGGCAGGTCCGAGATACTGTTGTGAAGAAGTTTAAAGCCGGATTTGGATACAAAAAGATTTCCCAAGCTTTAAACATCCCAAGGAGCACTGTGCAAGCGATAATATTGAAATGGAAGGAGTATCAGACCACTGCAAATCTACCAAGACATGGCCATCCCTCTAAACTTTCAGCTCATACAAGGAGAAGACTGATCAGAGATGCAGCCAAGAGGCCCATGATCACTCTGGATGAACTGCAGAGATCTACAGCTGAGGTGGGAGACTCTGTCCATAGGACAACAATCAGTCGTATATTGCACAAATCTGGCCTTTATGGAAGAGTGGCAAGAAGAAAGCCATTTCTTAAAGATATCCATAAAAAGTGTTGTTTAAAGTTTGCCACAAGCCACCTGGGAGACACACCAAACATGTGGAAGAAGGTGCTCTGGTCAGATGAAACCAAAATTGAACTTTTTGGCAACAATGCAAAACGTTATGTTTGGCGTAAAAGCAACACAGCTCATCACCCTGAACACACCATCCCCACTGTCAAACATGGTGGTGGCAGCATCATGGTTTGGGCCTGCCTTTCTTCAGCAGGGACAGGGAAGATGGTTCAAATTGATGGGAAGATGGATGGAGCCAAATACAGGACCATTCTGGAAGAAAACCTGATGGAGTTTGCAAAAGACCTGAGACTGGGACGGAGATTTGTCTTTCAACAAGACAATGATCCAAAACATAAAGCAAAATCTACAATGGAATGGTTCAAAAATAAACATATCCAGGTGTTAGAATGGCCATGTCAAAGTCCAGACCTGAATCCAATCGAGAATCTGTGGAAAGAACTGAAAACTGCTGTTCACAAATGCTCTCCATCAAACCTCACTGAGCTCGAGCTGTTTTGCAAGGAGGAATGGGAAAAAATGTCGGTCTCTCGATGTGCAAAACTGATAGAGACATACCCCAAGCGACTTACAGCTGTAATCGCAGCAAAAGGTGGCGCTACAAAGTATTAACTTAAGGGGGCTGAATAATTTTGCACGCCCAATTTTTCAGTTTTTGATTTGTTAAACAAGTTTGAAATATCCAATAAATGTCGTTCCACTTCATGATTGTGTCCCACTTGTTGTTGATTCTTCACAACAAAATACAGTTTTATATCTTTATGTTTGAAGCCTGAAATGTGGCAAAAGGTCGTAAAGTTCAAGGGGGCCGAATACTTTCGCAAGGCACTGTATAGACCAAATCACCTCTTTTTTTTCTTCTCTCTTTTAGCTTCAGGCTATAACTGTTTGCTTGAAATGAGGTCTCTGACACAATCACTGCCTTTTAGAATGAGGGACACACCCAACGAGACAAAACAAAAGTGGTAATGTCAGCGTCGCCTGAACAATTGAGCTGGACCGGTTCCTTGTTAAATACAGGAGACTGAATGGAGCTAACAATGTCCTGCAGATGATCTTACAGAGAGTTTTTCTAAACATGTGTCTCTGAGAGCTACATAAGAGCTTTATAAGCCTGGAATTGAGGCTATCGCATTATTATTGGATCCCTCTATTAAGTGCCAATGCCGGTGTCAATTAACGTGAAAAAGTCCACATAGACAAGGTTCTCCATTCATATAAAATGGTTTCTATATTCAATGGATACTCAGAAAAGTGTAACTACTATGCAGTTATTAGGTAATTACCTTTTTTTTGTGTCATTTTTCGGTAATTTCTAAGGAACTACCTGGTAAACAACGGGCTGTAAAAATCAAACGTTACGGTCATTCTTAACAGAACTTGGCCATACAATGTAACAATGGATGCCTCATTACTCCCATAATTTTGGTCAATAAGGATGATGTTAGAAGTTGGTGGCAGTGGCTAAATTAACAAACTATGGATTACTACTCTCAAAGTAAGGAAGCATTTCAGTCATTTTTTAATTTGTGGTGGACTATCCCACTAGAAAAGCCTGGTCTCGCGCCATCCCGTTTGTCATTTTGACTTCAACATTCTAACATTCCTGCAGTCAGCATGCCAATTGCACACTCTCTCAAAACCTGAGACATCTATGGCATTGTGTTGTGACAAAACTGCACATTTTAGAGTGGCCTTTTATTGTTCCCATCACAAGGTGCACCTGTGTAATGTTCATGCTGCTTAATCAGCATATTGATATGCCACACCTGTCAGGTGGATGGATTATCTTGGCAGGGATGTAAACAAATTTGTGCACATAATTTGAGAGAAATAAGCTTTTGGTGCGTCCGGAACATTTCTGGGATCTTCTATTTTAGCAAATGAAACATGGGACCAACACTTCACATGTTGAGTTTATATTTTTCTTATTTGTAAATCTAGACGTATGACCTGCATGAACCTCTATAGGATGATTTGAAAAAGTATGTCTATTACACACGCTGCGCTGTTCATCATATTTCTTAATTTACTATTGACAATATGGTCACCCATCAGACTACTGTCAATTGAATCTTGTCTTTAGGCTACATCTATGTGTGCAATTCGTTCTGATATACTACGTGCCAGTTTATTAGGTACACCCATCTAGTACTCGACCGGACTCACCTTTTCCTCCAGAACACCTTGAATTATTCGGGGCATGGAAACGTTGCTCAAATTGTTAGGAGACGTTTGCCAGGAAAACATTCCTCACACCATTACACCATCACAACCAGCCTGTACCGTTGACACCTGGCAGGATGGGGCCAGGATGGGGCTTACGCCAAACCCTGACTCTGCCATCAGCATGACGCAACAGGAACCGGGATTCGTTAGACCAGGCAATGTTTTTCCACTCCTCACTTGTCCAGTGTTGGTGATCGCTTGCCCAGTGGAGCCGCTTCTTCTTTTTTTAGATAAGAGTGGAACCTGATATACTCGTCTGCTTCAATAGCCCTTCCAGGACAAGGACAGACGAGCTGTGCATTCCAAGATGCCGTTCTGCACACCACTGTTATACTGTGCCGTTATCTGATTGTTTCAGGGATGGAAACTGGTAAGGGCCCAAAAAAGTGACACTGAAACATGCAAAAAAATCCCTGCTAAACTCATAGCAAAAAAAAAAATATGCAATACAATGTTATTTGTTGTCTAGACTTTACTGCAAATGACACTCATCTTGAGAAAAACACCACACTAATATTGCAGTTAGCCATGACAGCCTTTATAATAGAACACTTGTGACCACACACACACACACATCTAAATATTGCACATGGGGAAAAAAACATCTTAAGTAGAAATAGAATGAAACAAACAGGCATTCTATTTTTGCTCTATTATAGTGGCCACCGATCAAGTGCACAAGGCTACGTGTGCAAAAATAACGTTGACGGAGTAAAAACTTTAATAATTCCCCCACACACACACACGTGTTACTGTCAAATTCAACACAACAAAAGCAATATATTTGGGCTACACTGCACATTACTACATTGTACACTTTCTGCCTGTGGACATCTCTTCTACAATGTGCCAGCAGAGCAAGATACCCTTTGTTGGCATAATTTCACTCTTTCAGGCAGAGAGTACACCTGGCATACCCCTTTTTATCAGAGGGAAAGTGTGTGGTGTTCCTTTCACCTCTATAATGGCATCCAGTCTAAGCCAGGCCCAGCTCCAGCTACACTTGATCCCTGAATCCACTTGTTTACAGTTCACAGATAGTAGTTAGTTTGTTATCTAGTTAACATTTCACACAGATTGCCAGAGTCCAGTAAGCAACTAACAGTAACGTGTTATATCTTGAGGAATGGCAAGGAGTTGTATAACGTTACCAGTTAATACTATAGCGAATTGGTTAGGTTACTAACATTAGCTAACTAACATTACAACATCAGATGAGCTAGCATTAGCAGTCTGAATTTATTAGCCAGCTAATTTTCACACCATAAACTCAATTATTTGATCAGTTAAGTTGGCTAATGTTGCTCAGCATTTCTCTGGCTAGCTAACGGAAAATCCGGTCCAGCTAGCAAGATACTTAACAATGCTAACAACACTTGTTCCACCACACTTTCTCCCTCACCTCAAACGTTATATAATTGATATTATAGAGCTTTATATTTTATTTACATTTAGCTTTTTTAACTAGGCAAGTCAGTTAAGAACAAATTCTTATTTACAATGACAGCCTAGGAACAGTGAGTTAACTGCCTCGTTCAGGGGCAGAACGACAGACTTTTACCTTGTCAACTCTGGGATTCAATCTAGCAACCTTTCGGTTACTGGCTCAACGCTCTTACCACTAGGCTACCTGCCTATAGCACCAAGGTTCATCAGAGTAACCATACAGTATCACCTTCCAGGTTATTAGACTTGAAATATATATATATATGTAGCCTACTTGCCAAGATATGCTATTCTACTTAAAAAGGTGTATGACACTCCGAAATATAAACCTGTGTTTGTCCCTAATGAACCTCAGTATGTCGGACATCAGTGCTACTTTTTCTTTTCCTAGGATAGTGTCCTGGGGTAAGATGTTTTTTGTATTCTCCAAGAGTTTTGTTAACTTATTTAGCAAAAACAGAATACACTTTGTGGTCAAATATACTGTAAAAACAGTCCACATAATAACATTGTATAGTATTCCATGTCCACAACCTCTATGAATTTACCTTTGGTTTAATTTTCACCAGCTGCGGGCAACACCCTCAATAAGCACATAATACATGATTAAATCTGGTCTTGCATTGTTTACTGTAGTATCCTGTATCGTTTTAAATTTCATGGGTATTTGAGCTCATAAAATGTCGTACATTCAGATGATCTGCTTGTATTCGTATGGACATAAGTAACTGCCTTCTTTGGGTGGCGTATAATATGGTTGTATCCTAATATTCCTTTCCTCTACTCTTTTTCCTCATTATTACCACTGATAAATGAAAGAGCAGAATAGATTTTCACCAAACTGCTTTCAGTTTCAGTGTTCTACTTCCTCCAGATTAGTGTTCATGAACTGAAGGAAAAGAGATGAGGAAGATTTTTGGGACTATTAGCCTGCATCCCAATTCTCCACACTTCTCCCAAAGTGTGCATGTGCATTGTGCACACTCCCTCTTATGGATTTAAAAGCATTGGATAGGTGAAATCATTGTCTGGAAGGAGTTTTCACCACTGTTAATGGGAGTGTGCAAGTGCACACTTTGGGAGATGGGTGGAGAATTGGGGCCCAGTCATGGACCACAGTCAAAAAAGCATTTGACGAAGAGACACCACATATAGGAGACAGTGTTGCAACAAGATTCAAATAGTGTCATCTTTACTTTGAACAGATCACCTGTACATAAAATAGACATTATAGTCTTGGCATATGTTGGTATCAGTGGAGGCTGTTCAGGGGAGGACAGATAATAATAATGGCTGGAATGGAGCAAAAGGAATGGCATCAAACCATGCTGCCTAGGCAGCGAATAGCCTGAGAGAAAATTATGCACACACCTGCAGCCAATAGGAGTACAGGTGTCCCTATACAAGGGGACGTTTTCCCTCAATCAGCCTCACATTATCTTCAGCGACAGGACTGGAATGAAGAAGCCGAGAAGAAATCTCAGGACGAACCCGCCGTCGATATCCTGTTCTCGACGTCGTCCTTCACGAGCACGCCTTTCCCACCCCCAAAGGCTCTTTTAAAAGCTCAGTGTCGCTGCTCCTCTATGGCGGCTTCAGACCCACACAACGTAAGTTTCGTGAGCTTGGGTCATCAGGAAAGCCCTAGCTGCA
This sequence comes from Oncorhynchus kisutch, assembly GCF_002021735.2. Taxonomy (NCBI): domain Eukaryota; kingdom Metazoa; phylum Chordata; class Actinopteri; order Salmoniformes; family Salmonidae; genus Oncorhynchus; species Oncorhynchus kisutch. Next base: position 31,414,665 of record NC_034201.2, on the reverse strand, counting down.
CCCACCTTTCTTTAAAGGAGAGGAAGCATCGGTGGGCATTTTCAGGGAGGATACCCATCTAGAGGACATCATTGTCTATGTTAGCCTCAGGTTCTGAGGCGTCAGACGACGACTGCACCTCTGGAGATGACGAGGATTTTGGGAAGTGTCTGGGTTTTTCTCTGGAAAAACCAAGCCTGAAATGACCCCCCTCCCTAGTGAGAGTGAGGGGAATTTCACATCCTTGTGCAAGGAAGAGACAAGCTCTGAATTCTCAGCAGCCCCCTCCTATGCAACGGCCTCTCTGCACTCTGACTTTACAGGGCTCATTGAGCGGGCTGCGAGCCGTCCGGAGATTACACTGTCCCCCATTCCCTCTGAACCAGAAGTGGATATGATGGTGGGTGGCCCCTAATCCAGAGCAAGATGGGTGGCTTTGCCTTTGGCACCGACTATGCCCTCGCTCGCTAAATATGTGGAGGGTGCATCAGAACACAGGCGTATACCCCATTCACCAGAGTGGACGGAAACAGCCTCAAGAGATCTCTAGGCTCGAGGACACACTAGCTGAGTACCTCACCCCAGGTTTGAGCTCCTGGCCATTGTCCAAGAAACCCACACTACCTATGACCAAGGACTGGCTCACAGCACAGCTGGTGGAGAAGTCCTTCCCTCTAGGTGTACAAGCTGTAGCGGCAGCTAACAATATTGCCCTACTGGCAGCCTCTCTATCCCATCTCACCAAGGGTAGAACTGAGCTGTCGGGAGAGGAGATATAGCTAGGGTCAAAGATTTGTGGCGCCATCCTCCATCTCATACAGGCGTCGGCTATATGTGCGGGGAGGTCCACAGCCACTTCGGTGGTCGTGGAGCGACACCTCTGGCTGTCTGACGGCTATGAAGGAAACCGACAAAGCCGCCCTATTGAACGCAGTCTCTTCGGGACCGCCGTCAAAATGCGACGGTGAGTTTCGGGAAGCTTGAGGAGAAGAAGCAGCTGTCTAGACACCTGACATTGGCAAGAGAGTCTAGAGCAGCTTCAAAAGGAACCCCCTCGCTCCACCGTCTCCAGTAGACCCAGGTCTACAGCCAGACGGAGAGCCCGTCGAGCAGCAGCACCTGGTGTACCAAGAGCAGGCCCCGCCCCTCCTGCAACACCAGAGAAGCAGCTCAACCGACGAGAGAGGTTTTCATTTCATTGCCCTGGCTGCCGAGAGGCAGTCAGAAGAGATGACGACCATGACGGGACGAGGGGGAGAGAGCGCAGCACTTCTTGTGACAGCACCCACTGTTCCTCCCCCGCCCTTGCAAAGGGATGGAGGAGCAAATGTGTCCTTTGTTAATAAAGAATGTGTTCCATCTGACTGTCACAAGAGAACCTATTTTCCATAACAAAACTGAGACCGATCAGGTTCCTTTTCTATCCCTCTCTTCCTCTCACCACTCTGCATGTACCACAGCCCACTATGAGTGCGTAGCTGAGCACACACAGAAGGACGTTGTGAGTGGGAATGACATGAGGAAAGCAAGATGGACGCTCTTAATGAGCAGTCATTCTATACCTCATAAAAACCCTACACTACACACTCTTAGGAGTGAAGTAGCTCAGGGTTTAAAGATCAGCCTGCATACACAGCACCATGTTGGGCCGATGATTCAATCGCTGTTGGGAGATGGCACACTAACTCAGGCAGACGCATCTGTGTAGCTCAGACCCGTGCTGTGTTCACAGAGAGCTGGAACCACAAGGTTACACATATAACTGAAGTGTCGGCGCCCCTGCTTCTCACAGAAAGCATCAATATTCCCTCCCCCTTTCGAATTGGGCCCACCCTGGGCTGTCCCACCACTTCAGTGTCGGGGAACAGCGGCGGCTTGGGCCATAGAGGAATAGAGGTCCTTCCTACTGTCTGTACCACAGCTTTGTGTTCTCCCGCTCTCAGAGCATTATTTAGAGAGGCAGCAAAGCTGCACCCTCTCCTCCTGTCGGGCACTAGAGAAGGGTTATGCCATCCAATTCCACCGAATCCCTCCCCCGTTTTCGGGTGTGGTGGAGACGGTGATGAAGATGCCAGAGAAAGTCGCCGCTCGCGAAAGAGATTACGGAACTTTTAGCGAAGGAGGCGGTCATAGTAGTTCCCCAGAAGTAAAGGAACAGCGTGCTATATTCACCCTACTTCCTAGTGCCAAAAAAGACGGGGGGGAACGAGGCCAATATTGGATTTATGCACTCTCATCGAGAGAGTAGCCAAACGGCCCTTCCGAATGCTCACAACAAAACGTCTGCTGGAATGTATCCACAACAATGACTTTTGCATAAGCATAGACCTAAAGGACGCATACTTTCATGTTCCGATACATCCGCGTCACAGGAAGTTTCTGCATTTCGCCTTTCAAGCGGTGGTTTACGAGTATGCCATTCGGGTACGCCCTGGCATCTCACACCTTTTCCAAATGCGTGGAGGCGGCATTGGAACCGTTGCGTCGGGATAAAGCTACAAGCCTACCTAGACGACCTATTGGTTCTGGCCCCATTGTCTGTGTCTTGTGGCGATGGCACACACGACACAGACAATGATTAATCTCACACGTCTGGGGTTCGCTGTGAATTGGGAAAACAGTGATCCCTGGCCCAGTCATCGGATTGTCTACCTGGGGTTACAGCTAGACACTGACTATGAAGGCTTGAATTACAGATCCTCGACGGGCTGACCTGTTGCTAGCCCTACGAAAGGTTTTATCCGAATCACATGGTAACAGCGCATTCCGTCATGACTGTCTGCACATGCGCAGAACACAGCGATGGTTTGCCCAACTAAGACTGTACCCAGTGAGGCACCTTCGTCGGTTGTCGGTAGTTCCCCTCTCGCTCAGAGCGGACCTGAACTATTGGAGAGACCCGTGCGTTTTGATGCAAGAGGTCCCATTAGACAGAGTGTTATCCTACATTCCAGTGTATACAGACGCTTGTCTGACTGGAAGGGGAAGGACATGTCAGGCTCGGGCAGTCAGTGTGTGGCCTCCCTCGGGACACCACATCAACCTTCTGGAACTGGAGACAGTTCTACTGTTTCTGACCAACTTCGCATCTATCCTACGGGGCCACAACGTGCTGGTCTGGTTGGACAATCGAACTTCAGTAGCCTACATAAATTGCCACGGGGGAGTCAGGTCTCCTGCACTCCAACGGTTGGCGGAAGAATTGTGACTGTGGGCTCAAGAGCACCTTCGCTAGTTGACAGCAGCACACATTCCAGGCACATCATTCCACACATCAGAACATCGGAGCAGACCTCATGTCTCGAGGGGGTCCCCGAGACGAGTGGCAGCTGCACCCCAACATTGTTCTCCAAATATGGGAACGGTTCGGGAGAGCCGAGGTGGACCTGTTCGCATCACGTGTGAACGCGCATTGTCTCCTATGGTTCTCTCTACGAGCCCAGGACAAACCACCACTAGGGATAGGTGCTTTTGCACACCAGTGGCCAGAAGTTCGCCTGTACGCATTTCCATGAGAACAGGAGAGCTATCAATCATATTGATTGCCCCGATCGCCCAGGGGTTCCGTGGTACGCAGAGATGACTTAAATGTTGATTGCGCCATCATGGTCAATTCCACAGAGAGCACACGATGGCTCAGGCGGCAGGCATAATAGAGCAATTGCCTCTAATCAGCCAGCCACTGAGGGTCTGACCCGAGAAGGACAGGTTAGAGCTACCGTGGGTTATCTGATTCAATAATCAGAACCCTACAGGGCTCGCGTGACAGTTCCACATCCAGGACGTATGCCAGCAGATGGAATGTGTTTTCACAATGGTGTGCTACAGAGAATGTGGACCCCGTGTGCTGTCATGTCAAGGGCGTGCTCTTTTTCCTACAGTTCATGTTTGACACGCAGCGCTCACCCGCCACAATCAAGGTGTTCGCGGCATCGATTTCAGCTTGTCATGAGGGGTTTGGCAGAGACAACATTTTCAGTCACCCTCTAGTGAAACAGTTTCTATTGGGAATGCGGCAGCTTAGGCCAGCGGCTAGAGCCACATTGCCCCAGTGGGATTTGTACTCGAGGCGCTCTAAGACGCCGTTCGAGCCAATGAATCAAATCCCCCTCAAGGTGTTGTCTCTGAAGACGGCACTGTTGCTTGCCTTGACTACAGCCAAGCACGTCAGTGATTTGTGTGCCCTTTCGGCGAGACCCGACTGTCTTGCCATCAGTGAGCAGAGCGGTGTTACTTCCTAACTCTGCATTTATACCAACGGTTATTAAGAACTCATACAGGTCTCAGACCGCTGCGCTATGGGCTTTCTTCCCCCCTCCCCATGCAGAGCAGAGAGAGGAGAGACTTCATCGCTTGTGCCCGGGGTGCGCCTTGGCGTGTTACGTGCAGCGATGATTAGGTCATCACCTCAACCGCCCCGTAGCACTCACTTCCGTCATCATGAAGTGCTTTGAGAGACTAGTCAAGGACCATATCACCTCCAACCTACCTGACACCCTAGACCCACTCCAATTTGCTTACCGCCCAAATAGGTCCACAGACGATGCAATCTCAACCACACTGCACACTGCCCTAACCCATCTGGACAAGAGGAATACCTATGTGAGAATGCTGTTCATCGACTACAGCTCGGCATTCAACACCATAGTACCCTCCAAACTCGTCATCAAGCTCGAGACCCTGGGTCTCGACCCCGCCCTGTGCAACTGGGTACTGGACTTCCTGACGGGCCGCCCCCAGGTGGTGAGGGTAGGAAACAACATCTCCTCCCTGCTGATCCTCAACACTGGGGCCCCACAAGGGTGCGTTCTGAGCCCTCTCCTGTACTCCCTGTTCACCCACGCCTCCAACTCAATCATCAAGTTTGCGGACGACACAACAGTGGTAGGCTTGATTACAAACAACGACGAGACGGCCTACAGGGAGGAGGTGAGGGCCCTCGGAGTGTGGTGTCAGGAAAATAACCTCACACTCAACGTCAACAAAACTAAGGAGATGATTGTGGACTTCAGGAAACAGCAGAGGGAACACCCCCCTATCCACATCGATGGAACAGTAGTGGAGAGGGTAGCAAGTTTTAAGTTCCTCGGCATACACATCACAAACTGAATTGGTCCACTCACACAGACAGCATCGTGAAGAAGGCGCAGCAGCGCCTCTTCAACCTCAGGAGGCTGAAGAAATTCGGCTTGTCACCAAAAGCACTCACAAACTTCTACAGATGCACAATCGAGAGCATCCTGGCGTGCTGTATCACCGCCTGGTACGGCAACTACTCCGCCCTCAACCGTAAGGCTCTCCAGAGGGTAGTGAGGTCTGCACAACGCATCACCGGGGGCAAACTACCTGCCCTCCAGGACACCTACACCACCCGATGTTACAGGAAGGCCATAAAGATCATCAACCACCTGAGCCACTGCCTGTTCACCCCGCTATCATCCAGAAGGAGAGGTCAGTACAGGTGCATCAAAGCTGGGACCGAGAGACTGAAAAACAGCTTCTATCTCAAGGCCATCAGACTGTTAAACAGCCACCACTAACATTGAGTGGCTGCTGCCAACACACTGACACTGACTCAACTCCAGCCACTTTTATAATGGGAATTGATGAGAAATGATGTAAATATATCACTAGCCACTTTAAACAATGCTACCTTATATAATGTTACTTACCCTACATTATTCATCTCATATGCATACGTATATACTGTACTCCATATCATTGACTGCATCCTTATGTAATACATGTATCACTAGCCACTTTAACTATGCCACTTTGTTTACATACTCATATGTATATACTGTACTCGATACCATCTGTATCTGTATCTTGCCTATGCTGCTCTGTACCATCACTCATTCATATATCCTTATGTACATATTCTTTATTCCCTTACACTTGTGTCTATAAGGTAGTAGTTTTGGAATTGTTAGCTAGATTACTTGTTGGTTATTACTGCATTGTCAGAACTAGAAGCACAAGCATTTCCGCTACACTCGCATTAACATCTGCTAACCATGTGTATGTGACAAATAAAATTTGATTTGTTTGTGTGTCACAGTGCTAGTACACTGGGTAGACCACCTTTGAAACAGTGGCTGTCTCATTGGCTTTGCGAAGGCATTGAGACGGCTTATGAGGTAGCAGGGCAACCAATACCTCACGGCGTAAAAGCCCTCTCCACTCGTGGAGTAGCGGCGTCTACGGCCCTTTTCAGAAGAACTGGGGTAGAGAATATTCGTGCAGCAGCATCGTGGTCATCACCATCTCCTTTATTCCAATTCTACCTGTTGGACATGTCGTCAAACTCTAGCTTGTTCTGTACGCAGCGTGGCTGAAGGGAGAACTTGAGATAAGATGTGGGACTATTGGGCTGGGTTCCCATCAGGTCCGCTCATTTTGGCAAAGAGAGCGACACGTGCACATTTAAGAACATTAAAATGGTATCACATATGTTAAAATGTGGATTTTAAATCAATGAAATATATATTAGGACAAAGTTGAAGTTAACAGGCTCTTGCCTGCCTGCTGTAGCATAGGCTACAAAAAAATAATTAGTAGAGGTTGATCATATAGCATATAGCGAGCCGTGCGCAATTTGCGCAAATGTGGTTTCCATTACCTTTATTTAACCAGGCAAGTCAGTTAAGAACAAATTCTTATTTTCAATGACGGTCTAGGAACAGTGGGTTAACTGCCTGTTCAGGGGCAGAACGACAGATTTGTACCTTGTCAGCTCGGGTGTTTGAACTTGCAACCTTCCGGTTACTAGTCCAATGCTCTAACCACTAGGCTACCCTGCCACCCCAAAAAAGGGTCAGTCAAATGATTATTTCAGTAAATGTTCTTTAGTGGTATTGGGCACGTGCACAAACGTCAGTCTAGTCTGTTTTCACAATCTGTGAATTTTCATTCAGGGCGGGCATGAACAAAGGACACCGCATTGAAACGAATCTCGAATTTGTTCTTTTAAGATCTGTGGGCATTTATGCAGTGTTATTATAATTGAAGATTGTGGTACTGAATTCTACAGGTTTATATAATGCATACTATACATTGAACATAGGAAAGAAGCCTCCCCCAAAAATATCTACATCAGCCATGGGTCTGTATTCTTAGTTCATTTATTCCCATGGAAAAGAACATAAGAAATTCCACTGAATCAGACCCACATATGTGAATACACATACAAGTGATTTAAATTTGGATAATTCACAAACTGGATGTTCGTGCATTTCTTATTTATAAAATGCACATACTTTTCTAATCAAATGATTAACACCATATTGATCGTTTCCTTTTAAATAAGGTATATTTCAAACGTTTCAACCATATATCAAATATCATAACTGTAAGACATCTGGAGCATATGTCCTGGTGAGTCAGCAACTACAGTGAGGGCAAATATCTGAAATTACATTTATGGGATGCGTTGTTTTTGTAAGATAAACCTTCCTGCTGCAGATGTCCTTACTCCTGATAGCCCTCTGTCTTCATGTCATTGAGACCAAGGTCTTCATTCTGCTCAAATGTCCTGGTGTACTTCTCAGTTGTCATCTCTGGGTCTGGGTCAGGGGCATAGACGTTCTGCAGACAAACACGACAAATCAATTCATTACAAATTAAACAGAGGAGACGTTGCATTTGAACCTCAGACATCTGTGAAAGAAGAGTGTCATTTACCTGGAGATAGCTGTTCCCTGCAGGGTCGTCGAGAACAACGTGCACGTCCATTTCTCCCGCCATGATCTACAGTATTTTTTTGGAAGAGGTGTTTTAAGTGCCACACTTTGACATACAACAGTTTCAGCATGGGTGCCAGACTGTTCTGCATTCAAAAACTCTTTGTTGCCCAGCCAAACATGTGAACGTATTCTTCAGATACAGCATATGTGAAATTGTTGCATGAGCTTTTGTTTAGTCTAAATCTCATGTCATACTAACAGTTGTTTGAGGATTCACAATAAGTAAATAAATGCACCTACTTAAAATATACAACTAAGGTCCCAATATACATTACATGTAAAAAAGCATATTTACATGGTAGTTATAGTGCATTTACAGTGCAGATACACATTGTTAGTATTTATGACTTATACCAGATGGTAACATTCACAATTTAAAAGAATTGCAATAAACTCACAATGGAGACATTCGATCTTTAAAAAATATTCTAGAGTGAGACTATTAGCCAAAGAGTTATTCAGAGTTAGTTCACAAATTGAATGCAAATAAATACGTAAAAATGTTCCATGGGTAAATACTTTGGGACGTGTAATTACACTAAGGTATTATATGTAAAGTGAGAGCAAAACTAGCTCCAAACAAAACAGTGATATTCAATGACTTTATGCCTCTAACCTTGTCAATCTTCTCGCCAAAAAGTTTCAGTTTCTCTGTTCGATCCGAAGTGGAGCTGTCTCCACAAGTGAATGGATTTTTGGAAACAATCTGGAGGAAAACAGTGGCGGTGGATGAAAACATTAATATAATATAGCTCGAGTCCACAGTGAAAGAGACCATAGAACAGGGATACACAACTTATATCCTTGAGGATGGCAGTCCTGCTGGTTTTGGTTTCTCCCTAGTATTTAACTAATCAATTCATGTCTATGATTGGCCACACCTGGCTTCACATGTCTAAATTAGGACTGGAGTTGTGCACCGCTGCCTTTGAATTACAGTGCAGCCATGGCAAAGGTATCCAAGCCAACAGTGATTCCCAGGTGCAGAGTCCATGGACTAGAACACAACCAGCATTAAAACATATACAACTCTCCACTGGAGTTCAATCCCTCTGTACATCCTTCCTGCTGCATCTCCCCTTCATCTCCCCCTACTTCTCAACAGTCTGCTCACCAGATCTTTGATGTCTTTGAGGAGTCCCTCCAAGGTGGTGAATTTGCCACCGACAGCTGCCATCCCCAACTCAAACTCCAGCTCAGGTATGAGGATGCTACATGTCTCCGACTGCACAAACAAACCGGCACAACATGGTTGAGTCAACTCCATCCTGTTTCAGGAATAGCATTGCTCTCCCATGAAAAAGTTATGTTCCATTACCGACAGGAATTGATTATGAAAAGACCCAAACTCTTAAGACAGGACAACAAATACCTGAGCCACCTCAATCATGACAGTATTCATATTATGAGCTCCATTTGGCATGGGTGCTATGAACTTTCTGCCATGCAACGGTAGCCTAAGTACCAGTCTGTTTGTGCTATCATGACAACTCCTTGTCATGCCAAACATTGTTTGGCTTGACAATGGTAGTAATGGAGTTGGCAAAAGCACAAACAGACCTGGGACCAGGTTAATAAAAATGCTACAGTAAAAAAACTAGTGAATGCAAGATAAAGTACAAAGAGGGGGCTACCTTGAGAAGATCTCTGGACATGTCAGACACGTCAGTGAGGTGAAGAGTTATCTTGGTGCCCAGCTCTTCTGTGGCTCCACCAGATTTCACCTAAACCACAGATTAGATGGGCAAATTAGAATGCATTCATATTAAGATATTTGCAATATCTGTGAATATGCCTTGAAAATAAATACATGTGCCAAGAAAATAAAAAGAGGACACTTACTTCGTTGGTTCGATGTCCACAGTCATCACAGTTTGTTGCCATGATAATGACTTCTTTGAAATGGGGTATTTCTGAGGAATTGTAAAGGAGGATAGCTAAACCTTGCAAAATGAAACATTCTACTCTGGGCCTCCTGAGTGGCACAGTGGTCTAAGGCACTTGATTGCAGTGCTTGAGGCATCACTACAGACCCAGGTTCCAGGCTGTGTCACAACCAGCAGCGACCAGGGCAGCGTACAATTGGCCCAATAACCCACAATTGGGTTAGAGGAGGGTTAGGCCAGGGGGGGGTGTACTTGGCTCGTGGCGAGCCGGCGCCTGCAGGCTAACTTCGCTCGTCAGTTGAACAGTGTTTCGTCCCGCACATTGGTGTGGCTGGCTTCCGGGTTAAGTGGGCGGGTGTTAAGAGCGGTTTGGAGGACGCACAACTCGACCATCACCTCTCCCGAGTCCATTGGGGAGCTGCAGTGATGAGACAAGATCGTAATTGGATATCATGAAAAAAGGGGTAAAAAAAAAAAGAGTTAATGAACATTCTACGCCATTCTTATCATAGGACACTACTTGGGAGCAGTGATGTAGTGGTAAAAAAGTTTTTAAATGGTGGGTAAATGCTGATTGCCATTCGTGGTGAAGTACCACTATTCTTTCAATGCATTTTCCTGCAAAAGGAGAGGAATAGTTGCGCAAAATAAAAAAAGGTAAATGGCATTTACGTGCCTTAACCTTACACTACTGCTGGGGACAACCAAACAGACTGGAAAGGATACGGACAAGCTTCATGTTTGTCGAGGCTGGGGCATTGCACTCTGGACAGTTTGTATTAAACGTCAACACCTGAGGGAGAAATAAGGTATATTACTCAAGGGTCAATTATTGAGGAAAAACTCTAAATTGGGACGCAAAATGTCTAGAAATCCCACCTCATTTCTCATACAGTCAATGTCATTACTGGGCTTTTCCTCCTCTTCTTCAGCCTAAGCAATAACAAAAAAAAGCTACATTTTAAGTCACTTTTGCTATATAGAAGTTTATACTGGTGAACATGGGTCAAATTATAAATGTATGCCGACTTGTTTTTTTCTACCTTATGAGGATTCTACACGCACAAAACATTATGACAGCATCGGAGGCATTGCCTTTTCTAAAACAGATATGTCCCTTTACAGGAGAGTTGTAATGTGTCAAATCAAACCACGCACCTTTATTCCTAACTGGGCGTCCTGTTGGGGTGTTCTCTTGTAGTGGCTGACCGAGAGAGCCTCATCTTTCTGCGGAGCAAAGGGGTTCTCCACAAAACTGTTCCCAGATGGATCATCAATGACCTAAAATGTTATTGCCAGAAAGATTCAATTCCATTTAACTTTAATCTTGTACATGGTTGAGGCTGGGCAATAAAATTGGACTTACCAGTGTGAATACACCTTCTTTCAACTTCTTCAATTTATCAATGAACTCATCAATCTTTACAGCAACTTCTGGTGCAGTTGCCTGCAAGAGATAACATGATTTTAGTCAACAAGCAGTGACGTACATATGGCATTTGGTATGATCAAAGTAAACAAAGCTTATACATTTCTTAGTTGTTGGTCTTGCTCCAACCCTGCAACTGCACGGTCTATGAGGCCTTCGATGGTAGAGAGTGCTGGGGAGCAAGAGGAACAGTTAATGGCTTGAATGGGATTGAGGCATATGTGGATACTGTACATCTACATGCAAAAGTGTTCTTCTAAGTAAACAAAGCTTCACTTAATACAACAGTTGGATTAATTTAGTCAAGTTTAGCCTACAACACTCCTGCCGCCTTTGGCAAATATGTGTATAATTTAAATGATCCCAGTAAAAAATAAAAATTATTAAAAGCTAAGGAATCTCAGCCGTAAAAGCCAGTATATTGGATCTGGGACCAGGCTAGCAATTATCAGGCCGACAAAATATCAGTGGCATGTGCATACATGAAGAGTGAGTATTGTTGTCAAAATCAATAAAAACTGAGTGAGTACTTACAGCCCTTCTGAGTGTATGGGGGGATTTCAAAATCCAGTTCTGGGATTCTGGTGGTTGCACTGTCTGCTTTGACAACTTCTCGATTCATATCCTACAAAATGAGATTACAAAAAAAGACAAAATATCTAATACAAGATATGAATCAAATACTACAAGTTAGATATTGTTTTCTTTCTAAGCTAGCTATATTAATTAAAAAGGTTTTCTGAAGCTAGTCTGGTCCTCGAGAAGCATTGACGTCAGCACAGCCAATGTGTACAACAGTCCTGACGGTGTGTTCTGTCTAAACGTTAACTATACTGTTTAGACAGAGGGTCAGGAGGGACTGTTGTGCACATTAGCCATGCCATCCGCTTTGTATAGGAAAGCTTTGGAACTTTACTTTCATATCGGGAAAGAAGTTTCAAAAAACAAAAAAAGGTAAAATCACTATACATGGCAGGTAGCCAGCCTAATGGTTAGCGCACGTGTCAAACTCATTCCAGAGGGCTGAGTGTCTGCAGGTTCACTCCTCCCTTGTACTTGATTGATTAATTAAAGGTCACTAATTAGTAAAAAATTCCCCTCACTTGGTTGTCTAGGTCTTAACTGGAAGGAAAAACCCACTGACTCTATGCCCTCCATGGAATGAGACACCCCTGGATTAGAGCGTTGGGCCAGTAACAGAAAGCTTGATGGTTTGAATCCAAGCCGAAAAGGTGAAAAGGCTGTTCTTCATTTTAACAGAATCCCACGTGGCAATATTTCCAATGGATGTGTTGCACAGTTTTCCATTACATCACCAGTGTGTTGTCAGTGATTATGTTAATGTTCGCTCTAGTGTTATATTTTGGGAACTGTTTCCATCACGGAGTGTGACACTAAAGATGTGTGAAGAGCACAGTCAACCCCTGAGTCAACAGTTGCTTTGTGAGAAGGTGTTAACCCATGTTCACAGTTAACCAGTGTTATGTAAATGGCAGTTGAAAAGCACCAGTGACTATGCCTTGGCCCCAAATCAGAGTAGGTCCAGAGGCCATGGCCCTGTTGACACAAAGCTGGGCCATGGAGGTGGAAACAAAAGTCTGAGGCTTAGTAAATCAGTGGAAATTCACCACACCTTTTCTCCAAACACATCTGTAAAGGAAGGATGCTAGAAAAGTGTTAATACAATCAGATGCAACTGTTTCAACAGTAAGTGTATATTTCGCATTTGTAAAATTATTTTGATGTGATAATAAAATATTCATAGAAGTGTTTTGTGCATCAAAGCTAGGACCGAGACTGAAAAACAACTTCTACCTCAATGCCAGCAGACTGTTAAATAGCCATCACTAGCCGGCTACCACCCAGTAACTCAAGCCTGCACCTTAGAGGCTGATGCCCTATATACATAGAATCACTGGCCACTTTAATAATGTTACACTAGTCACTTCAATAATGTTTACATTCTGCTTTGCTCATCTCATATGTATACTATATTATATAGTCAATGCCACTGACATTGCTCATCCTAATATTTATATATTTCTTAATTCCATTATTTTACTTTTAGATGTGTGTATTGTTAGATACCACTGCACTGATGGAGCTAGGAACACAAGCATTTCACTAGACCCACAACATCCGCTAAATATGTGTGTGACCAATAAAATTGGATTCTCAATTGTGATGACAATTTCAGTTTAGATGGAGTATGAGGCCATTTTGGTTGCCAGAGCTAGTTAACCTCTGAACATGTCTTGGATGGTAACGGAGTAGGCTAGCCCACAATCCTTAAACTCATCTGGTCTAGCCTAGTCCTGGATCTGTTTCTGCTCTTGCCAATGTTTCAAGTTTCATTAGTCCTATGTACGGGATACACATGGTTTAAATCATCCAACAAAACACTTACTTGCAGGTTCCTTCTTGACAATGCCAACTCCATTGCTGTTTTGCCATGACAATGAGTGGCATGATACAAACAGATTGGCACTCAGGCTAGCTACAGCTCATAGCCTACACAGTTACTTATCAGTGGTTCAGCATATGCCTGGGAAAGGAACTGCATCCTACTTAGACTACCTGTTTTGACTTGACTTTGAGTGTGTAGGCGATGCCTTGATCCTGTATGCGACCAGCTGATTGGATTTCAGTGTTCGACCAGCTGCAGTTGGGACAGGTGAAAGAACTGATGATAACTTCTTTAAAGAAAGGAATCTTCGTAAGAAGAATACGTGTCATTCCCTACAAAAATGGAGAGAACACAACATGTTAGATGAGTCAATCCTACAGCGATACAGACAATACGTTCAATTAACTGGTCAGTGTGTTAGCTAGCCATTTACTTACATTTTGGTAACAATTCATGCACAGACTCTCAATTTCGGTGGGTTGATTGTCTTCGTCATTATCAGCACTGATCTCCTTGAAAACACTACCGCCAATGCCACGGACATTTTCCTCTGCTATGACTGACATTATTACACTTCAAGAGGTTTTTGATAAACAAACTGTTCGTTTGCATATGCCGCCCGCTGTTTCTGGAACTTTCTACTATCTACATCTGAAGGTGCAGTCCAAAATACACGTTTTCATGTCTGCGTTGTATCCTTATCCCGGAAATAGACGTCATATTAGTCTTCTTCTGTGGTGGAAATGTCATATGTTTTGTGCGCATGCGTAATACCATATGAAAGCGTCACATCATTTATATATGTATATACACTGCTCAAAAAAATAAAGGGAACACTTAAACAACACAATGTAACTCCAAGTCAATCACACTTCTGTGAAATCAAACTGTCCACTTAGGAAGCAACACTGATTGACAATAAATTTCACATGCTGTTGTGCAAATGGAATAGACAACAGGTGGAAATTATAGGCATTTCGCAAGACACCCCCAATAAAGGAGTGGCTCTACAGGTGGGGACCACAGACCACTTCTCAGTTCCTATGCTTCCTGGCTGATGTTTTGGTCACTTTTGAATGCTGGCAGTGCTTTCACTCTAGTGGTAGCATGAGACGGAGTCTACAACCCACACAAGTGGCTCAGGTAGTGCAGCTCATCCAGGATGGCACATCAATGCGAGATGTGGCAAGAAGGTTTGCTGTGTCTGTCAGCGTAGTGTCCAGAGCATGGAGGCGCTACCAGGAGACAGGCCAGTACATCAGGAGACGTGGAGGAGGCCGAGGAGGGCAACAACCCAGCAGCAGGACCACTACCTCCGCCTTTGTGCAAGGAGGAGCAGGAGGAGCACTGCCAGAGCCTTGCAAAATGACCTCCAGCAGGCCACAAATGTGCATGTGTCTGCTCAAACGGTCAGAAACAGACTCCATGAGGGTGGTATGAGGGCCTGACGTCCACAGGTGGGGGTTGAGCTTACAGCCCAACACCGTGCAGGACGTTTGGCATTTGCCAGGGAACACCAAGATTGGCAAATTCGCCACTGGCGCCCTGTGCACTTCACAGATGAAAGCAGGTTCACACTGAGCACATGTGACAGACATGACAGTCTGGAGTTGCTGTGGAGAACGTTCTGCTGCCTGCAACATCCTCCAGCATGACCGATTTGGAGGTGGGTCAGTCATGGTGTGGGGTGGCATATATTTGGGGGGCCGCACAGCCCTCCATGTGCTCGCCAGAGGGAGCCTGACTGCCATTAGGTACCGAGATGAGATCCTCAGACCCCTTGTGAGACCATATGCTGGTGTGGTTGGCCCTGGGTTCCTCCTAATGCAAGACAATGCTAGACCTCATGTGGCTGGAGTGTGTCAGCAGTTCCTGCAAGAGGGAGGCATTGATGCTATGGACTGGCCCGCCCGTTCCCCAGACCTGAATCCAATTGAGCACATCTGGGACATCATGTCTCACTCCATCCACCAACGCCACGTTGCACCACAGACTGTCCAGGAGTTGGCGGATGCTTTAGTCCAGGTCTGGGAGGAGATCCCTCAGGAGACCATCCGCCACCTCATCAGGAGCATGCCCAGGCGTTGTAGGGAGGTCATACAAGCACGTGGAGGCCACACACACTACTGAGCCTCATTTGGACTTGTTTTAAGGACATTACATCAAAGTTGGATCAGCCTGTAGTGTGGTTTTCCACTTTAATTTTGAGTGTGACTCCAAATCCAGACCTCCATGGGTTGATAAATTTGATTTCCATTGATAATTTTTGTGATTTTGTTGTCAGCACATTCAACTATGTAAAGACAAAAGTATTTAATAAGAATATTTCCTTCATTCAGATCTAGAATGTGTTATTTTAGTGTCCCCTTTATTTTTTTGAGCAGTGTATATATATGAAATTTAAAATATATATATTTATTTATTTTTCAATTTCAAATGTGTTACAAAAATCTATACATCCTTCTTAAAAATGTTAATACAAAACATCACAAACAGATAAACACAAAATCTAAAATACATGTAGTGTACATTTCCAATAGGGGGTAACATCTGAGTTATTTGAAAGAATGTTTCTCTCACTTTGTTAGTGTGCACATTATTTGTATGATAGAGTCCATACCTATGGCCAATTTACAACACATTGGAAGTTCCACCTGAATTCCACCTGAGTTGAGTAGCTAGCCCACATCACATCGTTTACTTTGTGAGTTTTTTTTCCCATAAATTTAAACCGTGTCTTATCTAATTGGGAGCAAATATATTTGGGAGTGTTGAGACAAGATACAAGGCTCTAGACATGCCTTCAGCCGTAGTCATCAAAACTCTTCCTTGAATAGACAAATCTTTGCCTAACTTGAACTTATTTTTAACAGCTAGCAAAAATTATCCGGTGGCTATTTTATTAATTGTTCAGCAGAGCTTGAACCCCAGGTTCACAGTCCTCCTGAGGATGACCTTGTTTGATACTAACAGCCCATTGTACCAGGCTAGGAAACAGAAAGTTAGTACTCTCTATATGGCAGGTGTAGTAGTTGGAGAGTATCCAGTGTTGACATTCAGTTGTCTTTGTTGGCATTTTTTATTGTTGTCCATGATGATTCCCAGGTACTTAAAACTTCCCACTCTCTCTACCTATTAACTATCCAGAATAAATTCTGACCCTGTGCTTGCTTATAGTTGTATTGGGGTCAGTCAGGCTTCCTGTTTAGATTAAGACACCGTGGAGCCTCGGAAAATGTACCTCAATCCAGAGAAATGCGTTGTACTCCGAATTGTCCCAACTGTTGCAACAAGAAGATTGAACGACTGCTAGTCCTATGGTTATTTTGCATACAACTTTCTGGGAATGGTGCAACATAGTTGCTTGGCTTTTAAGGAACTTGATCATTTTTATTTTTATTTTCTTTGTATTTCATTCCTCTAACAGAATTTTTCATAAGAGTTCAAATATTTCAATTTTTTTCTAGGAACGTTGTCCAACTGGTTTGACATTAGGAATGTTCTCAAATAAGAAATTGCTCAGAGAACGTTAAGAAAATGTTCAATAAATAAAGAATGTAGTAACATTCTGAGAATGTTCTAAGAATGTTATTTAAATACTTATACATTCCATTCTCAGCATAAACAAAACTCTCTCCATTCTTTATCTTGTTCAGGTGTGTTGGCCGCACCCACTAATTGTCCACACTTGATCTTAATGAGTGCTTGTTTCCTAGATTAAAATGAACTGCTTTGTATGCATAAAAAAAGATGGCGCGCTAGCTCCATGGGTAGAGAACAGAAGATTAGAGGTTTGAATCTCACTAATCCCATGTAACAATGAAAAAATAAATGTGTTTGCATGATTAATGAGACTAGTCAGGATGAACGGAGCAAAGTACAGAAAGATCCTTGATGAAAACTGAGTAAAGAGTCTGAACACTTATGTTAATGTAATATTTCAGTATTTTTATTTTTTTGCAAACATTTCTAAAACCTGTTTTTGCTTTGTCATTATGGGGTATTGTGTGTAGGTTGATAAGGGAAAAAAACTTTTATCCATTTTAGAATAAGGCTGTAACATTACAAAATGTGGAATAAGTCAAGGGGTCTGAATAGGGGATGTCAATTGCTTATTTAACTCAAGAACCTCACCTGTGCAGATTATTATGGATAAGAGCGAGAATACTTATATTTGTCAAACGGCAGTAAAGCATCGATCATAGTCACCAGAATAAGACCCTCGATATTTATTGGAAAGTAGCATCAAGATCATCGTGCACTTTCACCACCCTGTGAAGTTCATAAGTTATTTCATTTGTGGCCTAATAAACTGCATGGTTTCGAGTCATAGTGGGAGGACCACACACACTATATCGTTATGTGACTCCCAAGTTTACTTCGATATGTTGGTCATTAAATCTATATTTGCGCATAAAGGCATTTCCACCACCATTTCTCGCATAATTAAATTTACCGACACAAAAAGATCCCACCATGTCGAACAAACAAATTATCTGTCGGTATTTATAAAATTGTACCGAAACTAGCCATTACCATCACAGCTATCGTGATTTTTTTACTCATAAAAACTGTGGATGGAAACATGGTTAGTGACATAAATAATAATTTATTCTCCAGGACTCAAAATGTATAGACAGGCAAACTCTTCTTCCTTAAAATCCCAATAGTTTTGTCAGTGTACATATTCAAGGGGCGGCAGCGTAGCCTAGTGGTTAGAGCATTGGACTAGTAACCGGAAGGTTGCGAGTTCAAACCCCCGAGCTGACAAGGTACAAATCTGTCGTTCTGCCCCTGAACAGGCAGTTAACCCACTGTTCCCAGGCCGTCATTGAAAATAAGAATGTGTTCTTAACTGACTTGCCTGGTTAAATAAAGGTAAAAAAAAAAAAAAAAAAAAAAAAAAAAAAAAAAAAAAAAAAAAAAAAATTCAAAACACACATAGCAGCTTTTATCAGTTTAAATTACTCAGCCAATGACCAAATTTACAGATTGGGACACTGGGGTTACATGCTTTGTGTTTACAGAGTGATGAGATGGGACATTGGGTTTAATCGACTTCCTCGATGGTGGGGCCTGAGGATCCACCACCTCCAGGAGCAGCACCGCCAGAGCCTGAGAAGCCTCCAGGCATTCCACCAGGCATACCACCGGCACTCTGGTACAATTTGGTGAT
This sequence comes from Oncorhynchus kisutch, assembly GCF_002021735.2. NCBI lineage: Eukaryota > Metazoa > Chordata > Actinopteri > Salmoniformes > Salmonidae > Oncorhynchus > Oncorhynchus kisutch. The sequence continues at coordinate 31,396,043 of NC_034201.2, read as the reverse complement.
GATGGGGTTGCACACCTTCTCCAGCTCCTGTTGCTGGTGCTCATACTCTTCCTTCTCCGCAGTCTGTGAAAAAATAGACAGATTAAGATTGATTTATTTACCTTCTTGACACGTTATAGGTAATAACTTGGTTTAAATTAATGGGCACAGCAACATACTGTACCTGGTTCTTATCCAGCCAGGCAATGATCTCATTGCACTTGTCCAGAATTTTCGTCTTGTCCTCGTCACTGATCTTGCCCTGTAGTTTCTCATCCTCCACTGTGGATTTCATGTTGAAAGAGTAGGATTCCAGGGAGTTCTTGGAGGAAACCTTGTCACGCTGCACATCATCCTCACACTTGTACTTCTCAGCCTCCTGGACCATGCGCTCAATGTCCTCCTTGCTCAGGCGACCTGGTCAGACAAAAAAAGAAAAAGTCTTAAGTTAAGGATACTCTCACTATCCAAGTGGGCATCATATTGTAAATAGCATTTCACTTTGGTCACATTTTATTGTGTCTACCTTTGTCATTGGTGATGGTGATCTTGTTCTCCTTGCCAGTGCTCTTATCAACGGCAGAGACATTGAGGATGCCATTTGCATCAATGTCGAAGGTGACCTCAATCTGAGGAACACCGCGAGGTGCAGGGGGGATTCCAGTCAACTCAAACTTGCCCAACAGGTTGTTGTCCTTGGTCATGGCCCTCTCACCCTCATACACCTGGAGGATACAGTCTATATTAGCTAAAACCATACATGGTCTTCAAATGAGAAGTACATTTCACTAAATAGTCCCTTAGACATCCAACAAAGGTATTGGGACATCTTTTGTCTTTCAACCTCTGGTGGCAACTATGAATGGCAAGAGTAAACTTCATCACAGCAAGTGGCTTTAGGAATGAGGAAACATTGCCCTGAAATGTACATTTTATGCAGGGTCTTTTCACCTGAATGAGCACACCAGGCTGGTTGTCTGAGTAGGTGGTGAAGGTCTGGGTCTGCTTGGTTGGGATGGTGGTGTTACGTTTGATCAGGACAGTCATGACACCTCCAGCTGTCTCAATACCCAGGGACAGGGGGGTGACATCCAGCAGAAGCAGGTCCTGGACATTTTCAGACTTGTCACCTGAGAGGATGGCTGCCTGGACAGCTGTAAAAGGGAATGGTGAGGTTAGACTCATGTAAAAACATAATTGTAGAGCCACAGTAACATTGTTACTCAGACATTAAAAAAGGAAGGTGTTGGGCCATCTTTTGTCTTTTGAGTACTAATGGCAGGAATAAACTTAATCACAGCTAAACTATTAGGATAGGGCTAGTTATAGCAGCCCAATGACCACAGAGTGAACACAAGATGATCAGTGACCCACCTGCGCCATAGGCCACAGCCTCGTCGGGGTTGATGCTCTTGTTGAGCTCTTTGCCGTTGAAGAAATCTTGGAGCAATTTCTGGATCTTGGGGATACGAGTGGAGCCTCCGACCAGGACAATATCGTGGACCTGGGCCTTGTCCATCTTGGCATCACGGAGGGATTTCTCCACTGGGTCCAAGGTGCCACGGAAAAGGTCTGCGTTGAGTTCCTCAAAACGAGCTCTGGTGATGGAGGTGTAGAAGTCGATTCCCTCATACAGAGAGTCAATCTCGATGCTGGCCTGGGTGCTGGAGGACAGGGTGCGCTTTGCCCTCTCACAGGCGGTACGGAGACGGCGAACAGCTCTCTTGTTGTCACTGATATCTTTCTTGTACTTTCGTTTGAACTCTGCGATGAAGTGGTTGACCATGCGGTTGTCAAAGTCTTCTCCACCCAGATGGGTGTCTCCAGCAGTGGACTTGACCTCAAAGATGCCATCCTCAATGGTCAGGATGGACACATCAAAGGTGCCGCCACCCAGATCAAAGATAAGGACATTTCTTTCAGCACCAACCTGAAACAGAAGAATGTTCAATATTTAAATGGTATGACACATGGCTAGCTAGAGAGAGAGAGATCTATATATACATACAAAAATATTCTCATGTACAGTGCGTCTGTGTGATATATATATATATAGAGAACTTAATGGCAGGAATAAACTTCATCATAGCGATTTAAATCTAGTTTGTCCAAATCAAATTATTATTTCAATAGACCTTCCTGAGCTCTAAAAATATATATATGTCTCTCACCTTCTTGTCCAAGCCATAAGCAATAGCGGCAGCGGTTGGCTCATTGATGATTCGCAGAACATTCAGACCAGAGATTGTTCCAGCGTCTTTGGTTGCTTGGCGCTGAGAGTCGTTAAAGTAAGCTGGCACTGTTACAACCGCATTTGATACAGTCTGCAAAAATGAGGGTAGAAAAAAAGAAGAAGTTGTGAATGAATAGACTAACTGTCAATAAAAATCTGAAATAGACTGCAATGCAACTCAAACTCACCTTCCCAAGGTAGGCCTCTGCAATCTCCTTCATCTTGACCAACACCATGGAGGAGATTTCCTCAGGGTAGAAGCTCTTGGTCTCGCCTTTGTATTCAACCTCCACTTTGGGGCGTCCGCTATCGCTGATGACATTGAAAGGCCAGTGTTTCATGTCAGACTGAACCACAGTGTCCTCAAATCTTCTACCAATCAAACGCTTAGCATCTGGAATACGCAAATAAAAAGTATGTTAAAACGGTTGCATTATAGACATACTCCGATCATAGCAGTTGATCTTTGGTTTCTCACTCAGACATCCAAGGAAGGTTAGAAAACCTCTGGTGGAAACTACAAATGGCAAGAATAAACTGCATCACACCTTTACAAACATCTACCAATAATCACCATTGCAATACATAAACCTACCGAACACTGTGTTGCAGGGGTTCATGGCAACCTGATTCTTGGCAGCATCACCGATGAGCCTCTCAGAGTCAGTGAAGGCAACGTAGCTTGGTGTGGTCCTGTTACCCTGGTCGTTGGCAATGATTTCAACCTTACCATGCTGGAACACACCCACGCAGGAGTAAGTGGTCCCGAGATCAATGCCAACTGCTGTTCCCTTAGACATAGTTGCTGTGAAAACAGATAAATATTTAATGATGAGAAAAGTCTTTCCAATAGGTGGCAGTCATCATCACTCAAGGTAAAGTGACCCATAGAGACTTTGGACTGTAGTTTATGCATCACTGTGTCTGTATTTACACAGGCAGCCCAATTCTGTTATTTTTTTTAACAAATTGGTCTTTTGACCAATCAGATCAGCTCTGATGTGACAATATATTTTTCAAAGCTGATCAGATTAGTAAAAAAAAATAAGTAGGAAAAAAATCTGAATTGGGCTGCCTGGGTAAACGTAGCCACCATAGATTACATGTGCAACTTCCTTAATGGAGAAATATGCCAACTCGTTGTGTTGAAATTCAATTCCTAAGAACGGTGACTAATCCAGTTCCAAAAAAGTCTTAGGCCTTCAGTTTCATTTAAAGGGCGACTGCACTTCCTGATTTGGCCTTGTTTTAGATTTGGTTCATTAAAAAAATGCTAACGGCCTTGACAGAATTCAAAGGAGAGTTTGTTTTGTGGTGTGGCTTGATGTGGGTGTTTCCTGTGTGTACACAGGTGGAAAGAGTTAGCCAAATTATTAAGCCAATTAGCTTCAGTCGGCTGGTGTGCGACCGTGGCAAAGTTGGTTTTACTTTGGATAGCGTATGTCTGGGGATAGTTAGGGGCCGTCAAAGTACACAATGTAAAAAGGGACAATATTTTCATGTTGCACATCTTTTAGTTGTCTCATCGAATGCTTTCAATATTTATAAATTAAGTTCTACAATTTATAGTTGGTTTAAGGTTAAGTCATTGAAATTTGGAGCTATTGACCTTTTAAATTAAATTATTGTTCCATGTACACTGTGTAATTTACTGATGGTCCCTAACTAGCCCCATTGTGATATCGAATGTCAACCAAATTGACCATTTGCATTGTGATATGAGTTCTGAATTGATGATTACTTGGGTTCTGCAAGTTGTGGGAATTTGGGCAAGATTAAAATAAACACAGCCCATGGAAAACTGTTATGGTACTATTCATTCCATGACAATTTTGTTTTCCTATCATCTTGCAAATCTCTGTTTTGTACGAGACATACTTTATGACCAACATTTTCCTATTTAAACTTCGTAGTCAATTTTGACACTAGAATAAATGTATCTGCACATATTGATGCCGCATAGGCCATTTTCAAAATGAGAAGTTGCTTTTTAGGGACAGTCGCTCTTTAAACTGATGGCAAAGGTGCATAAATAGAGAAATTCAGATATGAACAATGTTCCTACTAAACTGCACGCAGCTCCTCTTGGACTGCAGTGCAGAAGAAATATCAGCGTGTGCAGAGAATTGATTGAACTTCACTCAGTTTCCTCCTTTAATTAACACTATCAACGTTTCACTCTACCGTGGGAATTGTGAATCAACACAATATTAGCCACTTCCAATGTAACATACCGAAACAAAGCAAACTATGCAAGAGATTTTCTTGTAGGCAGAACACATCGGAGTAGGATTCTACTGCATTGACAAGCACGACTCAGGCACATACTTTACATAGACCGGCGCACCATAACCTATCAGAACTGCAGTTGGCCTATATGTAAATAGCCATATATGGATCTGTGCTGTTCACTTTGAACTGGACTGTGTTTACTGCATAAGCTAAGTAGCCAATAGGAAGAGGATAGCATTTGTCTGATTCCTTGTAATAATGGTATGGGAATAATAATGAATGTTATTTTGTAAAGTGGTTTATTGCATCAAACAACAACATTTTCAGGACAAGTGGATAAACAGGTTCATGACAAGCCCTCCATGTTTTGTTTTTTTACATCTCATGAAATGTAGGCCTACATTGAACAACACACACTTGCTGCTACTGTAGGTGAATGATAGAACAGCTATTTCCATGTTAAAATGTTATGGGATGCATTTTTTGTTTTGATGGTAGGCCACTCTGGTAGGCCTACACTTTGATCAAATATTCACAATAGCCTATGTGGTCACTGTTAAAACTAACTTAAAGCGATTAAAGCCTCAATGTTCACAGTAAACACATGCCGGAAGTTGCACAGAATTATCACGTTTAAGGTGTGCTCAGCAAACCTGAAATTTGCTGAGTGCCGAAAAAAATAGAGGTACTATTGGAAATGACATCCTTGTTTTTATTACTTCCCACAAAGTTCTTAAACTGGCAAATTGAACCAATCAGCACAATCTACTTTTTTGTTTTTTCAATTTGCTGCTGTCTTGGAGCTTGAATTTGAATCATGTAATGCCTTTACAATTCTTTAACGGTGAGCAATGTACAATATGGTGAACTTAGCAAACGAGGCATTTGTGGTAAGTACATGGGGGCTGCCATCTTTATGCATCTTCGCCATTCATGTATGGGCTGGCATTGGATGGGCCAGGCAGCCATCTTAGGCAAGGCAAGAGGTATACATGGTGCGCTGCCTTACTACTGTAAAGACTATGCTACTGCAGTCCCATGGGAAATTCACCATGTAGCAGAGGTTGACACATTGAGACAGCAGGGAATTTCCAAGGGCATACAAACCCATAGGGCTGTGGGTAATGGCACTCAAGCTATTAGGAGTACACACAAAATCATCTGGGGTGCTTTTTTCATCTCTGAACCTATAAATTATACTACAGTGAACACCATCAACACTATTTAGCCTACTATTATGTTACACAATCAAATGTCAGAATGTGTCTTGCCTTGGCAATTGCATCATTGCACTTTCACCCAGTTTGGTGTGGTTCGCAAATGCGATTTATCTTTATCTGGGATGATCCCTGACCATCTGGGGAGGCACGTGCTTTGCACGGTTGTGACTAGATGCAATACAGCGACAGACGGGATTTACAATTGAACTACCGCAAGAGTTGGATTTAACACTTTGAAGCCAGAGGATGAATGAGTCATATTTAACTGTTAGCTTTACACAAAGTAATTGTACATTCTCAGTTAATAAAATGTATGATTGTTTATTTTCGATGAAAGAGTTGATGATGGGTGTACTGTTGCATGCGTGTGCTCAGGCCCAGTCCTGGCTGTTCTGCCACCCTAGACTGGCCAAAGAAATTGTGCCCTCCTATAGACAGGCTGGTTGTTTAGCAACAAAACAAAGACATGCGCAACTATGAGGCAAAACAAACAGGGTTGGCTTAGATTATTGACAACATGCAAACTATATTTAGTCTCCAATGTTTATTGAAAACATAAATAAATTAGCACAATGAACACTTGTCTCTCAAATGCATTGTTAAAGTTGTTTGTTAGCTAGGGTGACCAGACCCGTTTTTGGTGGCCTGTCCCCGGCTGGAGCTGTCCCCGTTTTTAACTGTGCGTTAAAAACAGACCGCGAAGTGAAATAATATTTTACGTGGCAAGAAAGACCAGGCAGGAGCCTACCGGTTGATGTCTCAATCGTGTTGTGCTTGTTTTGGCCAACAGATGGGGCTGCTCGCTATAGCAACTTCATTCAATCGTCTTCTACTAACTAACGTTACTTGCTTGCGCTAGTTTAAGAGAAAACTGCTGTGGAAAAGCAGAGGAAGCAAATTGCAGAGGAAATTGCATCTGAGGTCCTGGTGGTCATCCAAAAATGTAACCTGGAAAACAAAGTCGTGGAATTCCCTGCCGACAACACAAATACCAACTTTGGAGGACCGAATAGGCTGGGGAGGATCAATGTCCATACCAAAGTTAAAAATGCTCTGCAGCAGGAGGTGATTGGGTTAGGTTGTCCTGCCCACATCATTCATAACATGGCCAGAACAGCTTGGATATGATACCCCTTGATGTTGAGTACCTGCTAACAAAGATATTTTCCTATTTTCACTGTCAGAGTAGAAAAACTGAAGAGCTTCTGTGAGTTTGTTGGCCAGGAGTATCATTTTAGGACACAGCAATGTTTGCTGACTGTCCATGCTCCCTGCTCTAGAACGAGTGATGAAAATGTATGTGCCATTGAAATATTTAAGACAAATACCCTGTTGTCCTGCGAACAATGTTTCAAGATCCACTGACTCAAGTTTGGCTGTCCTTTGTCCATGGAAACCTGCCCGTATTCAGTGACACGATCAAGATGCTTGAAGGCCAGGACCGCTGTGCTGTGGAGTCAGCTGAAATTCTGGGAACGTTGAAGCAAAATTGACTGCAAGACGTGACGACAACTTCATTCCAGTTTTGGTCAGAGGACTTCTGAGAGAGCTAGAGGAAAATAGAGCCATGTCTAAAGAGAGCTTTCTCAAAACATCCCAATCATTCCTCACTGTGGCTGTGAACTACTTGCAAGCATGGGGAAAGCACACAGATAAATATAAAAGATTTACATGGTCTCCTTTTAAAAAGGCAACCTACAGAGCTGGGCTTTACAGATGAGTGTCTTGAAAAAAGCCATTGCTTAAAGAAAAAATAAGCAAACACGTTCGGTGTTTGCCAGAAGGCATGTGGGAGACTCCTCAAACATATGGAAGAAGGTACTCTGGTTAGATGAGACAAATGTAGCCTTTTGGTCATCAAGGAAAACGCTATGTCTGGCGCAAACCCAACACCTCTCATCACCCCGAGAACACCATCCACACAGTGAAGAATGTTGGTATGTTTTTCATCGGCAGGGACTGGGAAACTGGTCAGAATTGAAGAAATGATGGATGGCGCTAAATACAGGGAAATTCTTGAGGGAAACCGGTTTCAGTCTTCAAGAGATTTGAGACTGGGACAAAAAAAATCCCTGCAAGCTCCTGAAAGTCATCTCTAGCTGACACCTTTACTAACAGGTATTGTGTCAATTTAAAACTTGCACAAGACAGTTCACAGAATTGTCAACTTAAAGAAATATAGCCAATTTATTCAGTCCTGTGTAACTCAGTTGGTAAAGCATGGCGCTCACAGCACCACCGTTGAGGTTTCAATTCCCATGGGGGACCAGTATGAAAAAAGTATTCAAATGTATGAACTCACTAATGTAAGTCACTCTCAATGACTAAAATGTAAATGTAAAAATGCAGGCAAATATATTGATAAGTCACCTTGTCTTGGAGAGATTTACATGATTATCAAAATATCACACCAGGGTAAGCCTACATGAAACACAGTCCTTATTTTAAGTGTTTCTAAACTCCCCTACAGGGAAAAATGTATGGTGGAAAAACGATTGGAACCATTTCCTTGTTTGACCACTAGGTTTTATGGGTATTATGATTCATACTGTGGTACTCTATTTGCAATGTGTTTAGCCTACAGCAGGAAATGCAGTAGTATATTATTTTTCGCTATGATCAGCTCATCAAAAATTGACAGATACAAACTGGAAACCACTGATCATGACACATTTAGCACACAGGGTGAAACTCCTGGACTGCAGTTGTGATTAGCCTGATTGTCCATTCCATGTTGTCCATTTTACTTTGACCTGTCTTGCTTTTATGATATGCTGTTTGTTAGCGTCGATGCAACCACGAGTCCAGTACATTCTTGGTTGCATCGAAGCTAGGTGTGTTAACATGTCAGTGTATTTTTAATTTGATTAGGCGCCATTTAGGTTAGGCTATTTGATCGGAGAAACACGCATGACGTAAAAAGTGTCCTTCTCATTACATTGTCATACATTCTATCTCCAGCCTGTAGGCTACAGAAAAGTCCACATTCTTTTTTATACCAGAAATTATGTAGCAGAAATAGCTTAAGTTAGATGTTTTTTTAACAGAATGTTGGTGGAGCGCCACAGCGATGCATCTCCAACAGCACCGTGGAGAGGCGCGCAGGGAATGGACATGCAAAATATTTTACACTCCTGCCTTTGACAAAGTGGGTACTGCTCATCAAAGGGCGGAATCAGCGCTCCCCTAAAAATCCTATATACCACTGGTTGAGAGAAATGGTCATTGTTTTTGGGCAGAATTATGTGAGGTTGTGTGTCAATTAGGCAGCCGCGTAATCCTGCCTAATGTGCGGGCCGGCCCTGAGTGTGCTTACTGTGACTGTCAACCTAATATTGGCTACTCTAGCCCAACTACCTCCCACACTGTTATTAGTGAATTAGTCATTCCCACCAGCTTGTCATCGTGCTTCCTGATGGAAGCGACATTAGCTAAATTGGCATGTCACTTACATCCCATATGAATACTACCTAGCTGTCATTACAAATGAATGAGGAGTCTATAGTTAAAAGTATAAAGTCAACATTGTGCTGCCCTCTTCATTGGCTTTCGATACTGTTGATCAGTCACTGCTAATTCGGATGCTTTCCTCAATTGGTCTCGACCAGGCTGCATGTAACTGGTTTTAAAATTACTTGACAGATGAAACTCAATGTATATCTACTGATGGTGTTCAAACAGATTTCCTGGATATTACGAAAGATGTCCCGCAGGGGTCAATTCCGGGTCCTGTACTTTTTACTATTTACATTAAGAATATCGAATGTAAAAAATAAATAAAAATGTAGCCTGCACTTGTATGCCGATGATACTGTTGTGTATGCTATTGCCCCCACAGTTGACCAGGCTCTAGCTGAACTACAGTCTGTCATCATTGTATTATAGAAAAGCTTGATTGACCTGAAATTAGTGCTGAATGCAGGTAAAACTAAGTATATGTTCTTCTCTGGAGCCCATAAAAATAAGTCTGATTTAACAATATGTACTTGATCGTGTCCATGCTTGCAAATATATTGGCATACAGTATTGATAGATGAAAAGCTGTCTTTTAAAAAGCAGATTGATTAGTTTGCTAAGAAGCGGAGAATAAAAATGGGCTTATTCTATAGAAATAGGTCCTGCCTTTCGCTAAATAGTAGAACGCAGATTATTCAGTCAACGTTCCTCTCGGTCCTAGACTATGGCGACATCTTTATGAACGCAGCTGCCACACTTCATTAAAGCGGGTAGATGCGGTTACACTACATTTTATTACGGTGCCAATTTTAGTACTCATCACTGCATTTTCTACCAGAAAGTTGGTTGGCCCTCTTTGATGTCACGTAGGTTGATACATTACCATTTTTGCATTTATAAAGCCCTTTTGCAAAAAGTCCCACTGTACCTAACATCATTACTAAACTTTAGACATACGAGTTACCACACCTGGTCTCAGGGATGGCCAACTCTGAAAATTCTGTCTCTACTGAGTTAGGTAAATCAGCGATCTGTTTTCTTGCACCTTATTTGTGGAACAATCTTCAAAATGTTAAATGTGATGTTCTGGTGCCTCGAGGGCAGGTATTCCCAAACTGGGGTACGCCCAATGCCATCGGAGTACGCCAAATAAAAATGTGATTCACATTTGGGTGAGGTTTTTTTCTTGCCTGAGTAGCCTCGTTTCATTGCCAAAAATAAAATTAAACCATCTAGTGTTCAGCGAAATAACAACACAATGTCAAATACAGGTAGCCTAGTCAAATAAATAACATCCAATCACATTAACCGTTACTCTCTTGCTGGAAACCTTCACTATTGCGCAGACATTTAGAAACAAAACATGACCATTTGAAAATTAAGCCACCGGGGGTTTTGGAGCAACAATAAAGACGACTTTCGAGTAGTAAGACGTATAGAAGCAACAGATACCATTAATAAGAAGGGGCTAGAAGCGTCTTATATGGTGAGCTACCGAGTGGCTAGGACAGGCAAATCCCATACTATTTGAAGGACTTAATTCCTCCTGCTGCCGCGGATATGCGGCTGGGACAATGTTGGGGGAAAAGGCCCAAAAACCTATACAGACAATGCCTCCATCAAACAACACTGTTTCACAACACATCAGTGACATTTTTTATTTTATTTTTTTATTTCACCTTTATTTAACCAGGTAGGCTAGTTGAGAACAAGTTCTCATTTGCAACTGCGACCTGGCCAAGATAAAGCATAGCAGTGTGAGCATACAACAAACAATTAACAAGTCAATAACACAGTAGAAAACGAAGGGGGGGTCTATATACAATGTGTGCAAAAGGCATGAGGAGGTAGGCAAATAATTACAATTTTGCAGATTAACACTGGAGTGATAAAAGATCAGATGGTCATGTACAGGTAGAGATATTGGTGTGCAGAAGAGCAGAAAAGTAAATAAATAAAAACAGTACGGGGATGAGGTAGGTGAAAAGGGTGGGCTATTTACCAATAGACTATGTACAGCTGCAGCGATCGGTTAGCTGCTCAGATAGCTGATGTTTGAAGTTGGTGAGGGAGATGAAAGTCTCCAACTTCAGCGATTTTTGCAATTCGTTCCAGTCACAGGCAGCAGAGTACTGGAACGAAAGGCGGCCAAATGAGGTGTTGGCAGGAGATGTTCTATATCGTGGAGCTCTGCTCCTCGTGGTTTACCCCGCTGCCTAGGTAGTGAATAGCCTGAGAAATTATACACACACCTGCAGTCAATAGGAGTACAGGTGTCCCTATATAAGGGGACTCTTCCCCTCAATCAGCCTCCCATTATCTTCAGCGACAGGACTGGCCTGAAGAAGCCTAGAAGAGAAGAGAGAAGTCTCAGGACGAACCCGCTGTCGATCTCCTGGTCTCGACATCATCCTTCAATGAGCACGCATTTTCCACCCCAAAAGCTCTTTTAAGAGCTCAGTGTCGCTGATCCACTATGGCGGCTATGGCCCTGCACAACTTATGTTTTGTGTGCTTAGGTTCACAGCGTGCTAGGGGCAGCCTCACAGATCCCTCCTTTCTTAAAGGAGAGGAAGCAGCGGTGGGCATTTCAGGGTAGATCTCCCTCTAGAGGACACCATGTCTGTGTTAGCCTCAGGTTCTGAGGCGTCATATGATGATGGCGCCTCTAGAGAAGACGAGGATGTTGGGAAGTGTCTGGGTTTTTATCTGGAAAAATCCACTCTCCTGACCAAGATTGAAAAAAAAACTGCCACAGAGAATGTGGAACCTGTGTGCTGTCATGTCAAGGGCGTGCTCCCTTTCCTACAGTTCATGTTTCACAAACAGCGCTCACCCACCACCATTAACGTGTTCGCGGCAGCAATTTCAGCTTGTCATGATGGGTTTGGCAGAGACATCGTCTTGTCACCCTCTAGTGAAACGGTTTCTATTGGGAACGCAGCAGCTTAGGCCAATGCCTAGAGCCACGCTGCCCCAGTGGGATATAACTTTGGTACTCAAATCCCCCTCAAGATGTTCTCTGAAGACGGCACTGTTGCTTGATTTGACTACGGCCAAGCGCGTCAGTGATTTGGGTGCTCTTTCGACGAGACCCGACTGCCTTGCCATTAACGGCGATCTGAGCAGAGCGGTGTTACGTCCTAACCCTGCATTTATGCTGAAGGTTAGTAAGAACTTTTATAGGTCACAGACCGTTGAGCACCCCTCATGTGGAGTGGAAAGAGGAGAGGCTTCATCGCCTGTGCCCAGTGCGCGCCTTGGCGTGCTACGTGTAATGCACAGCGACGATTAGGTCATCACTTCAGCTATTTGTGTGTCACAGTGCTAGTACACTGGGTAGACCACTTTCAAAACAGCGGCTGTCTCATTGGCTTTGTGAAGGCAATGAGACGGCTTATGAGGTGGCAGGGTGGCCACTGCCTCAGGGAATAAGAGCCCACTCAACTCGTGGAGTAGCGGCGTCTACGGCCCTTTTTAGAGGAACTGGGGTAGAGGATGTTTGTGCAGCGGCTCCGTGGGCGTCACTGTCTCCTTTTATCCGATTCTACCTGTTAGACATGTCGTATAACTCTCTAGCTCATTCTGTACTCAGCATGGATGAAGTGAGAACTTGAATTAAGAAAAGATGCAGGACGATTGGGCAGGTTTCCCATTAGGTCTGCTCTTTTTGTCAAGGAGAGAGGCGTGCGACATGACCTTTGTCTGACACTGTCAGTACAGGGAATGTCGAGACTACCCACCAGTGCCCACTGTGTTGGGGAGGAGTGATGAGTGAAATAGTGTTGTAACTAGTATTACTTTACTATTAAACCGGTCACTAAATTTGATAGAATATTAAGGTATCATCTATCTGCTGATGCAGAGTAGGTGGCCCATATTCTATGATCTGCTCACGAATCATTGGCTTTGCCTATGGATTGAGTGTGGCGGGTTACACTGAGAAATCAGTGAGTAGGTCTTCTAAATTGGTTCAGCCTATACTCAGCTTTGCTGGTGGGAAGGCGGGAAACGCAGGATCAATGGACAGGGTTTCCATCAGGTCCGCTTTCTCCTATTAGAATAACTACATGACATGACTCCTGGCTGGGGGTGTAGCACAGTAGAGTCATGTGTTGTATCCTGCTCACAAGTCTATGACTGTGTTTGCGCAGAAGGATTAGGGATATAGTTTCTGTAACTGGTGTTACAGTACTTTTAGACTAATCTTTAGTATTGACAGTTTTGAGCTCATCTATCCACGGGTACAGATTAGTATGACTCATTATGTTTATCTACCCACTAGTCATTGGCTATGCCTTTAGACTGAGTAGGGTGGATTAGACCGAGGACGCAGTACATTGTGACACAGTCTGTTTTCACAGTGTGTTACAGTACTGCGGGATTTGGTCGTAGCCATTGCTGGGCCCGACCTGTTCATTAAGTGGGAAGAGTTAGGCTTGACAGGGAGCACATTTTGGAGCGTTGAGCTCCACGATATAGAACGATAGTTACCGGAGTTGTAACTCCAGTTCTATGAGTAGAGCGGAGCCACATTAGGCCTTAAGGACCTGCCGAACCCCAGTCTCGCTGAAGATAATTTCTCGGGAGGCTGATTGAGGAAAATTCTGTGCGTTACAGACTGATGAGTCAACAGATTTAGCGGGCCTGGCACAGCTCCTGGTATAGGCCCATTACGTTTATGGAGGGTCAATTAAGGAAGACATCCTCTTCTGCAAACCACTGGAAACCAGGACAACAAGAGTGTAATTTTTTTAAGTACTGGACAGCTTTGTGACATAAATTGGACTTTGGTGGTCAATATGTGTTGGTATCTGTACTGATGGCGCAAAAGCCATGACAAGGAGACATAGTGGAATGCCTGACAGCTTGAAAGACGTTTTGGACACTACAGTGAAATATTATCTTTGTTAAAGCAAGGCCCCTGAACTCGTGTATTTTCTGCATTATGCAATGATATGGGCAGCGACCATGTAACACTTTTACAACATATAGAAGTGCGCTGGTTATCAAGGGGCAAAGTATTGACACGTTTTTTTTAAATTGAGAGACAAGATTAAAGTTTTCTTTACTGACCATTTTTACTTGTCTGACCGCTTGCATGATGACGAGTTTCTCACACGACTGGCCTATCTGGGTGATGTTTTTTCTCACCTGAATGATCTGAATCTAGGATTACAGGGACTCTCTGCAGCTATATTCTTTGTGCGGGACAAAATTGAGACTATGATTGAGAAGTTGGAGCTCTTCTCTGTCTGCATTAACAAGGAGAACATACAGGTCTTTCCATCATTGTATGATTTTTTTGTGTGCAAATGAACTCAAGCTTACGGACAATGTCAAATGTGATATAGCGAAGCACCTGAGTGAGCTGGGTGTGCAATTACGCAGGTACTTTCCAGAAACAGACGACATGAACAACTGGATTCGTTATCCCTTTCATGCCCTGCCTCCAGTCCACTTACCGATATCTGAACAAGAGAGCCTCATCGAAATTGCAACAAGCAGTTCTGTGAAAATGTTATTTAATCAGAAGCCACTGCCAGACTTCTGGATTGGGCTGCGCTCAGAGTATCCTGCCTTGGCAAGTCATGCTGTTAAGACACTGATACCCTTTGCAACAATGTACCTATGTGAGAGTGGATTCTCGGCCCTCACTAGCATGAAAACTAAATACAGGCACAGACTGCGTGTGGGAAATGATTTACGATTGAGACTCTCTCTAATACAACCCAACATTGTGGAGTTATGTGCATCCTTTCAAGCACACCCTTCTCATTAACCTGTGGTGAGTTATTCATAATTTCTGATGAACAAATAAGGTTTGTTCATCGAAAGAGCAAAATGATTGATCATTATTATTTGTGCCCTGGTCCAATAAGAGATCTTTGTCACTTCCCACGAGCCGGGTTGTGACAACAACTCACACTCATTCTTATGTTTAAGAAATGTATCATATAGTGTGTGTGTGGTAGGCTTACAACAATGGCAAAAAACAACATTTGAGAGTGTGCTGACCCTGGTGCTAGAGGGGGTATGCAGCTGGAGGTTGAATGTTTGAAGGGGTATAAAAAGTTTGGGAACCTCTGCTCTAGGGCAGTTCTAAGCTGATTGAGGACCTAATTACTAATGAATGTGGTCGTCAATCAGTTTAGAGCTGTCTATTGCCATAGCAACGGAAAGCGCCAAATTGCTGGCTGGTATCAAAACATCAAGTTCTAACTCTCGCGCTATTTCAATGGTAAATTTCATCTGTCGCAAGTCACGACCATTTTATACCCTCCCCCACCCGGGATTCTGAAGGACAACGCTGTAAGTACTGCAGTACAGCTGGCTCCGCATCCATGCGCATTACAATTCATTGCGGCCATTTCACCGGTACCGTATTACATTTTCTAGAGACTGCTCTGGCATCTCTTAGCTGTCGTCTCAGAGAATGGTTGAATAAACCCCCAGTGAATACAACAATGTAGACATCAAATGATCTTAAATCAACAAATAAGTATACACATGTGGATTCTAATTATAAGGACACACTGACACAAAAGTGAATATGGGTAGCCAAGAAACAATTGTAGGAAACGTCACATTACATATGCCTATAACTGACAATGATGTAACAGATTAACATTTTGTTGCTTTAATTACCTGGATATAATGGACGCAATTCGGAATGAAGGCTGTTCGCAGTCTCCGCAACCCGATGAATGAGACGAAGCCTCTTCCGGATATCTTCTTCCAATAACTCCTCACCTGCCGGTGAAAAGAAATGTTGCACTTCTAGTATGTTCTAGCAGACTGAAACTGATCTACAATCAGAATGTAGCCACTATTGTTCAATGCGGAATACGTTATATGGCCACGTAAGGAATCAACCAGCACTAGGATCAGTTAAATTTTTCTGTACGCGTTCCCTCAACGCATTGAACTCTGATTGGTTGAAGTAAACTTCGTGCGTTACATAAATTCCTTGGGGGGAAAAACGTAGGTCGACAGAATATTTATATAGCCCCGGAAATAGCAAGATAATATTCTAGACCTTTCCTAATCAATTAACTGGGACTGACCCACTGAAATCGGAGTCCCAGAAATGTAGTTTGAACTGTGCTTTTACATCTGCCAATATACAACCAAATTTACATCAGTGGAGGCTACTAATAATAATGGCTGGAATGGAGTGGCATCAACACATTGATTCTGTTCCAGCCATTATGAGCCATCTTCCCCTCAGCAGCCCCCACTAATTTAAATGTTTTATTTAACCTTTATTTAACCTGGCAAGTCAGTTAAGAACAAATTCTTACTTATAATGACAGCCTAGGAACAGTGGGTTAACTGCCTTGTTCAGGGGCAGAACAACAGATTTTGACATCGGGGATTCGATCTAGAAACCTTTTGCTGGCCCAACACTCTAACCACTAAGCTACCTGCTGCCTTACCTCTAGGCTAAATGTTCCCAGGAAGGAAATGTAACAATGTCACATGTTACTGGTGGCTCTGTATGTCAGCCTTTAGCCAACCTATTTCATCAATTCAAAGTGAACAGCCAAAACAGGATTTGAACATGTGGCCCTGAGGTCTTTTGACAGTTGCACTGCCTGTGCTGATACTCCCATTATAGAGTATATGAGTAACTACACAGAAAGCTACACAATTCCCCCTCTCTCTAGAAGTGTCCCATGCACAAAAGCAAACAGGAACCTTCTTCAAAGGCCTGTAACATTTTAAAATGACATATTAACAAAATGGTGGGCTGGGCCAAGACTGATCAGCTCAACTAACCATTAAAAATAATATTGTAAGAAGAGAATAGTTTCAGTCAATGTAAGATCAATGCAAACACACAATATAAAACATTTATTTACCGAATATAAAACATTTACCTACCTAATATATAAAAGTTTACCTAGCTAATCTAAAAATTACTGCTGTCACCAGTGTAGAAATTGAAGTGGAACCGCCATAGGGGGGATCGAACCAGCAACTCTGTGGTTTTGGGGCAAATGAACTTCCACAGGTGTCATAATACCCATAAAACCTAGCGGTCAAACAGGGAAATGGTTCCAATCGTTTTTCCACCATTAATTTTTCCCATAGGCAATTTTAGAAACACTTAAAATAAGGGCTGTGTGTCATGTAGGCTTACCCTGTAGTTACACGGTTATCAAAACGCCACGTCCGGGTAAGCCTACACGGAACACAGACCTTATTTGAAGTGTTTCTAAAATCCCCATATTGAATGGTGGGGAAATGATTGGAACCATTTCCCTGTTTGACCGCTAGGTTTTATGGGTATTATGACTCACACTGTGGAAGTTCATTTGCCCCAAAACCACAGAGTCGCTGGTTCGATCCCCCCTATGGCGGTTCCACTTCAATTTCGACACTGGTGACAGCAGTAGGATAGTCCCACAGGCCTTTGAAGAAGATTCCCATTTGCTTTTGTGCATGGGACACTTCTAGAGAGAGGGGGAATTGTGTAGCTTTCTGTGTAGTTCCTCATACTCTATTATTGATGCAAGATGCAGTATCAACCACTGGATTTAATTTCATGAAGTTTCTCCACTAGATGCCATCATAGAACACTGAGCTGAAGAGATATTGAATAGATGTAATTGTAGCCTTCTATTTGAGGCTTTAGTCTAGAAAATGCTCTTGACTATATTCTTACACAATTCTAAATCAACCCCCATACCCTACTTCCAAAGCACGTATAGTTCTGAAAGGATTGGACAGATATTGTAATAGCTCACCCTTGATTGCCTCTGTGGAATTTTCACTGAACTTTTAGATTGAGCCTGCACAAACACCCATGTCTAGGGGGTGGGGCAAACGCTCAATTTGGAAGTGGGCGTTTGTGTTAAACATTTAAATGTTCTGCTAGTTTTTCTTTTTTGATTTGAAATTGTACTAAAAGGAAATGATAAATGATTTGCAGATTCATTCTATTAGTATGTTGTAGAGCTGTGAACCTCATCCTACTTCCAATAGACCTCAAACAACAGTAGTCACTGTACAACATTGGTATAGCCTGGTGAACCTAGCCTGATTGCTGCGTTCACCATTCTCACCATTCCGTTCACCATTTCTCTTCACAGATCAGTCTGTCATTCCTCATTGAAACCGTCTGAGCCTGAGTGCTTTATTTTTGGCTGGCACTATTATCAAACACACATTTGTTGGCAATTTCGGTTTGTAAAAACTGTCTTTGGCTTTTTCATCCTGTGAGTCAGGTTCGGCAATTTACTTCTCTAACATCAGCTCACTTGTGATGAGGTGGAAGGGGTGGGAATATCTAAGCTGTGTGTTCTTAATGTGCACCAAAGTGTTACGGCTCTCTTCTATCTCCTCCTCTGACGAAGAGGTAGAACAAGGATCGGACCAAAATGCAGCGTGGTTAGTTCGATACATGTTTAATGAGAACGAATACGAACAATACAAAACAACAAACGGGAAATGTGAAAACCTAATACAGCCTGTCTGGTGAAATACAAACACACTGAGACAGGAACAATCACCCACGAAAACACTCACAGAATATGGCTGCCTAAATATGGTTCCCAATCAGAGACAACGATAATCACCTGACTCTGATTGAGAACCGCCTCAGGCAGCCATAGACTACGTAGACACCCCACAAAACCCCTAAGACAAAAACACACCACAATAACCCATGTCACACCCTGGCCTGACCAAATAATTCAAGAAAACACAAAATACTAAGACCAAGGCGTGACACAAAGTGCCAATTTCATGCAATGTAAGTGGGGACCCAACAAAATCAGTTCTTATCACAAATGCAGATGGTTATGTAAAATATTTGGTCAGTGGTGGCCATGGCGCAATGCCTATGTAAAGAAAAAATACAAAAAATATCTGATCACTATTCTGCTGCTCTTTAACTTTTAATAAATCTTACATGTGGTTCGTTCAACCATTCCTATAGGGAAAGAATAGGGTTTTGGGATAAACGCTGAAAATAAGGCCTGAGGTTAACACAGGCTTAGGAGATCTTATACAAATAAAATTAAAATTAAAATGATTTGTCACATGCGCCGAATACCTTACAGTGAAATGCTTACTTACAAGCCCTTAACCAACAATGCAGTTTTAAGCAAATACCTTTAAAAAAAAGTAAGAGATAAAAATAACAAATAATTAAAGAGCAACAGTAAATAACAATAGCGGGGCTATATACAGGGGGTACCGGTACAGAGTCAATGTGCGGGGGGGGGGGGGGGGTAGCCATTTGATTAGCTGTTCAGGAGTCTTATGGTTTGGGGGTATAAGCTGTTTGAAAGCCTCTTAGACCTAGACTTGGCGCTCCGATACCGCTTGCCATGCGATAGCAGAGAGAATAGTCTATGACTAGAGTGGCTGGAGTCTTTGACAATTTTTAGGGCCTTCCTCTGACACAGCCTGGTATAGAGGTCTTGGATGGCAGGAAGCTTTGCCCCGGTGATGTATCTGGCCGTTCGCACTACCTTCTGTAGTGCCTTGCAGTTGGAGGCCGAGCAGTTGCCATACCAGGCAGTGATGCAGCCCGTCAGGATGCTCTTGATGGTGTAGCTGTAAAACCTTTTGAGGATTTGAGGACCCATGCCAAATTTTTTCAGTCTCCTAAGGGAGAATACGTTTTGTCGTGCCCTCTTCACGACTGTCTTGGTGTGCTTTGACCATGTTAGTTTGTTGGTGATGTGGACGAAAGGAACTTGAATCTCTCAACCTGTTCCACTGCAGCCCCATCGATGAGAATGGTGGTGTGCTCAGTCCTCCTTTTCCTGTAGACCACAATCATCTCCTTTGTCTTGATCACGTTGAGGGAAAGGTTGTTGTCCTTGCACCACATGGTCAGGTCTCTGACCTCTTCCCTATAGGCTGTCTCATCATTGTTGGTGATCAGGCCTACCACTGTTGAGTCATCAGCAAACTTAATAATGGTGTTGGAGTAGTGCCTAGCCATGCAGTCATGAGTAAACAGAGTACAGGAGGGGACTGAGCACGCACCCCTATGTTGAGGATCAGCGTGGCGGATGTGTTGTTACCTACCCTTACCACCTGGGGGCAGCCAGTCATGAAGACCAGGATCCAGTTGCAGAGGGAGGTGTTTAGTCCCATGGTCCTTAGCTTAGTGATGAGCTTTGAGGGCACTATGGTGTTGTATGCTGATCTGTAGAAAATAGCATTCTCACATAGGTGTTCCTTTTGTCCAGGTGTGAAGAGCAATAGAGATTGCATAATCTGTAGATCTGTTGGTGCAGTATGCAGATTGGAGTGGGTCTAGGGTTTCTGGGATAATGGTGTTGATGTGAGCCATGACCATCCTTTCAAAGCATTTCCTGGCTACGGACGTGAGTGCTACGGGTCTGTAGTCATTTAGACAGGTTACCTTAATGTTCTTGGGCACAGGGACTATGGTGGTCTGCTTGAAACATGTTGGTATTACAGACTCAGACAGAGAGAGGTTGAAAATGTCAGTGAAGACACTTGCCAGTTGGTCAGCACATGCTCGGAGCACATGTCCTGCGGCCTTGTTAATGTTGACCTGTTTAAAGGTCTTTTTTTTTATAACTTTATTTAACCAGGCAATCAGTTAAGAACAAATTCTTATTTTCAATGACATCCTAGGAACAGTGGGTTAACTGCCTGTTCAGGGGCAGAACGACAGATTTGTACCTTGTCAGCTCGGGGGTTTGAACTTGCAACCTTCCGGTTACTAGTCCAACGCTCTAACCACTAGGCTACCCTGCCGTCTTACTCACATCGGCTATGGAGAGCGTGATCACACAGTCGTCCGGAATAGCTGATGCTCTCATGCATGTTTAAGTGTTACTTACCTCAAAGCGAGCATAGAAGTTATTTAGCTCGTCTGGTAGGCTCATGTCACTGGGCAGCTCTCAGCTATGCTTCCCTTTGTAGTCTGTAATAGTTTGCAAGCCCTGTCATAGCCGAAGAGCATCGGAGCCGGTGTAGTAGGATTCGATCTTAGTCCTGTATTGACTCTTTGCCTATTTGATGGTTCGTCAGAGGGTATAGAGGGATTTCTTATAAGCTTCCAGGTAAGAGTCCCACTCATTGAAAGCGGCAGCTCTACTCTTTAGCTCAGTGCGAATGTTGCCTGTAATCCATGGCTTTTGGTTGGGGTATGTACTTACAGTCACTGTGGGGATGACGTCCTCAATGCACTTATTGATAAAGCCAGTGTCTGATGTGGTTTACTTCTAAATGCCATCGGAAGAATTCCGGAACGTATTCCAGTCTGTGCTAGGAAAACAGTCCTGTAGTTTAGCATCTGCTTTATCTGGCCATTTTTTTTATAGACCGAGTCACTGGTGCTTCATGCTTCCATTTTTCCTTGTACGCAGGAATCAGGAGGATAGAACTATGGTCAGATTTGCAAATGGGGGGCGAGGGATAGCTTTGTACCCGTCTCTGTGTGTGGAGTAAAGGTTGTCTAGAATTGTTTTCCCTCTGGTTGCACATTTAACATGCTGATAACAAACCCATCCAAAAAATCCCTTACAACCCCCCATACAACCTTAATAACCATACACATGAATCTTTCCCTTTCTTTTACATTCCGGTACCTACAACAATACATCAACACATGCTTCACTGTTTCATCAACCATACACTGTACACAAACTATTCACATGCTTGCCAACCAGATGTAATGAGTTCAATGTCCTAGGCCCAACCGATCAAACACCACCTCTTCCTTCCTAATCTGACTTTTGAATTTTGGTCCACCAACCTTTCTTTGGAGGGCATATAAATGCCGCATCTTGGGCTCGTGGTCCCACTTCTTTTGCCACACATCTATAATAATGTCTCTAATCTTACATCTGGCCTCACCTCTACCAAGTGGAGCAAGAATGTTAATCTACTTTTAAAGCCCTTTTGGCTACCTGGTCTACTATTTCATCCAGAGTGGGCTGGGATCCAGCAGACTCACACTACTACACCCAGTCTTTCGATGATTCACCATAATAACATTAATGCCTCCAACCCCGCATCTATTGGACAATTCCCAGACTGATATAGTATTATAAGTGAAATAGAATAGTAAACGCAGGGATCAGGCTGGTTCTACCAGGTTACAACATTGGTGCATGGTGATAAGTTTCAAGAGATGTCATAAAGACTAGAAAATAGACATTCTTAATATTTGTCAATTCATAATCCAATCAACATTGTTTTATTTTTCATTCCATGTGATCAACAACCTCTAAATGTATCACCCGAAATGCCTTTGAAAGTAAATGTATTCAGTGTTGCGTGGAAACCCCATGAATTTTGCTGTGATGTCATGGAAGGCCCCTTGCTTTAGTGTATAAAGGCACCTCAGAGAGGAAGTGGCTCTGATAGTCCACATCTGAATCTGACAGTCAAGATGCCACTAAAGCTGCAGCTTTGCTTCCTAGTCTTGTTTGTAAGGGGTGAGTAGGCTACTTCACTGAAAGTAATTGTGTCAGAGACGATTAGGTACAAAGTACCCAGGCAGGGTACATGTAGGCCTATACAATACAGATTGACAGAGATATATGTATTTGTTGTAAGATAACACAAATCAATATGTTTGCTGTATTTATATTTAGATATTTTTTAAATTGTAAATGTTTCCACAATCTTTGTCAGCATGTCAGATCAATTAAAATGGAACTGTTTTTTTTATTGATACTGGTGCTGTGACACATTTAGTTGTTTTCATGAGAATTGTGGAGGGGAATTGCTCTACTGTAAGTGCATCTGAATGATGTTACCAATAGATTGAGATAAATCAATGCTGTTATTAAAATGTACTCGGGTTGGAGAGAAATGTTGTATATCGATATACAGCCTAGCATATGATGTATACAGGTGAATACTTAGAGAAACACAGAAAGCCACTGTTGACCACAGTGCTCTACTTTTGATTACACAGTATCTTCCAAAAATGTTCAATAATCTGCCAATGTCATCAGTTTTTTATTTTCAGTGTCACATAGCGTATATACAATACTATTTTATAATCTGGGTGGTTCGAGGACTGAATGTTGATTTGCCTGAAAGCCGTGGTATATCAGACCGTATACCATGGGTATACTGTTCTAATTATGTTGGTAACCAGTTTATAATAGCAATAAGGCAACTCAGGGGCTTGTGGTATATGGCCAATACAACACTGCTAAGTGCTGTATCCAGGCACTCTGCGTTGCGTCGAGCATAAGAACAGCCCTTAGCCGTGGTATATTGGCCATATATCATACCCCCTCGTGCCTTATTGCTAGAGTATAGTATGATAACCATCTTGTGGTTTTTCTGGCAGTCTGACAAGTAGTGACAACACTAAAATAATAAACATGATCAAATGCTCTTTGGATTGTATCACAGTGAAAATGTGTACTAATTGTTGCCTTGTTTAAAAATGATTCTTTGCATCCCTGAATGTCATTTGGTGACTTTTTAATCATATAGCATGGTTTTTAAATTGATAACAAAAAGAGTCTAGTTATGCAGTATATTAGGAATTGGCAAAAAGACTCAGCACTGTAATACAAGCTCTGTGTTTATTATCACAATGTTTCAACCATTAAAGGTTGTCATCAGCTCTCATTGGGGTTCATATACTGTACCTCATTTAATATATGAATATTGAATTCAATCGTTGAAGACAGCTCTAATAATCACAACGGTTTAATTCTAAATTACAGTAATTCCATGGACCACCATAGACCATCCCCATGGAATTTCTTTCATTTCAGTAGGTGCTATATAGCATTGCCCTATTATAAGGTTACATTATTTTAGCCCACACAATGTATGAAAACAGTTACCCTTCAAAACTTTTCAAGCCCACCAACACCAACGGTGTCAATTTGCCACCACAGTTCATTTTTCCATATACAGTAGGCCTGCAACTAGTCATCATAGCAGTAGCATAGGAAAAAGGAACACATGACGCTCACATAGACAGTGTGACGAAAACCACATGCCCCTTGCTTTCGCTTTCACACCCCTCATGTGAATGGTGACTGACCACACTATGTTTGATTTCCTGTCAGTTGCAGTGTAGAAGGCTGTGTGAAAGTTGGCTGCATAATCTGTAGGCCTACGTGCAGTGTAGGGGCAAATGCACACCCCGCATGTTGTTTGTCACACCTCAAGCCCGACAATAGCAACTCAGTCTACTTCAGTTTCATCTGTGGCCCCCAGACCAGGGGCAGGCAGAGTGGTAGAATAGTGCTATGAGTCAGAGCTGTGAGAAATGAGGGGTCGGTATAAGGGTCTGTCAGGTCTTATCCAGATAATTTACACTGCCCACTTACTCATCATTCTACGACCCCTAAATCTCCTCTGTATGATTGCTTTTCAATACAGTCCATCCATAATCATATTATGTTAATGGAATACTGTAAGAAAGAGGAAAGTGCTGTTGAAAAGTAGGGTGAACATGTTTCATTATGTTCATGTTTCAATCATGTTGGAACATTCTATCCTGTCAATCAAAGTATGTCCTATACTAACTCATTTGTATTTGCCATTGCAGGTTCCGTTGCAGTGCAACATATGACCGTGATGGAGGGTGAGACTCTAACTATTAAGTGTCACATTAGAAATGCTCACAGGAGCCACGTGGAATGGAAGAATCCTAACGGGCATGTGATGTTTTTCAATGACCATAAGGGTGAGGATATTATAATAACACATATAGACGTTCATTTTATTTTATATACAGAAACGAAGCAGTATCTCCATTTGAATGTAGACTGGAAGCCCACTAAATAAATGAGCAATACATGTTGACAGCTATATGGCTAGAATAATAATAGTTGTACATGATACAAGTAAAAATGTTTGTTCCTACTCATATTGTAACATCTTTGTTATGAACTAAAGTAGTTGAGTCATGATGTGACATGCATTCTCTCTTCCTTATCTTCACTAACAGCCCTGAGGGATAAGCGCTACAAGATAATCAACTTGTCCGAGTCCGATTTTTCAGTCAGTGTGTCTGATGTCACCTTCAAAGATGGAGGCCTCTACACATGTTTACATTACACAAAAGTGCCTGTAGTGAAGTCAATTACCGTGACAGTTTTGGGTAAGTATGACATATTGTCATAGCATTGTTGTCTATAGTGATTAAGAAAGCACACAGCCTTTGTCTTTACTGAGTAGAATTGTCAACGCGAATGCCATATATTTCCTGTGTTTGAGTGGTACAAAATCCACTTGTCACCTAAATCTCACTGGATATTTATGCAAATGAGGCACATATAATTTTCTTTATTTTAACACAATAGAAAATAAATACCTGATAACAATAAAAAATGTATATATGAGTGCATTCTAAGAAGAAACATGTTATGTGCTCTACCAGTAAAACATGTTATTGCTATAATTCATTCAATACCTGATGGATTAAAAAATATATCTTCATCCATTGTCCAACTGTTGCATTTATGATAATTGTTTATAAAACCTTTTAACAATTTTGATGACCGTTGATAGTAGAATATTCGGTAATACTTTGTGGATAGTCCTAAGTAAATGGTTTGTACATGTTCGATAATTGTCAACAACATTTCAACTAATTATCCACTAACCCTTATCCTAACCATAACCTTATTAAGCAGTTGCTTATAAACATAGTATGACCATCTGTAGATAATCTATCTAAATAAAGTGGGAGCGAACATTCAAATCAAATGTTATTGGTCACATACACATATTTAGCAGATGTCAGGTGGTAGAGTGCTTGCCCCATTCCCACTTCCAACTAATTCAGTTGAATCCCAATATCATAACCTCACTCTTTTTGTCATTCTCAAGGTATGCCAAAATTGGAGATAACAGAACACAATGGAAAGACTACCATCAAATGTTCTGCAGTGGGAAATAGCCATCCTCCCAAAATTTCATGGCTTTTGGGGAGTGGGTTAGAAATTGATGGTAAGTTACCTTTATTCTAGATTCACTTAGTAGATTTCATGGCAAGGGATTATGTTACGATCGAAACCTTCTGATTTTGGCACACTTACTATTTCTAGGGGTCCTAGGCCTAGCTAAAGGGTGTGTTTTGACTCCTGGTTGACCAGCCCAAGTGAGTTATGTTAAAAAATGGTGCATGACCAACAAATAATAGTATATACAAAAAGGACAACAAAACAAAAACTAAATGTTCAAATCAAAGGTTTACATGGCCACCAAACTCCAACAGCCTCACAGCTCTGCCAGTTGCCACACCTGTGCACAATCAACACTTAACAAGACTTCCTGGCAGAACATAACCCCTGACACTATATTTGTGACAGAAGTGGAATGGCGGTCGTTAACGGTAGATTGAAGTGCGGAGACATGCCTTTTCTGTCTGGAGGGGGCAGTGTAGCATTCTTCGCAAAATCAGGAACGTTTCAATTTCACACCAAGTGGGTTAACTCTATTGGCACAATGCATAGGGTGTTTGCATTTCACACCAGCGACCTTGGTTTGCTTCCCTGCCCCACCCTGCCGTTCACTTAAAAGGGGGATAGCTAGTCAGTTGTACAACTGAAAGCATTCAACTGAAATGTGTCTTTCGCATTTAACCCAACCCCTCTGAATCTGAGAAGTGCGGAGGGCTGCCTTAATTGACATTCATGTCTTCGGGGCCCGGGGTACAGTGGGTTAACTGCCTTGCTCAGGAGCAGAACGACAGATTTTTACCTTGTCAGCTCGGGGATTCGATCCAGCAGCCTTTCACTTACTGGCCTAATGCTCCGACCCTCCAGGCTACCTGGAGCCCCACTTACATGATTCAATATATTTAACCAATGATAACAACCACTTTAAGGGATTGTGGAAAATAAAAACACAAGACAAGTCAAAATGGAGTAGTAAGAGACTGAGGATGTTGTGATGATATATAACGAAGGGAAATGCCTCAAAACAGTTTAGACTTCCCCTGCGAAAACAAATCCCCCACACATTCCACTTTATCTCATCCAAAATAAAGGGAAGTGAAATGTCTGTATTCTCCCTGTAAAGGGCAGTGCAGGTCAGTATTATAAGAATAAGTATGATGGTTGTTGACGTTCTGTTACATATGACATTTTGACACTTTACCAAAAGTTAATTGAACCTTTCTCTTGTTATTTAGCTCAGCCTCAGTCCCAGTATCTTTTGGAAAAAAACACATATTCCTCCCTGGATATCTTGCATGTTCAGTCCCACAAGAGGAGAGTCACAGTGAAATGCATCGTTCGCCATCCAGCCTTACACAATTCTTCTCTGATGAATTTCGTAAAAATTGGACAGAATCGTAAGTCCCAAGTTCATTGTTCACACTTTCAAGCTATGGGAAGTTGAATTTAGCAGGGTATAAAAAATGACAATACTATGACATAAAGCTCAGATGACCACCTTGAGAGTAAGGTGGAAATATCCAACAAAGAATTTAAAATAACAGGTATGCCTTTATTTAAAATGTAGTTCTGCTTGTAGTGTTCTATTTGAGGAACATTGAAAGGAAAGTGTGCACATTTGTGGTTTCACTGCACAGTCACACTGTGGGTACTTTCTCACTGGTTTAAAATTATGCCATAAGAACTGTAGGGTCATGGCACACTAGGGTATCTTTACCACACAAACATCAATAACTGAAATTCCCTTCTATCTTATAGCCTCTGAGGAATCACACTCCACTTCGAGAACCTCTCATTGGCCAAGTACAGAAGGTCCAACAACAGTCTCCCGTTGGCCTGGTACACAGGTGTCAACAGAAAAACCAACAGCTACAGCCTTAGATTGGCCCAATACAAAGCGTTCACCAGCATCAACCCCTGACTCACAACTCAGCACTCACAGTAAGTAAGACATTTTATTAACAGCCATGTTGCCCTGAGGTTACATCTACAAATGTTTTGCGAGTTGGTTTTCAACATGTGAAAAGTTTGTGTTTGTGAAAAGTTTGAAAACTGCTAAGGTGCAAAACAAAGGCACTTGGTTCTCATACCATAAATGGAAGTGAATAGCAATATTAGCCATATAGGTCCTCAATTTAAACCAGAATTTCAGCTCATGCTTTTTTTGTGTTCATTTAAGGTACCTGGATTTTGCCATTTGTTGTTATATATATTGACTTAAATTACAACATTTTCATCTGTAGTACAATCAGTGAGTGAAAATGACTTACACTGTACTGTTATATCAATACAATAAAACCACAAATCAACAACTAGAAGTCTATTTAGTTTGTAATGAATCAACAAATGCATTTCGTCATTGGAGTTATCAATGTCTGTTGAATATCTTCACCTCCAGGTCAGCCAGCCCACTCAGTGTTTGAAGCTACAGGGTACACACTTGCTAATGACAGCAGTAGCAACTCAACCAGTACTACAGGTAAGAACGAGACTAACCATAGCTAGTATTGTATGGGAAGAAATTCACAGGATCATTGCCATCTAGTCTTACAAGTTATTCAGTGGGCTGCTTCTCCACCTAGTGGTGACTTTCCATCACTACAAATTATGGTTGAATGGTGGGAACCGTGACCGAGATTTACCCGGATTTACCGGGATAAAGAACTGTGAGAAACAGGTAAATTATGATAAATGATTTATATGAACAGCATGGCGTGAAAGGGAACTGCTAAATTACATGCGATATCTAAATCTGGCTTCTCTATGCCCTCTGCATGATGAATCAAGGCTCAGGGTGGGGACAGACAGACAGACCACTTTTTGTCTTGTGACCGGGAGGCCTACATTTGCTACAGCATAGCCTATGCTACAGTAATATAAAGACCGAATGCGCGTCTATTTTTACTCATCTTGCTTTCGGGGTCACCTTGTTTTTAATTGTAAAGATCGTTTTAAAAAACTATTGCAGCTGCAGAGTTTAAAAAAACTTGAATATCGTTGCTTTAAATCACCTGTGCTCCACTGGCCTCCTTAAAAAACGCTCCTTAGCTCTTAGAGTCCCATGGAGGAAAAGCTAGACTATTATTAAAAATAAAGAACAGAAATACGTTATTTACAAAAGGTATTCAGACCCTTTGCTATGAGACTCGGAATTGTGCATCCTGTTTACCTTGATCCTCCTTGATGTTTCTACAACTTGATTGGTGTTCACCTGTGGTAAATTCAATTGATTGGACATGATTTGGAAAGGCACACACATAAGGTCCCACAGTTGACAGTGCACGTCAGAGCAAAAACCAAGCCATGAGGTCGAAGGAATTGTCTGTAGAGCTCCAAGACAGGATTGTGTCGAAGCACAGATCTGGGGAATGGTACCAAAACATTTCTGCAGCATTGAAGGTCCCCAAGAACACAGTGGTTTCCATCATTCTCCATCATTTTTTAATTTTAAATTTTACCCCCAATTTCGTGGGATCCAATTGTTAGTAGTTACTATCTTGTCTCATCGCTACAACACCCGTATGGGCTCGGGAGAGACGAAGGTCGAAAGTCATGTGTCCCCCGAAACACAACCCAACCAAGCCGCACTGCTTCTTAACACAGCGCGCATCTAATCCGGAAGCCAGCCACACCAATGTGTCGGAGGAAACACCATGCACCTGGCGACCTGGTTAGCGTGCACTGCGCCCGGCCCGCCACAGGAGTCCCTGGTGTGCGATGAGACAAGGATTTCCCTACCGGCCTAACCCGGATGACGCTAGGCCAATTGTTCGTCGCCCCACGGACGCGGCCGGGTGCGACAGAGCCTGGGCGCGAACCCAGGGTCTCTGGTGGCACAGTTAGCGCTGCAGTGCAGTGCTCTAGACCACTGCACCACCCGGGAGGCCGCCTCCATCATTCTTAAATGGAAGAAGGTTGGAACCACCAAGACTCTTCCTAGAACTGGCTGCCCAGCCTAACTGAGCAATCGGGGGAGAAGGGCCTTGGTCAGGGAGGTGACCAAGAACCCGATTGTCACTCTGACAGAGCTCCAGAGTTCCTCTGTGGAGATGAGAGAACCTTCCAGAAGGACAAACATCTCTGCAGCACTCCACCAATCAAGCCTTTACAGTAGAGAGGCCAGAGGGAAGCCACTCCTCAGTAAAAGGCACATGACAGCCCACTTGGAGTTTGCTAAAAGGTTGGTCTGATGAAACCAATATTGAACTCTTTGGCCTGAATGCCAAGTGTCACGTCTGGATGAAACCTAATACCATCCCTATGGTGAAGCATGGTGGTGGCAGCTTCATGCTGTGGAGATATTTTTCAGCGGCAGGGACTGGGAGATCAGTCAGGATCGAGGGAAAGATGAATGGAGCAAAGTACAGAGAGATCCTTAATGAAAACCTGCTCCAGAGTGTTAAGGACCTCAGACTGGAGCGAAGGTTCACCTTCCAACAGGACAACAACCCTAAGCACACAGCCAAGACAACGCAGGAGTGGCTTCAGGACAAGTCTCTGAATGTCTTTGAGTGGCCCAGCCAGAGCCCGGACATGAACCCGATCTAACTTCTCTGGAGAGACCTGAAAATAGCTGTCCATTAAACCTGACAGAGCTTGAGAGGTTTCGCAGAGAAGAATGGGAGAACCTCCCCAAATACAAGTGTGCCAAGCTTGTAGCGTCACACCCAGGAAGACGTGAGGCTGTAATCGCTGCCAAAGTAAAGGGTCTGAATACTTATGTTAATGTGATATTTCAGGGATTTTTTTAAAATTCATTTTCAAACATTTATCAAATCCAGTTTTTGCTTTGTCATTATGGGGTATTATGTGTAGATTAATGAGGGAAATAAACTATTTAATCTGTTTTAGAATAAGGTTGTAATGTAACAAAATGTGGAAAAAGTAAAGGGGTCTGAATACTTTCCCGAATGCACTGTATTCATCAGCCAACTAATTATACAAATAGGCCCAATTATATTTCAAAATTAACATCAAATTCGCTGTAACTTTGTAGACCGCATTTGCTGCACCTGAATCGCATGTACTCTTCTGCTTTATCATGGTTTGAACGATGTGCATAATTGCAGTCCATATATTACAATATAATAGGCTACAATATATTACATACATATATCACAATCAAAAAGATTAGTCTGCTGGAGCTAGTTTAATTTATTTAACCAAGAGAGCATATAGCTAGCTACATCTATGGGCTTTTATGTTTTTTCTGTTGTGCGTAATGTGCAATAGCCTATATCATATATGTATTGGATAACGGCACAATCATTTGGGCTTTTTTAGGCTTCGGTTCATTAAATGTCGTTACTGTAGGGCTCATAAAATGTATTTAATATACGGCTCAGGTAGCATCAGGTTTGAATTTTCATACTGATCAAAGCTCTAATCAAATCCAGACATTTTTATTTGCTTTAAATTGCTTTTGAATGACACTTCCTGTTTTGGCGGGAAAAGCAATTTATTCTCGGGATGGAACATTTGTAAAATACCTGAAAAATATTCAGATGTCCATCAAAGCAGTATCCAATAGTATAATCAATTGAAAAACGATTGTTTTATCCACAAATATACTCCATATCCTCCTGAACAAGGTGACTGTAGGTACTGTCTGGAATAGCTGTATGATGCATTCATCATACAGCTATTCCAGACAGTACCTACAGTCACCTTTTTCTAGAGGATATGGAGTGTATTTGTGGATAAAACAATAGGATTCAGGATTCAGGTAAGACAGTCTTACTATTTTTCCGAAGTGCATACAGATCTGGTTAAGTGTGTCATGTTTAGGGGCTGTGTAAGCCAGATTTGGATATAAGGCTACAGTAGAAGAGGCTAAAGTTGCACTGGTGGTCTCATTCACAGGAATCTTCGATGAGACGGAGAGGCAGAGAGGAAATGGAAGCAGTGCGCCGTTGCTCATCTTCCTCGTGACGTGCCTCATCCTTGGTCTGCTGGTGGTCGTTGCATTCTTTGTAATCAAGCTGAGGAGGGCTCACATACTCTGGAAGAAAGGTAACTAGAGACCAGCACACCTCTCGGCTCTCACTGTTTAGGATCTTCTCATGACTTTGCATGTTTGGTCATCTTTGGTTTATGGCAGTTGTGCACAACTAGTCCTCAACTGGAATTTCGCTCTGTTGGTTTTCCTTTCTTCTTTCTTGGATCAGTTGATATTAACCAAACATGTTTTTTCAGGTCTAGATCAGAAAGAACAAAAAACAGCGAATAACCTGCAGCCCTCAAGGACTTGGGTTGCCACTAAATCTTAAACTTTGCACAAGTAATTACTCAGAAATTATCATCGTTTTGATCATTACAGAAAATGAAGACTCTGATCAATCTGTGGAGAGCAGCAGATCCAAATCAAGCAATGAAGAGAAACAATCCAGAAGAAGGGGAAATGGTAATATTTTACATCCTACATAGTCTGATTTCTGTGACAACCAATGAAAGACAACCAATGAAAGAACACAATGACAAAAAGCACGATTATAAGACCTATCCCACAATTCAACGTCTATTCCACGTTGATTCAACTTAACTTAATTGAAATTATGTGGAAACAACGTTGATTCAACCAGTGTGTGCCCAGTAGGGTGTCTAATATATGCTAAAATGTAGGACATTTTATGTTCCACATGATTTAAAAAAATGCCTGTTTTTCTAGGACTTTTTAACATTGGATTCACAAAGTATGTCGTTGAGGAACCAATGGCAACAGAGACGACAACAACAACAAACACTAAAACAGAAGAGGCTCCTGAAATTCAAGTCATCCCACAAACAGATGGAGCAACCCTAAGCCCTCAGATCAAGGAGACGGAACTGTAAAAAATGTCAGTGTGTGTTTTAATATTGGGAATTCACATAGAGAATTCAAATCATAAGCACCTAAAATGTGACAAAAAATATTTGTTTTGTTTTAATATTGTTTTGAAACATGTAACGTTACTGTGATACAGTGGATAATTATGTGTGTACACAGGCTCATAAGCTGCTATTATGTATGATATATATTTTTAAATCCAAGTTTATTTTTATACTGAAATAAAATAAAAATATACAACATAGTTATGGATTATTCTGTGGAAGTATCCCCCCACCTTGTTTATAGTGTATATTCTCGTGTGTATTTATTTTATTCTACGGTGTACTTTTATATTACTTAGTAAAACTGCATTGTTCAGCTTGTAAGCAAGCATTTCACTGTACTGTTTACACCTGCTGCATCCTGCGCGTGTAACAAATGAACTCTGTGTCACGACTTCCGCTGAAGTCGGGTCCTCTCCTTGTTCGGGCGGCGGTCGGCGGTCTTCAAGCCATCATCGATCCACTTTTCATTTTCCATGTGATTTGTCTTGTTTTTCCTCACACCTGGTTTCAGTTCCCTCAATTACTTGTTGTGTACTTAACCCTCTGTTCACCCATGTCTTTGTGTGGGATTGCTTATTGTAGTGCTTGTGCACGTTTCCTGTGAGTGCACAATGGGTTATTTTTGTGCCCATGTATCTTGTTATTCTGGATGCCGTTGGTTTTGCTAAATAAATCTCTGGTTATCACCCAGTTCTAATATAAAGCGTTACTAGCAGACCAAAGCTCTGGTTAAACCGGATGCCCTCAGACAACTCTGGGCCCAGTCCGCCTCCAACTCTTCAGGACCAGTCAGAAGATCAACACGAGAAACTCCACCTACATTATTCTGTGTATACATTCTGCTGTAAACTCTGGCTGAGCAGCCTAATTATTCTGACTCCTCACAGAGTTACATTCCTTAGGTCCGTGCACGATGTAGAACAAGATATCTTTGACCAATAAACGGACTTTTTGATACACCTGATTCCACTCTGTCCAGCGTCGTTGATTTGCATTCCCTCTCCAGTATGTAAACACCAACAGTATCTACACTATCTTTGTTTGGGTGATTTCTCAATTGGCCTACATACCTTTGAATAACAAATACCACAAACTGTTCTGCTAGTTGAATGCTGGGCTAGAACAAAGTGTGCATACTTCTGGGGGTCTCCTAAGATAATTAGTGTGATGCCCTGTTAACATCGTGACGTATTTCATTATGCCGTACATTTATCCTCATGAAAACTCATTCCGCTACTGGACAGAGAGCATTGGGAGGACAAGATGGATGCAAGACAAGATGGAGGAGAGTTTTCTTATGTCATATCTTTCTGGAATGGCTTTTTGAAGAAATATTAATGGAAAATATTTGGTCTCTATCACAGAAATTTCTTAAAACTAATATGATTAAAGAAGTTTCATATAAATGTATCCACAAGTGCTACCCCTACTAAACATGATCTTTAAATGTTTTAAAAATAAATTAATGTTTCTTGTACCTTTTGTAATTAATAACCGGAGACCAGCATCCCTGTGGGTTGGGGGAAAGTGTTCATGTTTTGTACACTCAGTGTAGCAAAGAATATGCAAAGCCTTTCTTCGTAATCAACCTCATTCTTATTTTAGCTAAATTCCATTTTGAGTGAAACTTCTGTTTATTATTTTTGAGAATAAAGTTCAACAATATTTAAACACCTTCTTCTCATAACAAAAAATAAATCAAAATGATGTATTACCTTCTGTTGTTTGTAATATTTGTATACTCTGTTGTATACACTTAGTTTTTTCTATATTGTACAGCGCATTAGGAAAGAATTCAGACCCGTTGACTTTTTCCACATTTTGTTACTTATTCTAAAATGGAATAAATTGTTTTTCCCCTCATCAATCAACACACAATACCCAATAAGGATAAAGCAAAAACTTTTTTTTTTTTTTTGCAAATGTATTAAGAAACTGAAAATTTAAACATAGCATTTTCATAACTATTCAGAGCCTTTACTCAGTACTTTGTTGAAGCAGCTTTGGCAGCGATTACAGCCTCTAGTCTTCTTGGGAATGACGCTACAAGCTTGGCACACCTGTATTTGGGGAGTTTCTCCCATTCTTGTCTGCAGATCCTCACAAGCTCTGCAAGGTTGGAAGGGGAGCGTTGCTGCACAGCTATTTTCAGCTCTCTCCAGAGATGTTCGATCGGGTTCAAATCCGGGCTCTGGCTGGGCCACTCAAGGACATTCAGAGACTTGTCTCGAAGCCACTCCTGCGTTGTCATGGCTGTGTGCTTAGGGTCGTTGTTCTGTTGGTAGGTGAACCTTCACCCTAGTCTGAGGTCCTAAGTGTTCTGGAGCAGGTTTTCATCAAGGAGCGCTCTGTACTTTGCTCCATTCATCTTTGCCTCAATCCTGACTAGTCTCCCAGTCCCTGCCGCTGAAAAACATCCCTGCAACATGATGCTGCTACCACCATGCTTCATCGTAGGGATGATGCCAGGTTTCCTCCAGATGTTTTGCATTCCGGCCAAAGCGTTCAATGTTGGTTTCATCAGACCAGAGTCTTGTTTCTCATGGTCTGAGAGTCTTTAGGTGGCTTTTGGCAAACTCCAAGTGGGCTGTCATGTGCATTTTACTGAGTGGCTTCTGTCTGGCCACTCTACCATAAAGTCCTGATTGGTGGAGTGCTGCAGAGATGGTTGTCCTTCTGGAAGGTTCTCCCATCTCCACAGAGGAACGCTGGAGCTCTATCAGAGTGACCAAGGCCTTAACCCCTGTGGAACCTTATATAGACAGGTGTGTGCCTTTCCAAATCATGTCTGTATCGCATCTGGCCGTGATTGGGAGTTTCATAGGGCGGTGCACAATTGGAGCAGCGTCATCCGGTTTTGGCCGGGGTAGGCCGTCATTATAAATAAGAATTTGTTTTTAACTGACTTGCCTAGTTAAATAAAGGTAAAATAAAAAATAAACATGTCCAGTCAATTGAATTTACCACAGGTGGACTCCAATCAAGTTGTATTTGTATTTATTATGGATACAAGGCAGCAGCTACTCTTCCTGGGGTCCAAACACATTTTAGCACTTACATTACATATAAAACAAAAGATAAAATAGTACATCATAACATTATTACACCACTACAATACAAAATGTACAATACAAAAGGTATAATACCACCATGCAACAATATTACAATGTATGCGTATGCATGTGTCTGTACCTTTTATGTGAGCCTCTTCACAGTCCCTGCTGTGAAGAGACAAAAGTTGTATTTTTACCTGTTTCTTTTCAATCTGATTCTACTGCTTGCATCAGTTACCTGATGTTGAATAGAGTTCTATGTAATACTATGCACCTCCGATAGTCTATTCTGGACTTGGGGATTGTGAAGAGACCTCTGGTGGCATGTCTTGTGGGGCATATATGGATGTCCAAGCTGTGTGCTAGTAGTTTACACAAACAGCTCGGTACATTGAACTTATCAACACTTCTTACAAAAACAAGTAGTGATGAAGTCAATCTCTCTTCCACTTTGAGCCAAGAGAGATTGACATGCATATTATTAATTTGAGCATTCTGTGCACTTTTAAGGGACAGCCGTGCTGCCCTTTTCTGAGCCAATTGTAATTTTCCTAAGTCCCTCTTTGTGGCACCTGACCACACTACTGAACAGTAGTCTATGTGCAACAAAACTAGGGCCTGTAGGACCTGCCTTGTTGATAGTTAAGTTGGCAGAGCAGCGCTTTATTGTGGACAGATTTCCCCCAATCTTAGCTACTGTTGCATCAATATATTTGAATATGACGGTTTACAATCCAGGGTTACTCCAAGAAGTTTAGGCACCTCAACTTGCTCAATTTCCACATACATAGACACATAGACACATTTTGAGTAAAGCCAGTAGAATGTCGTTAGTAAAGATTGAAAAGGGTAAGGAACGTAAACAGCTACCCTGGGGAATTCCTTATTCTACCTGGATTATGTTGGAGAAGCTTCCATTAAAAAACACCCTCTGTCTTGTTAGACAAGTAACTCTTTATCCACAATATAGCAGGAGGTGTAAAGCCATGACACATATGTTTTTCTAGCAGCAGACTATGATCTATAATGTCAAACGCTTGAGAAGCAGACACCTCACAAGTCCTCAATTTGCAGCTTCATTAAATAGTACCCACAAAACACCAGTCTCAACGTCAACAGTGAAGAAGCAATTCCGGGATGCTGGCCTTCATCTGTCCAGTGTCTGTGTTCTTTTGGCCATCTTAATATTTTATTTTTATTGCCAGTCTGAGATATGGCTTTTTCTTTGCAACTCTACCGAGAAGGCCAGCATCCCGGAGTTTCCTCTTCACTGCTGACGTTGAGACTGGTGTTTTGAAGTTACTATTTAATGAAGTTGCCAGTTGAGGACTTGTGAGGCATCTGTTTCTCAAACTAGACACTAATGTACTTGCCCTCTTGCTCAGTTGTCCACCGGGGAATCCCAATCCTCTTTCTATTCTGGTTAGAGCCTGTTTGCGCTGTTCTGTGAGGGGAGTAGTACACAGCGTTGTACAAGATCTTCAGTTTCTTTGCATTTTCTCACATGGAATAGCCTTCATTTCTCAGAACAAGAATAGATGGACGAGTTTCAGATGAAAGTTCTTTGTTTCTGGCCATTTTGAGCCTGTAATTGAACCCACAAATGCTGATACTCCAGCTACTCAACTAGTCTAAAGAAGGCCAGTTTTATTGCTTCTTTATTCAGAACAGTTTTATGCTGCTCTAACTTAATTGCAAAAGGTTTTTCTAATGATCAATTAGCCTTTTAAAATTATAAACTTGGAATAGCTAACAGCGTGCCATTGGAACACAGGAGTGATGGATGCTGATAATGGCCTCTGTACACATGTAGATATTCCATTTTTTAAATTAAGCTGTTTCCAGCTACAATAGTCATTTACAACATTAACAATGTCTACACTGTATTTCTGATCAATTTGATGTTATTTTAATGGACAAAAAGGTTATTTCAAAAACAAGGACATTTCTAAATGATCCCAAACTTCTGAAAGGTAGTGTATGTACATTGAAAGTCCAGGCAGTCCACATTGTCCCAGAATAAAGCAAAGTAAACAGCTTCTGCAGCATTGAAAACATTCAATAGCGATGTCCATTTGAGACTGCCGAGCTAGCTAGGTTACAGGCTAGCTAGGCTAGCTGGGCTTCCGTGTCTCTACTTGACGGGGCATTCTCAACTTGAGAATTACACGGCTATCAAAACTCTGGCCAAGGTAAGTCAACACATAATTCATTTGAATGTTTGTAAAATTCACAATGTGAACAATTAATGGTAGTGTAGAGTTTGGGAACTCAGTTTTCAAACACCGTCTTCTCAAACCGTTGTGCTCATCCGAAACATCTCAAGGATGATCAATGGAAAAAGGATGCACCTGTAACGGTTTTCTTCTTGGGAAGGAGAGGAGGACCAAAATGCAGCATGGTTATTTATAAACAGCTTTAATGAAAGCTGAAACCGTGAACACTATACAAAATAAGAAACCATGTCAAAAACCAGTTCTAACAGTTCTAACTTTTGCAGCGTGGTGGTTACTCATGTTCTTTAATAAAGAAGAACAAACAAACAAAATACAAAACAACAAACGTAACGCGAAAGGCTGTATAGGTTATCTTCAATACCATTCATACTTTACAACTCATAATTTTCATACATACTCAAATAATGGTATTTTAATTTAACTAAACAAAACAAAAACCCCAAACAAAACCTCAGGGGAGCATCTTCCCTCCCCGTCACCCTACAAACTATCTTTCCCTATCTCCACGTCCCTAATCTATCCCCTTACAAATCTAAATGACACCCAGCCCTAAACCCCCCTTCCACCTCTCCCGAGCAGCATGCTGCCCCCACTTCCTCTCCTCCCTCTTCATCCTCCCCCTCAAATCTCCTTCCACCCTCCTCACTATCCCTTCCACCCCCCAATCTCTCCCTGTCTTCACCATGTTCTGCCTGGCTTCCCACAGCCCCCGTTTAAAGAGACTCATGAGAAGCCAGAGCAGAAACCTGTCCCTATCCGTCCCTCTCGCTCTCCCTACACCTCTCTCTAACCTGGCCCACGTCAATACAAAATCCCCCCTTACCAAACCTAACAACACCCGTGCCCTAGCCCATACTACTCCGGCAAAGGCACAGTCCCAAAAGACATGGCGCACAGTCTCCTCCCTGCCACAAGAGGATCTTGGACAGGTGGGGGATTGCACCAAACTATACCGGTACATGATGGAACGTACCGGCAAGCACTTATGGAGGCTCAACCAATTTAGGTCCTTGAGCCTGTTGTCCAGACCCCGCGCCTGCACTCCCTCCCAGACCACTTCCGAGATGCCCACTACAGGCGCCGGACTCCCTGCCTTTCTGACCTCCTCGTACAGGTGCCTGTGATCTAAACCTACTCGGGCAACTTCAACCTCAGGGTGTGCACGCAGCCACTTGGCCGCATGACCAAAGTGCCACGGCAGCTGTTCCCCCCGAGGACCCGTGTTAGACCACACCATTACGCTTCTCGCCTGATACGAGAAGAACACCCGCAGGAGGTAACCGGACGGGTGTATCACTGGATGAGCAAGCTCCGTTAACAAGAAAGAAACAAAAATTGCGTCCAGCTTGAGGGGGAAATGTGGTACCCCCCTACCTCCCTCCCCGATGGGACAGAGCATGCGTGCCCTGGCGACCCACTCGCACCTGCCACTCCACATGAACTGAAACACAAGCCTCACTAGAGGCCTCCTCAGACAAGCCGGCAATGGGTAGATGTACGCCAAATACAAAAGAGACGGCAACACATCCACCTTTAGGACCAGGACTTTGCCCATAAAAGACAAATACCTAGCCTTCCACATTGCTAGCTTCCTCTGTACCACTGCGATACGCATGTTCCAGTTTAGCGTCGCTGAGCCGGAGGTCTCAAAATGGACCCCGAGAATCCTCAGGGCCCCCTCACAGAGAGATAACCCCCCGGGCACATCCGTTCTACCGCGCCATCTACCGAAAAACTTGACGGAAGACTTTGCATGGTTCAGAACCGCTCCCGACGCTCGGGTGAAATCCCCAAAGATGGCAAGGGACCTTGTCAGGCACGAGTCCTTGCACAGCAGCAAGGAAGTGTTGTCGGCGTACTGCGTCATCTTAACACGCAGCCCACCACTTCCAGGGATCAACAAGCCTTCCACCCCTGTGTCTGCCCTAATGGCAGCCCCCAGAGGCTCCATGTACAGAACGAAGAGGAGAGCCGAGAGTGGGCACCCCTGCCTGACCCCAGACGAGAGGTCAAAAACGTCACCCAAGTGACTATTTACACTAACTCGGCACCCCGCTCCGACATATAATGTACGAATCCATCCTATGAACTTCTCCCCAAATCCTAATCGACCTAACACTCTGAATAAAAAGGATCTATTCACGCGATCAAAGGCTTTCGCCTGATCTAGCGCTGCTACCATTAAAGGCAGTCCTCTATCTTCAACCCAAGCGATGGAGTCCCTGATTAACTGTAGGTTCCATCTAATAGAGCGGCCCTCTACCCCGCACGTCTGATCCTCATGAACGACGCAGGGAAGGGCTGTGCGCAACCGGTCTGCTAAAACCTTTGCAAGTAGCTTGTAATCTACGCACAGCATGGTCAATGGCCGCCAGTTGCCAAGGTCTGTTACTTCCCCCTTCTTATATAAAAGTGACAGCACACCAACAGCCATTGATCCCCCCGGGACCCCCGTCTCAAGGATGGCCTTCAAGACTTCGAGGACCACTGGTCCAAGTATACCCCAAAACTTGAGATAAAACTCAGCCGGCAGCCCATCCATCCCAGGCACCTTCCCTTTTCCCATCCTCCTAAGAGCGCCCTCAACCTCTTCTAGTGAAATCTGGGCCTCCATCACTTCTCTAATGTCCTCCGGCAACCGCCTGGACAAGTGTTCTAAAAACACATTTCCCTGCTCTACATCTATTTCCCTTTCCTTAAATAAACCTTGGAAATGATCAGTTGTCATCCTGACCATATCCTCTGGTTCTCTAACTATACTACCATTTTCTTCCCTAACGCCATGCATTACCTTCCTACTCTGTCTGGCCCTAACCGACTTAAAGAACATAGCGGAACAAGTCTCATTGTGTTCTAGAAAGCCACTATGCGCACGCTCCAGGAAAGCTCGAGCCTTCCGCTCCTGCAACTCCCTGAGCTGCGCCTTTAGGGTAGCGGATCTCTCCCAGTCAAACGACCCGCCGAGGTTGCCTGCCTCATACTCGAGTTCAATTAACCTTTGGATACGATCCACCTCCCTCCTCTCCTCCCTTTTTTTCCTCTTGCAATACCCTATTATAAAAGCCCTAATCCTCACCTTAACTAATTCCCACCACTCTAACACCCCCTCGCACATGGACCGGAGGCCTTCAAGCCTCCAAAAGAAATCATAAAACCCGTCAACAAAAGCCCGCTCCTCCAGCACATCCCGATCTAACTTCCAGTACCCCCTACCAAAGAGGCAGACCGGCGACCCCACCTGCAGGAGCACCCCGTCGTGATCCGAAAAGAAAACAGGCAACAGCCGCCCAGACAACTTACCCAAAGACCTGGGTACAAAAATATAGTCGAGCCTCCGCTCAACCCCCCTGGAGTTGCGCCATGTAGGACCGGCCATTTTCAGAGTAGTGTGCAGACCACCATCAACCAGACCATGGCAAGCCATTAGCCTGGTAATGGCGCCTGCACTGCTATCCCCCCCTATTCCTAAATCTGTATTAAAATCCCCCCCTATCACTAATTTCCTATTCGTGACACACAGGGGTGTCAGACAGTCCACCATCTCCCTCCTGTCTGCCACCACCTGTGGCCCATACACCACCACTAATCTAAATTTACAATCCCTTATCGTGACATCCACCCCTATAACCCTCCCCTGCATTACCACAAAAGAATCCTCCACTTTTACCTCCCTGTGCCCACACAAAATCCCTACCCCCGATGAGTGCACCCCCCCAATACCCCAAACCGACTCCCCCTTGTCCCACTCCCTCTTAAACCTACTAACATTCCCTCCATCCCTCAGGTGAACCTCCTGTAAAAAACAAAAATCAAACCCCACACCCTCCAAATAACTAAAAACCGCCCTCCTCTTAACAAAATCCCTTAAACCCCTTACATTTAAAGTAACAAAAGTAAAATTAGACCCCATGAAAGAATCAAATAAAAACATGTAATACACTCAAATTCTAAACCCAGACAGAAAAAAAAAATCAAAAACAGGAGACTCACCCTATCTACCGGTGAAAACACCATCCGTACTCCCGACATCCCCCCTCTTCCTCCATCTCACCAACCCAGGATGCAGGAATAGTGTTTGGCTCCGGGGTGCCCTGCACCCTGGGTCTACCCCCACAATCCTCCCCCTCCCCAGTGCTGCAGCTGGATTGGAAAAAAATCGG
The DNA here is from genome assembly GCF_002021735.2 of Oncorhynchus kisutch. Classification (NCBI taxonomy): domain Eukaryota; kingdom Metazoa; phylum Chordata; class Actinopteri; order Salmoniformes; family Salmonidae; genus Oncorhynchus; species Oncorhynchus kisutch. Next base: position 31,353,714 of record NC_034201.2, on the reverse strand, counting down.
GGAGGCTGAGTCCCCAAACAAAAAACTCCCCACCTCCTCCTGTACCCAGTCCTGAGTCTTGTTAGGTGTGTCCCCACCCAACAGAAGTTGAGGGCCTGGGGAAACCAGCAGCAACCCAGAGGTTTCTCCCACCCCCATCACTCTCTTGGTCATCCCCTCCCTCTCACTGTCGGCCAATCGCACCCTCCTCTTCATTCTCTTCTTTGGTGATGGCGGCAGTGGAGAGATACCACCCTCCCCCCCGCCAGCTCCTCCACCATACCCCTCATCTCTTCCACCAGGGCACTTTCCCCCCAGTCCACTTGCTCTTCCACCGTCTCCTTCTCCAACACTCCTCCCTCGCTTTCTTCTCTCTCATGCTCCTCCACTCGGTTGCCTTCTTCCGCCGCTTTTCCTGGTTCTCCTACTCCCGTGCCTTCAGTTTCCTTCTCTCTTCCATCCGCCGCTTCTTGCTCCTCCTCCTTCCTTGCGGACTTCCCCTCTGGACCTGTACTCTGGTCATGAGGCTTGCTTCCTTCCCCTCCTCTTCTTCCCCCATCCCCCGCTCCTGCTCCCCCCCCAGCCGCAGACGCATATGACCTCTGACGAGCCGGGCACCCCTGCCACAGGTGTGCTGACGAGCCACACCAGTTACAACCCTAAAGTTATTCTTCGCCAGGCTTGTTATTTCATAGTGGCTCATCGGCCTCTCGCCTCCCACTGCTCTTGCCCTTCTCAGGATATCATCGTGTTTCTCCTCTGTATATAGTGCCACGTCATATGCTCCCTCCAACGAGTTGCCTTGGAAACAAAACACGTCCTTCACCGTCAGCTTTAGAATCCCCATCAATATTATCCTTCCAAAAATTTCCCGTCCTAAAGGCTCCAACTCCTTTTCCTTCCAAGCAAACCGAATCGTGTTGGCCAGCCCAATCCCAGGGACCGACCGTGTTGATGGATTTAGCACCATCTCCGCAAGGAGAATGGCGCTCGCTCTCCTCTCCTCTCCTCTCCTCTCCTCTCCTCTCCTCTCCTCTCCTCTCCTCTCCTCTCCTCTCCTCTCCTCTCCTCTCCTCTCCTCTCCTCTCCTCTCCTCTCCTCTCCTCTCCTCTCCTCTCCTCTCCTCTCCTCTCCTCTTCTCTCCTCTTCTCTTCTCTTCTCTTCTCTTCTCTTCTCTTCTCTTCTCTTCTCTTCTCTTCTCTTCTCTTCTCTTCTCTTCTCAAACAATGAAAAAAGAATAACCAAAGTGACTGAGCCTATCTTGTGACAACAAACACAGAGACAGGAAAAATCACCCACGAAACACCCAAAGAATATGGCGGCCTAAATATGGTTCCCAATCAGGGACAACGATAAACATCTGCCTCTGATTGAGAACCACTCTAGGCAACCATAGACTTACCTAGAATACTACACTGAACACAACCCCATCAATCTACAAAACCCCTAGACAAGACAAACACATAATCACCCATGTCACACCCTGGCCTAACCACAATAATAAAGAAAACACAGAATACTAAGGCCAGGGCGTGACAGCACCTGAGCTCAATTTCGAGTCTCATAGCAAAGGGTCTTAATACTTATGTAAATAAGGTATTTCAGTTTTTTATTTGTAATACATTTGCAAAAATGTCTAAAAACCTTTTTGCTTTGTCACTATGGGGTATTGTGTGTAGGTTGATGTGGACATTTTTATTTATTTAACCAATTTTAGAATAAGGCTGTAACGTAACAACATGTGGAAAAAGTAAAGGGTTCTAAATACTTTCCGAATGCACTGTATATTTTGAATTGCTATGCAATTAAAAATACCAAATATAAAAATACATATAAATGACAGTGAGAATTTAAAAAAATAAAATGTAGAAAAAGTGCCTAGTCTTTCGTCAGGGATTGCATTTATTTTGGGAGATGGTAAAATATGACCTTTTCATTCAAGACAGGAGAAACAAATGGTTTCAATAATAAAACATGTTTTTTTGTTTTTCCTCAACTTGTTTCTATAACTTTCTAGCAAGTCAAGCTATCTTACAGTGCAGCTAACTAGCTAAAAGCTTGGCTATACTGTAGCTAGCGACCTCCACCTAATAATTATCATCAAAACAAACATCATTACCATCAGAGCCCCAGAGCCTGTGTAGGGATCTGAGTACATTTGACTAAGTGAAGGAGTACATTGACTTTTGTTTTGTTTTTGAGAATATTATGAGTATTTTTTTCTCCGTTAAAGTATCTTGGTTTTTACGCCATCCAATAGGTGGCTGCAATACACATTTTGGGATGTAGTCCACCAAGAAGAAGGAGAAGAAGGTTTTCTCTTGCCCCGTCACCAGTTGGAAAAGAGGATGGAACTAGGTGAAACTGGGCCGACATACTGCAAATTTTCTTATCGATGAAACATCTGATCTCAATACAGTTTTCTGTTCTCAAAACTATACATCTGTTACGAACACAGTGCACTCTATGTTTTATAAACTTGATGCTTTGTCAAAGTTTTATAAAATGGCGTTGTCTAGAAGGAGTGCAAGGTCTAATTGTTTGTGCACAAGTGCATTTCACAGAGAAGGTGTTTCCTAACGGAAATATGCAAATACATGCTGTGCTTGGCATTGTCCACCTCCATGCTTGTTCTGCCCACTATGCTTAATTTGCTCCCACTGTAAATGACACAGTTGAACTATCTTGGGTTAATTATAATTATCTTTGCTTATGGTTAATGTTGCTGTGTTCATGTGCTAGTCGGAACTCAGAAATTGTCAACTTGTTAACTGGTTGAATGTGTATACCTACAACCAGTAGCTTGCTGAAAATGTCAGAGTTCCGACGAGCACCTGAATGCGACATGTGAATGAGGCATGACAGAAATATGGTTGTGAGGTATGGGGTCAGCTCACCATCCAAGAATTCACAAAATGTGCCAAACACCAAATAGAGACTCTGCATGAAGAATTCTGAAAAAACATCCTCTGTGTACAACGTAAAACACCAAATAATGCATGCTGAGCAGAATTACGCCGATATCTGCTAATTATCAATACCCAGAAAAGATAAGTTCTACAACCATCTAAAAGGAAGCGATTCCCGAACCTTCCATAGCAAAGCCATCGCCTACAGAGAGGTTAATTTAGAGAAGAGTCCCCAAAGCAAGCTGGTCCTGGGGCTCAGTTCACAAACAGACCCCACAGAGCCCCAGGACAGCAACACAATTAGACACAACCAAATCACGAGAATATAAAAAGATAATTACTGTCACGCCCTGGTCTTAGTATTTTGTGTTTTCTTTATTATTTTGGTCAGGCCAGGGTGTGACATGGGTTATTTATGTGGTGTATTTTGTCTAGGTTTTTTTTGTAGGTTATAGGATTGTGGTGTAGTATAGTTGTCTAGAAAAGTCTATGGTTGCCTGGAGTGGTTCTCAATCAGAGCAGGTGTTTATCGTTGTCTCTGATTGGGAACCATATTTAGGCAGCCATATTCGTTGAGTGTTTTGTGGGTGATTGTTCCTGTCTATGTTTGCACAAGATAGGGCTGGTTTGGTTTTTCATGGTACGTTTATTGGTTTTGTATTGTTTGTTATAATCTTTATTAAAGATGTTTAATAATAACCATGCTGCATTTTGGTCCTCTCTTTTGACAGACAACCTTAACAATTACTTGACACATTAGAAAGATAAAAAAAAAATAAAAAAACTGAGCGAGCTAGAATGCTATTTGACCCTAAACAGAGAGCACATGTGGCAGAATACCTAACCACCGTGACTGACCCAAAATTTAAGGAGAGATTTGACTATGTACAGACTCAGTGAGCATAGCCTTGCCATTGAGAGGCTGCTGTAGGCAGACCTTATTCTATGGGCTCTGTCTGTAATCATAACCAGTAGTATATACCAGGAATAATTAAACAGAATTATAATAATAGATGTTTGGTGAATCTATGACTTATGTATGACCACTGGATACTTTGCCACTCAAAACATTATTTTTATAGAATATTATGACATTTACTTAATCACTCACAATCTTGCCAATGCATATTCTGTAGGATGGGTAAATGTGAATTTTATATAATTTGACATGATTTTATATGAATCGGGTAAAGAACATATGGATTTTGAAATAAACATGTGAGTGGAAAAACAGGCTAAGTCTGGCATAAACTTATTCCCACACTTTACAATAACTCTGTTGCAGGTGTCTTAGGTCCCCATATAGGCTATTCCCTCCATCACAACACTGCTGCCCTGTTGAGCTTGTGATCTCCATGCAGCGTCACAGCACCATGTGTCTTTGGAAAAGCACCCCTCAGCCTCAGATGTCCTTCTGGAGGCACGCAGCCATAGACTCATTAAACCTTAATGTAGGCCTATTTGCCTACTAGCCAAATAAAGTGCAGAGCATGCATGATGCGTGCAACTCCTCATTCCAACATATTTGAACATTTAATTCATCCTTCATTCAGTCACTATGTCATCCATTCTGTCATCTGTGAGTTGCAATAGGAACTAAATCAAAGAGAATAGAACAGTCTTATCCATTTGTTTATTGAAATCCATGTGTATTTAAAATATGGCTTTTCTTACGATCATAACAATTTGCATATGGATTTTCTTAAGATCCTAACAATATGTACCGTCAATGTTTTGGCTGCTATCTGGTTCCATAAATGTATCTCACAGGAGAAAGCATCCAAGTGAGTGAAACAACACCCCTCTCTCTCTCTGTGTTGGCCAGCTATCTGATGCTGTCTGGTCTAAACGAGTATGACATTGTTGCCGACTGTAGCATTGAAGGCAAAAAAGTATACAAAATCAGACAATCAGCATTAAACTGAGCAAGCTCAACTGTGAATGGTCCTGGCGCACCAAAAGAAAAGTGTAAAGGAAAGCTATCTTGAATTTGGCATCACTCCTATCAAATCCCATTGAGAACATAGGTCATTGACAGAAAAACTTGAATTGTTGCATCTCGTTGTCCTTCAGTGGCTAGCTAACAAGCTAGCTAAAATGGTCCCTTTCCTAAATTAGCCATGGATGGAGATAGGGATTTGGACTTGTGGTTTTACATAATTCTCTTTACTGGCCAATGTTTGTAATGGCAGTTCTGATCCAACCATTAATTCATACATTGCTGTGACCATGGAAGTTCAATATGTAGCTAGATGTAGAAGGCTAATGTTAACTAGCTAACGTTGCCCATGAATGGAAGTTAGGCTAGTTTACAAGCATTATAGCCAAGTAGCCTAGGACAACAACAAAAATTGTGTACTGTAAAACAGTGATAGACATTTCATCAACATGAAACAGGAGGATGGTAGGGTGAGTCTACATGTTTTTCTACTTGCACAGACACAAATTTAGCTTACATTGATTGGACAATTAAAAAAAAAATGTTTACCTTCTATTTAACTAGGCACGTCAGTTAAAGAACAAATTCTTATTTTCAGGGGCAGAACGACAGATTGGTACCTTGTCAGCTTGGGGATTTGAACTTGCGGTTACTAGTCCAACGCTCTAACCACTAGGCCACCCTGCCATCTTTTAGTTGTCACTGTATTATATTAATTAAGGAGAGGTGATTTGATGATGTAGAAATTTTTAAGTTGTTTAAGTTGAAATGGTGCTGAGAAAGTGAAGGCAACTCCTGTTTTCTTTGCGTTTTCTTTGCGTCTCTGTGGTTCTAAATCAATAGTTGGTCCGAAAATGTCGGAAACCTTCACTTGCTTGACCATGCTGTAGGTCATGTAACTAACTGTGTTACTTTACATTAAATATGCTTTGTGGAAGTCACTGGACAGAAGTTGATATCCGGTTTGATGATCAAACAAATGTGTGGTTGCATTTCTGAAATATGATTTGTAAAAACGCTGATGCAAAACTGGGCAAATCAAAGCAGTACATTATGAAGGTAGACTAAAAGTGCTCCTTCAAAGAAATCATGCAATGCGAAGTCATACAATGCTAGCTAAACTCATCACTTGGATGCTTTCTCCTGTAGAAACACGTAATCTTGCGCACCCCTTCGATATGAGGTTATTTTTACTCCAACTTCACTTCCACGAGGTTGGGGTAATAAACATGTTCAACTACTTAAGACATTGGCTCGAATCTACGTTGTCTTTAGATTTCGAGAAAATAAAATGTTCACTTCCCTCATTAACTTCCCAAACCCCGGCATGGTTTGGTCTGTCTCACAAGCGTTCACCGAAATCTCGGGATTATACGCATCTACGTTCAGACACTGGCATAACCATGTAATACCTGGAATCGTTTCTTAATCATTGTTGCCAACAAATTTTCAGTTTAATTGCTAGAGGCAGGTAGATTTTTTTTGTGCCAAGAATTGCTAAATGACGTTGTGATGTTATTACGTGATAACGTAAAACTGCGTCATTATGTAGAATACACAATAACGTTACTCAAATTGACTGGCCATCTTGGCAAAAAATATGATTTGACATTTGTTCAGGTACAGACTCCCACTCTTTTCTGTACAATTTTGATTGAGACATGTTGATTGATGTTGTACATTCTGTTCAATATCAAACATTCGTGACCAACTATATTCCCGCGTTTGGCTCGTCGAACCCGCACTGCTGCTGCTATCAGCCAACAATGATTTGCAATTTGCCGCCTGCCTGGTGCTGCTTGTGCACGAGCTGAGCGCGTGCTGCTGACGTCACTCACAATGCACTTTTGCAGCCAGGTACGTGTGTTGGGACTGAGCGTGTGACAGAGAAAATCGTTTTTGTGTAATTTCGAGGGAAAATGCGTGCATTTGAGCATTTTAGTCATTTCTCAAAAGTTGCTAAAAGTTAAAAATAAATGTTAAAAAGTTGCTAAATTTGTTGCTAGGTGCTGTTTGAAAATTGCTAAACTGGCATCACTGTTCTTAATGCTTTTGCATGTTGGGTGTCCAGCTTGGAAAGTCGGAGCTCTAGAAAGAGGCTCGAGTTCCCGAGTTGGATGACCGTTTAAATCGATTATCCAAGTCAGCTCGTTTTTTCCTCCTGAGTTCCCTATTGCTACGAACACTCGGAAATCGAGTTTACTGTTGTCTTGAGCGCTTGGTCTTTGTCGCAGAAGTGGGAGGGAACGCATGGGCCGTCCTGTATTTTTATTGGTGTTTTGGAATGAAAAGTGGAGCCCAGAGCTATGATTGGTTGCGTTGCCGGCGATATAAAAGTTAAAGAATCACATTTCCTCCTTTCTCTATTCTCTCACAAGGCGAAGGAAGGCTTTGCTGTTGTTTAACTCCGACCAACATCAGCGTCACCCTCGGTCACGAATTTGGTTAGTACAAGATCGTTTATTCTTAACGTAATCAATGCATTTATTTTCGTTCGACATAGGCATGGTATTTAGCATAGTTATCCGGTCTGAAGAAGGCTAGTAGACACATTGATTTAATCAACTCACTATAACTAGTTTGTCACCATTCGATCCCAATTTACTTTGACTGTTTCTCTAACATGGCTAGCCAACTAAATGTATCGTGTGTTAATTAGCGAGCCGGTCAACCTTTGTCGTGGTCGCATATATGGCAGATCGAGTTTGGTCATTTGCAGTGCAGGCAGTTTGAAAGACATTCGACTGACGGTTCCAACGTTTGTACACATTTTAATTAAAAGAAAAGGCGCGCGATCATCCTCGTAGTTGTCGGCCTAGCTAGTTGTAGCTAGAACGTTCTAGTGCCGTGGTTAAGTCGTTAGTTTCGCACTAGTTTCCGACGTGACACGGCAATGAAACTGCAACCCACGTGGTGTGACGCACATTTTAATGGCGAGATTTCTTTACAGAAGTGTAATTATGCGCAACCTAATATGTAGCACTTTTTTATTGATAGAAAGCTTAATTTGTTTTTGGGTGACTTAAACTTATCCCTATTCCTGTGTTTAGGCAACATGTCTAAAAGACCAGCAGTTGGCATTGATCTCGGGAGCACCTACTCCTGCTTGGGTGTGTTCCAGCATGGTTGAAATCATTGCCAACGACCATGGCAACAGGACCACTCCAAGTTATGTTTCCTTCACAGACTCAGACTTATTGGTGATGCCGTCAATAATCGGGTTACCATGAACCCTGCAAACACAGTATTCGGTACGTTTTTAAGTTCTGATAATTTATCATTAAATTGCTATATTTTAATTGAAAATTGTATTTGGTTAGCTGTATGGTACGCCGTTCCAATGATTCTACTCGACCCAAGCTCCAAGTTGAATACAAAGGAGAGGCTAAGTCCTACAAAGAAGAAATTTCCTCTATGGTTCTGGTCAAGATGGAGATTGCTGAAGCCTACGCTGGAAAAGTTATAATTTCAAATGTGTTGACTCTAAATTGACATGTATTTATTTTCAATCTGAAAAGGAAGGTGTAGTTTTTAGTTTTGCAATGACTAGTCAGTTTCTTGATTCCCTGTTATTGAATTATTCAAATGTATATTGTTTTTTTCTTTCCCTGGACAGTCAACAATGCAGTCGTTGTCGTGCCTGCGACTCCCAGCGCCAGGCATCCAAAGATGCTGGCACCATCTCAGGCCTGAATGTACTGCATATCTTCAATGAGCCAACTGCTGCTCCCATTTCCTATGGCTTGGATAACTAGGTAAATGGCTTGCTATGATCTTTATTCTGTTGAGAAGGACTGCAATGCAGGGATTATTCGCTGTGATGAAGTTTATTCCTGCCATTCGTAGTTTCCACCAGAGGTTGAAAGACCAAAGATGGCCCAATACCTTCCTTGGATGTCTGAGCGACTATTTTAATGTACTTCTCGTTTGAAAACCATGTATGTTTTAGCTAATATAGACTGTATCCTCCAGGTGTATGAGGGTGAGTGGGCCACGACCAAGGACAACAACCTGTTGGGCAAGTTGGCGCTGACTGGAATCCCCCCTGCATCTTGCGATGTTCTTCAGATTGAGGTCACCTTTGACATTGACCCTAACGACATCATGAAGATGTCTGCAGCTGACAAGCACACTGGCATGGAGGACAAGACCACTATCACCAATGACAAGGGTGAGTTTGTTGTGGTGATGGCATTGTAAGACTAGAAAATGGCCTACAGTTACTAGCCCTAACCCAGTAGTTTCGCTGTGATGAAGTTTATTCCTGCCATTCGTAGTTTCCACCAGAGGTTGAAAGACCAAAGATGGCCCAATACCTTCCTTGGATGTCTGAGCGACTATTTTAATGTACTTCTCGTTTGAAAACCATGTATGTTTTAGCTAATATAGACTGTATCCTCCAGGTGTATGAGGGTGAGTGGGCCACGACCAAGGACAACAACCCGTTGGGCAAGTTGGCGCTGACTGGAATCCCCCCTGCATCTTGCGATGTTCTTCAGATTGAGGTCACCTTTGACATTGACCCTAACGACATCATGAAGATGTCTGCAGCTGACAAGCACACTGGCATGGAGGACAAGACCACTATCACCAATGACAAGGGTGAGTTTGTTGTGGTGATGGCATTGTAAGACTAGAAAATGGCCTACAGTTACTAGCCCTAACCCAGTAGTTTCGCTGTGATGAAGTTTATTCCTGCCATTCGTAGTTTCCACCAGAGGTTGAAAGACCAAAGATGGCCCAATTCCTTCCTTGGATGTCTGAGCGACTATTTTAATGTACTTCTCGTTTGAAAACCATGTATGTTTTAGCTAATATAGACGGTATCCTCCAGGTGTATGAGGGTGAGTGGGCCACGACCAAGGACAACAACCTGTTGGGCAAGTTGGCGCTGACTGGAATCCCCCCTGCATCTTGCGATGTTCTTCAGATTGAGGTCACCTTTGACATTGACCCTAACGACATCATGAAGATGTCTGCAGCTGACAAGGGTAAGTTTGTTGTGGTGATGGCATTGTAAGACTAGAAAATGGCCTACAGTTACTAGCCCCAACCCAGTAGTTTCGCTGTGATGAAGTTTATTCCTGCCATTCGTAGTTTCCACCAGAGGTTGAAAGACCAAAGATGGCCCAATTCCTTCCTTGGATGTCTGAGCGACTATTTTAATGTACTTCTCGTTTGAAAACCATGTATGTTTTAGCTAATATAGACTGTATCCTCCAGGTGTATGAGGGTGAGTGGGCCACGACCAAGGACAACAACATGTTGGGCAAGTTGGCGCTGACTGGAATCCCCCCTGCATCTCGCGATGTTCTTCAGATTGAGGTCACCTTTGACATTGACCCTAACGGCATCATGAAGATGTCTGCAGCTGACAAGCACACTGGCATGGAGGACAAGACCACTATCACCAATGACAAGGGTGAGTTTGTTGTGGTGATGGCATTGTAAGACTAGAAAATGGCCTACAGTTACTAGCCCTAACCCAGTAGTTTCGCTGTGATGAAGTTTATTCCTGCCATTCGTAGTTTCCACCAGAGGTTGAAAGACCAAAGATGGCCCAATACCTTCCTTGGATGTCTGAGCGACTATTTTAATGTACTTCTCGTTTGAAAACCATGTATGTTTTAGCTAATATAGACTGTATCCTCCAGGTGTATGAGGGTGAGTGGGCCACGACCAAGGACAACAACCTGTTGGGCAAGTTGGCGCTGACTGGAATCCCCCCTGCATCTTGCGATGTTCTTCAGATTGAGGTCACCTTTGACATTGACCCTAACGACATCATGAAGATGTCTGCAGCTGACAAGCACACTGGCATGGAGGACAAGACCACTATCACCAATGACAAGGGTGAGTTTGTTGTGGTGATGGCATTGTAAGACTAGAAAATGGCCTACAGTTACTAGCCCTAACCCAGTAGTTTCGCTGTGATGAAGTTTATTCCTGCCATTCGTAGTTTCCACCAGAGGTTGAAAGACCAAAGATGGCCCAATTCCTTCCTTGGATGTCTGAGCGACTATTTTAATGTACTTCTCGTTTGAAAACCATGTATGTTTTAGCTAATATAGACGGTATCCTCCAGGTGTATGAGGGTGAGTGGGCCACGACCAAGGACAACAACCTGTTGGGCAAGTTGGCGCTGACTGGAATCCCCCCTGCATCTTGCGATGTTCTTCAGATTGAGGTCACCTTTGACATTGACCCTAACGACATCATGAAGATGTCTGCAGCTGACAAGGGTAAGTTTGTTGTGGTGATGGCATTGTAAGACTAGAAAATGGCCTACAGTTACTAGCCCCAACCCAGTAGTTTCGCTGTGATGAAGTTTATTCCTGCCATTCGTAGTTTCCACCAGAGGTTGAAAGACCAAAGATGGCCCAATTCCTTCCTTGGATGTCTGAGCGACTATTTTAATGTACTTCTCGTTTGAAAACCATGTATGTTTTAGCTAATATAGACTGTATCCTCCAGGTGTATGAGGGTGAGTGGGCCACGACCAAGGACAACAACATGTTGGGCAAGTTGGCGCTGACTGGAATCCCCCCTGCATCTCGCGATGTTCTTCAGATTGAGGTCACCTTTGACATTGACCCTAACGGCATCATGAAGATGTCTGCAGCTGACAAGCACACTGGCATGGAGGACAAGACCACTATCACCAATGACAAGGGTGAGTTTGTTGTGGTGATGGCATTGTAAGACTAGAAAATGGCCTACAGTTACTAGCCCTAACCCAGTAGTTTCGCTGTGATGAAGTTTATTCCTGCCATTCGTAGTTTCCACCAGAGGTTGAAAGACCAAAGATGGCCCAATACCTTCCTTGGATGTCTGAGCGACTATTTTAATGTACTTCTCGTTTGAAAACCATGTATGTTTTAGCTAATATAGACTGTATCCTCCAGGTGTATGAGGGTGAGTGGGCCACGACCAAGGACAACAACCTGTTGGGCAAGTTGGCGCTGACTGGAATCCCCCCTGCATCTTGCGATGTTCTTCAGATTGAGGTCACCTTTGACATTGACCCTAACGACATCATGAAGATGTCTGCAGCTGACAAGGGTAAGTTTGTTGTGGTGATGGCATTGTAAGACTAGAAAATGGCCTACAGTTACTAGCCCCAACCCAGTAGTTTCGCTGTGATGAAGTTTATTCCTGCCATTCGTAGTTTCCACCAGAGGTTGAAAGACCAAAGATGGCCCAATTCCTTCCTTGGATGTCTGAGCGACTATTTTAATGTACTTCTCGTTTGAAAACCATGTATGTTTTAGCTAATATAGACTGTATCCTCCAGGTGTATGAGGGTGAGTGGGCCACGACCAAGGACAACAACCTGTTGGGCAAGTTGGCGCTGACTGGAATCCCCCCTGCATCTTGCGATGTTCTTCAGATTGAGGTCACCTTTGACATTGACCCTAACGACATCATGAAGATGTCTGCAGCTGACACGGGTAAGTTTGTTGTGGTGATGGCATTGTAAGACTGGAAAATGGCCTACAGTTACTAGCCCCAACCCGGTAGTTTCGCTGTGATGAAGTTTATTCCTGCCATTCGTAGTTTCCACCAGAGGTTGAAAGACCAAAGATGGCCCAATTCCTTCCTTGGATGTCTGAGCGACTGAAGTTAAATATTTCTCATTTGAAGGCCATTTAATATTTTGCTCATGTTAATCTGTTTATGTTTCTTAGACTGCTGAGAAGGAAGAGTCTGAGCACCACCAGAAGGAACATCGCCATGTTGTACCAAGGTGCTGGTATGCCCGACGGCATGGCTGGTCGATTTCCCCGGAGCTGGTGGTGCGTGCGGCTCCTGGTGGCTGTGGGTCATCTTAACTGACTTGAGGAAGTCGACTTGCCCATTCCACTGTTTCTGCAACTACCTCCCCCTCACAAGCAACGTTTGAAATGTTCTACCTGTTTGTGATGAGTCAGTGACTCTTGTCAGTGAGATTTTAAAGTTAGAAAAAAGGTTGCCTGATCACACTTCTATTGCAACTTTGTTTGCTACAGAACAGTAATTTTCTGTTTGCTCAACTAGGCTGTCAGATTTCACATGGAGTATATTGTGCCTTTAAGACAAAATAAAACATGGTGACCTTCCACCTCAACTTCTAAATGTTGATCTCAAGTGCTTTTGATTAAGGTCCTTATTTTGGTTAATATTCTTATGACAAAATGTAATCTCACTTGTGACTTCCCTTAACCATAAACTTCCTGCTGCTAGACCAGTGTTTGTGGTCCTACCAATAAATATTATAGATATTTAGCAGCACCAACTTAGTCACGTAATCATCCAGTTTCTCAATTACCATGTTTCGTGCTACAGTTATGCTAGTAGTTGTATCCATTAACATGTTTATGGTGTAATTTTATAAATGCTGACTGAATTTGTTCGTTTTACATCTTGTCTGTTAAATGTATTGTGGGAAATGGCGGTGGAAACCCCGTTTGCGCAAATAAGGTCCCTCTGACTGTGGTGGGTAGGCTAGTGTAGATTAGTCTACTCGCACTATATGCAAGCTGTTGGCTGGGTTACATTTGCTATTTACTGCAAGTTTTTGTGATGACTATCAGCCTTGAGTGCGACATAGTTAGCGTGCTGTTATCTGCATATAGTCCATTTGGAAGTATTACACGGATTCCAAAATATTTGCATAGATCTGTCGCCATTTAAATGGAAACCTGGCTATTAACTTGCCTCTAATTTGGCATGAAATATAAAGCCTGCTTTTTGCAGTTGACGTTCATGGGCTGTTGGTTAGGGAATTCTTAGTAAGCTGTTTCCGTGCGTGACCAGGTAAATACCCACAGCCTGGATTGCTGTCGCTTTAGTCAGACTGCTTTATAGGGTAATTCGGGTAACATTGTCTTCAATTGCTTTACAGTTAGATTTAGAAAACAGTTATTGCAGTTTGTCAGACTACATATGGTGGGGTAATTTTGCTGAATTATCCCAATAGACCATCTGTAGTAACCCAGTCTATGGTTGGTAGATTTATTTCAACAGCACAATTGAGTTTTTGTTGCAAAGTTCATTCAGAAATGTATGGATGCAAGGAAAGAATGGTGGTGCATGAGAAACATGATAGTTTAAATACAAATTACACACATTCAGCTTTCAAACAAGGAACAGTACTGCCCTATTACACAGCTCTTTAATATTCAAAACGCAGCAGCTCTTATGGTGTGGTGGCCAATTATATCTTAAATGTCTCCCCTGTGTCCATCTCTTTTTCCATGTTTCCCCTTCTCAGACCAAGGGAGTTCATCAGTGAAAAATAGAGGTAGGGTTGTAGAGAGTCGAGGGACTGAATATAATAAGAAACCTTAGGTGCTGGCTTAAGGCCGGTAGCAACCACTACAGAATGTCCGGTCAGAACAAGGATGAGGCGGCTGTCCAGGTTAATGGGAATTTAAAACTGATTTGGGATCGGTATACCGTCCACAGGACGGTTGAGCTAACGTAGACTAATGAAATTAGCATGATGTATGTACAAGAACATTTCCCAGGACATAGACATATTTGATATCGGCAGAAAGCTTATTCTTGTTAATCTAACTGCATTGTTTAATATACAGTAGCTATTACAGTGAAATAATACCATGCTATTGTTTGAGGAGAGTGCACAGTTTTGAACATGGTTATTAATAAACAAATTAGGCACAGCTTTTGTGATGACTAAATTTCTCTTTGCTTCTGAGTACCCTGGTCACACAGCATAAGACAAAGAGCATCTTAGGCAGTCTTGCTACAACATTTAACAGAAACGCAATGGTTCATTGGATCAGTCTAAAACTTTGCACATACGCTGCTGCCATCTACTGGCCAAAATCTAAATTGCAGCTGGGCTGGAATAATACATTATGGCCTTTGTCTTGCATTTCAAAGATGATGGTACAAAAAAATGCAAAATAACGTTTTTTTTTCTTTGTATTATCTTTCACCAGATCTTTTGTGTTATATTCTACATTCCTTTCACAATTCCACAAACGGTACCAATAATATGCATATCCTTGTTACAGGCAGTTAGATTTAGGTATGTCATTTTAGACGAAAATTGAAAGAAAAGGCGGATCCTTGTAAGATGTCCACACACATCTGACTACTCATGGTTCAGATAACTGACAGTGATAACTGACATTAACTATGTGGTCGTTTAGATGCATACACAATTAAACATCAGACACACAGGGATTCAGTCCACAGGAGGAGAAGTTCAGCAGGGGGGTAGGAACGTTTCTGACCACACAGCGTGCTGGGGTCATAGACTGACTGAAACTGTCCCGGGAATCAAGGCCACTGCAGGAGATGTGGTGGTAATTAGTTAGCGTGACCTTGACCAATAGGACGCTAACGAAAGTGGGGGTCCTCTGAATGGGAGACTAAGCTGTCCAACTAGAACTAACCATAAGTGATGGATAGAATCAGCTGACTGAAGCTGGCCATTTTAACAACTGCAAATAAGGGTGATGGAGGACTGCCAATAGCTAGTAAAGAAAGATATTAGGGAGGGGTCGAAATTAACACACCTGTTTCCCAGCGGAAAATGGGGGAGGGTCATGCTTTTTAAATTTCAGTCGCAGGGTTTAGTATATTTTTTATTTAGTCCAGGGGAGTGTCATGTAATTTGTAATTGATTAAATGTCAAATCCCTGATACTCTGCTGGGCACGAAATATCATGTGCGCTTAGTCTCAAATGATCCATAGCCTATACTAAAGGCCCAGGCTATACGAAGAGCATGCTTAGAGAAGCACAGGGCACAATTATATTTCTCAGAAAATGTACTTCCTTCCCGTTTTGCGCTGCTGGGATGGTGTATATAAAACTAGGCTACAATGCATTACACACTGCAATGGATAGGCATTCCCAATCATGAGCTTCAGCCTGCCCTGCTTTTTGTTCTGCCTAACCAATGAATGTGCCGTGTGTGGTGGTACTTCAGGAAGCGAGTCAAATGTTTCTTCGAATGTATATACACTGCTCAAAAAAATAAAGGGAACACTTAAACAACACAATGTAACTCCAAGTCAATCACACTTCTGTGAAATCAAACTGTACACTTAGGAAGCAACACTGATTGACAATAAATTTCACATGCTGTTGTGTAAATGTAATAGACTACAGGTGGAAATTATAGGCAATTAGCAAGACACCCCCAATAAAGGAGTGGTTCTGCAGGTGGGGAACACAGACCACTTCTCAGTTCCTATGCTTCCTGGCTGATGTTTTGGTCACTTTTGAATGCTGGCGGTGCTTTCACTCTAGTGGTAGCATGAGACGGAGTCTACAACCCACACAAGTGGCTCAGGTAGTGCAGCTCATCCAGGATGGCACATCAATGCGAGCTGTGGCAAGAAGGTTTGCTGTGTCTGTCAGGGTAGTGTCCAGAGCATGGAGGCGCTACCAGGAGACAGGCCAGTACATCAGGAGACGTGAAGGAGGGCAACAACCCAGCAGCAGGACCGCTACCTCCGCCTTTGTGCAAGGAGGAGCAGGAGGAGCACTGCCAGATCCCTGCAAAATGACCTCCAGCAGGCCACAAATGTGCATGTGTCTGCTCAAACGGTCAGAAACAGACTCCATGAGGGTGGTATGAGGGCCCGACGTCCACAGGTGGGGGTTGTGCTTACAGCCCAACACCGTGCAGGACGTTTTTCATTTGCCAGAGAACACCAAGATTGGCAAATTCGCCACTGGCGCCCTGTGCTCTTCACAGATGAAAGCAGGTTCACACTGAGCACATGTGACAGACGTGACAGTCTGGAGACTCCGTGGAGAACGTTCTGCTGCCTGCAACATCCTCCAGCATGACCGGTTTGGCGGTGGGTCAGTCATGGTGTGGGGTTGCATTTCTTTGGGGGGCCGCACAGCCCTCCATGTGCTCGCCAGAGGTAGCCTGACTGCCATTAGGTACCGAGATGAGATCCTCAGACCCCTTGTGAGACCATATGTGTGCGGTTGGCCCTGGGTTCCTCCTAATGCAAGACAATACTAGACCTCACGTGGCTGGAGTGTGTCAGTAGCTCCTGCAAGAGGAAGGCATTGATGCTATGGACTGGCCCGTCCGTTCCCCAGACCTGAATCCAATTGAGCACATCTGGGACAACATGTCTCGCTCCATCCACCATCCACCGGTCATGCTGGAGGATGCCACGTTGCACCACAGACTGTCCAGGAGTTGGCGGATGCTTTAGTCCAGGTCTGGGAGGAGATCCCTCAGGAGACCATCCACCACCTCATCAGGAGCACACCTCCATGGGTTGATACATTTGATTTCCATTGATCATTTTTGTGTGATTTTGTTGTCAGCACATTCAACTATGTAAAGAAAAAAGTATTTAATAAGAATATTTCATTCATTCAGATCTAGGATGTGTTATCTTAGTGTTCCCTTTATTTTTTTGAGCAGTGTATATAAGTTATGTAAATTATTATAAAATGGCTAATTGTGAGGTCAATAACTCTGATAAATAGCTTAATTATTGGCAACAATACAAGCGTACCTCCGGTTCTCCTTATCTTCGAGCGTTCCCTCTCAAACTGAACAGGACATCAGTAGGCCTAGTCCGCACGTAGATATTTAATTGTAAAAAAAATACATATTTATATATATATATATATATATATTTTTTTTTACATATATATGTATATATATATATATATTTTAAATATATTATATACATTTATATTATATATTTGTATATATTATATTTATATATTATTTATTAACCTCACAATAAGCCATTTTATAATAATTTACATAACTTATATTACTATGAAGCTGCAGCCGCAGAGATGGACAGCGCATGGGTGCTTAATGTAGGCTAATTCGAGAAGGCCTAATTAATTTAAACAGTCTTCATTTTAATTTGACTTCAGGCTACTAACAACAAGGGTTTTGTGTTGGAGCCTATTTCTTCCTATTCAAGAAATAAGAAGTTGGCCTACCTGTTTGACAGATGAAATGATAGTCTTGTATCCATAGATTTTGTCAGCCAATTCCTTCAGTCACCATGCACTCCTTAAATATCTCAGTGAACTGCTTGGTGTGTTAAGTTAAAACCAGGGATCGCATTGAGGGGCTATGTGAGGGATTTGTGGCTTTGGTTAAAGCAAATGGCCAAATGCATAGGCCTAACGTAAACTCACCCCATTCCTACAAATGTGCGCAACCGCAACATTCAAACGAGGCTGTGTTGGTCAAAATCCGGGGTGTGAACTAGGTTTCTATTCAAGTGTTGATCGACATGGTAATGCCTCTATAGTATTGGAGAAAAGTTGAAAAAAACAGACCCTCCGTTACATCTAGACGTGTCATGTCATAACGTACAGCACGCATAAAGCAACTATTTCTGTCTTACAATCTCTCTCCACCAAGTGTAGCACCTCTATCATCCTTTAAAAACAAGAAATGGACAGTGACGGCAGTAAGGTGGGGATACCTAGTCATTTTTTTTGTCATCATTGCATGCAATAATCATTCTCAAAGCAGCTGTTTACTTCTAAGATCACTTTAGCACCGCCCTAAAAACCAGATTCAAATTCGACACAAACCTTGAAATAGGTATGTAATGACACATTATATAAACTCTTTATAGTGTTTTAATGTCATTATAGAGGCGATAAGGTGATAAGTTGGACAGATCAAGTGGAAAAAAAGCCATTTTCCCACATGACATCTCTCCTTCTCACTATCACGCATTAGTTTCGCTTCCCCACCCGCCATTTTTAAAAAGACCCGATGGGGCTCATTGCCTGCTTGAATTATGCAGAAACAGGCAGTGTTTAGGTCATGTAATTGATTCTGTTGGAAAGGGGAGAAATTGTGCTTTACAATGGAATTGACATTACAGTTGATCTGGAAGTATTCCGTTTTTGGGGCGCTAAAATAAGGGCAATTGTACGGACCAAGGCGATGTACAAGTATACGTGAGTTTACGTTACCCCTTTAAAATTTAGAACAGATTTGAATGGATCTGATTATATAAAGTGACATATAACAACGCTTTATTCCACAAAGCTTTATGCTAGAAACAAGCTGTAAAATGCCGGGAAAGACGTGACTCCGATGCATACGAGATATCTTAGGTTTGTTTCTATGAGATTCAGAGGCTGCACTACAACCTATAGCCAACGAGACAAATAATTGATTTTGCTTGGGAAGTAATGTGTGATTCTGTCACTATCAATTTACGTTCGACATTTCAACAGGGTATTAAATAACAAGTCAGGAGCAAGCCAGGTAGCCTAAAGAAACTAAATTAATTATTTAGGCTATATTATTATTTCAAGGCTATAGCCTGAAATTATAAGAAATACATTGTGAAGCATTTGTGATACGCTACAGGATGTCAGGAGTGCATATGCCCAGAACGGGTAAACCTGAGTGGCTTGTAGTCCGATGTAGAAGTAGAAGATGAAGGAACTTTGGAAATATATGGAGGGGGAATACAGTATCCTTAAAGAGGGAGTTTGTTTTTATTGATCTATAAAATCTATGACACACACAAGACACAAGTCTTTTCAGTTGCATTTCTTGAAGAAAACTCCCAAGTGGTTCAACAGTCTAAGGCACTGCATCTCAGTGCTAGAGGTGTCACTACAGACAATGGCTCGTTTCCAGGCTGTCTCCCAAACAGCCGTGATTGGGAGTCCCATAGGGTGGTGCACAATTGGCCCAGCGTCATCTGGGTTTGGCCGTCATTGTAAATAAGAATTAGTTTATAACTGACTTGCCTAGTTAAATAAAAAAAACTGAGGTGAAATCAGCCAGCTCAGCTATGCACCGTACACTGCAATCCAGCTGTTTTCTGTGTAACATCACCGAACAAAACAACAAACATATTCGCTAAACCCAGCCCCTTCGGGCTCAGACAATATTTTCCCGATGTTATGATAATGGACAACACCTCCATCTAGTGGTTGCGTCGGGGACAACAGTTGTTGACAATTGTTGCTAACATCTATCCCCTTTTTCTAACCTTAACCTCAATCTCCTAACCGGCTACGTTATTTCACCTAACCTGCTGTTAGTTCTCCTAACCTTCTACGTTAATTCACCTAACCTGCCACGTTAATTAAAAACTGTCATATCTTATGTTTCACTGACACGGATAATATAGAGCTGGCGGGAATTTCCATGCACCGTCAGTACAGAGAAGCTACGTCTGGTAAAACGAAGGGTGGGGGTGTGTGTCTATCTGTCAGTAACAACTGGTGCGCGATGTCTAATATTAAGTCTCGAGGTATTGCTCGTACCTTATGATAAGCTGTAGAACACACTATCTACCAAGAGAGTTCTCATTTATATAATTCATAGCCATCTATTTACCACCACAGACCGATGCTGGCGCTAAGACCGGACTCAACCAACTCCATAAGGCCATAAGCAAACAAGAAAATGCTAATCTTGAAGCTGAGCTCCTAGTGGCCGGGGACTTTAATGCAGGCAAACTTAAATCAGTTTTACCACATTTTTACCAGCATGTCACATGTGCAACCAAAGGGAAAAAAACTCTAGACTACCTTTACTCCAAACACAGAGATGCATACAACGCTTTCCCCCGCCCTCCATTTGGCAAATCTGACCATAATTCTATCCTCCTGATTCCTGCTTACAAGCAAAAACCAAAGCAGGAACTACCAGTGACTCGCTCAATACGGAAATGGTCAGATGACTCGGATGCTACGCTACAGGACTGTTTTGCTATCACAGACTGGAATATGTTCTGGGATTTATCCAGTGGCATTGAGGAGTATACCTCCTCAGTCATCGGCTTCATCAATAAGTGTATCGACGACGTCGTCCCCACAGTGACCGTACTTACATATCTCAACCAGAAGCCATGGATTACAGGCAACATCCACATCGAGCTAAAGGCTAGAACTACCGCTTTCAAGGAGTGGGACACTAATCCAGACGCCTATAAGAAATCCCTCAGACTAACCATCAAACAAGCAAAGCGTCAATACAGGATTAAGATTGAATCCTACTACACCGGCTCTGACGCTCGTCAGATGTGGCAGGGCTTTAAAACTATTACGGACTACAAACGCGATCTGCCCAGTGACGCGGGCTTACCAGACAAGCTAAATGCCTTTTGTTCTCGCTTCGAGGCAAGTAACACTGAAGCATGCACGAGAGCACTAGCTGTTCTGGATGACTGTGTGATAACGCTCTCGGTAGCCGATGTGAGCAAGACCTTTAAGAAGGTCAACATTCACAAAGCCGCGGGGCCAGACGGATTACCAGGATGTGTACTCAAAGCATGCACGGACCAACTGGCAAGTGTCTTCACTGACATTTTCAACCTCTCCCTGACCGCGTCTGTAATACCTACATGTTTCATGCAGACCACCATAGTATCCTGACCTGTTGCATCACCGCCTGGTATGGCAACTGCTCGGCATCTGACCATAAGGCGCTACAGAGGGTAGTGCGTAAGGCCCAGTACATCACCGGGGCCAAGCTTCCTGCCATCCAGGACCTATATAATAGGTGGTGTCAGAGGAAAGCCCATAACATTGTCAGAGACTCCAGTCACCCAAGTCATAGACTGTTTTCTTTGCTACCGTACAGCAAGTGGTATCGGAGCACCAAGTCTAGGGCCAAAAGCTTCTTTAACAGCTTCTACCACCAAGCCATAAGACTGCTGAACAATTAATCAAATGGCCACCGGACTATACTATTTGGGCCTTTTTATAAACACATTTCATGTGTGTCATTTTACATGACTGGAGACTTTAGCATAATCTTTTTTAATACCACGCAAATTATTGAAATGTCAGGCTACTTTGACACTTAGGTGGGGCTAGTTACCTCCTAGTACCATAAGAACAATGTCTAATTGCTGACACAAAAAAAGCAATGTTTGGAGAAAAAAAGGTATTGGATTAAGGTCATGCTTAAGTATTCAATCCATCAATAGCCTAGACCTAGGTGTGTGGAGGAGACACACAAATTGTACAATATGAGTAAAATATAGTCCTAAAAAATATTTCCAGTTTCAATTACTTACCCAATGATGTGCAGCTCACTCACCAGCTATGGTCAATGCGCTCGTGCAAAAATCCTATTCTCTCTCGTTTTAGTTTGTAAAAACAGTACTGTTCACTCAATAGGCCTATTTGGAAGTTGATCAAATATTTTTCGTAAGCTAGGCTATACATGTATTTTTTTTTAAAGCTATTGATCTTCTGCGGTTAAATTATAGGCCTACTCTTAGTGTAGTATTCTGAATAATTGTATTTATTTCTGAACAGAGGGTAGTAATTCTATAACTTTGGCAAATGTATTTCAATTTTTCAAGGAGGTTGCAGCACTACCAGCACCCTCCCATGGCTATGATTCTATCAGGAAATAAATGATGAAGTATAACTCTGGAGAGATGGTAGTTTCAGGCTCATGTGTATCAGAGCAGAGAAAGGGAATCTCATTCTGGTTCTGTGCAGTGGCTATTTTAGCATGTAAATCTTGGTGGGGCAAAAAAAAAAGCCACAACACTAAACAATACATTAACTGCACTATAACGGTGACAAACAGTGCCCACAAACTGTTAGGGCCTACATAAAGCTGTCCCAAAAGCAGTCCCAACACCTTACCACTGCTATATCTCCGCTATCAGCGGAGCCTTGTCTGGCAGCGAAACAGTTCATTCTAACTCATTTACTGCCTTTAAACAAATATAACTGTTATGGCTGACTTGCTTAAACAAATGTGGTTTCTACTGACAATTGAGATGTACAAACTATGACATAAGGGGACGACTAGTGGATAAGAGGCATTCCGTGATTTTGATTAAGACATTAAGTGACATAAGACGGAAGTAGTCATTATAACTATTAGTTCAGCACTTTAGAAATGTATAGAATTCAGAACATGGGTCATTCTTACAGTATTTTCCATGTACACTGTGAGAGAAAAGCAACGTATTTACCTGCTTTGTTTAATATTAATAGTTCATTAAAATGCTTAACAATAGTAAGAGACATTTCTTTAGTGCCAATGCTATGCTTCTGAGAAAGGATGGTTAATCTCTTCCACACTCACTCCCAGCAACTGTTCTAGGTGTGTAGTCAAGTACATAGGATAGAGATAAGCTTGAGGAACAGATAGACCTGTATTGTTTAAATTTCTCTTTGCTTCTGAGTAACCTGGTCACACGGCATAAGACAAAGAGCAGCTGAGAAGTGACCACAGTTCTTCAGCCACTTCTGTTATTTTACTATCTTCCAAGGGCACAGCTGTGGGGAGATCGAAGAGACCGGAGGCTAGCTTGGTAGAGAAGGGAGTAAACTTAACTGCTGTTATCACTTGTTTGTCCGCTATGACCTCACACACCCGATACACCTGGCCACAATAAGAAAACAATGTAGCATATGATGCCCTGCTCTGCCAGGGAGGGGTGGAACCAACTATGACTAAGCAGTTTTGTGTTTTTATATAAACCCCTTGCATCTTTGTATTATTTGAGCTCTCACACTATTGACTGTGTTTGCATGTAGTGAACTTGCTCCCTTATTAACAAGTGAATAAAGATTTAGTTAGTATAACTGTAATGTGGTGCGTGCTGGTGGCAGGGAAGTCAGGCGCAGGAGAATGAACTTGGTAAAAACAGAGCTGTTTAATAAACATTCAAAAAACCTCAGAAAACCAAAGTATAGAAAAATAACATAATAGGGTGCAAAACCCATCGCACATCAGAACAAATAACACACCTACATACAACAAACAATCTCTGACAAGGACATGAGGGAAAACAGAGGGTTAAATACACAACATGTAATGAATGGGATTGGAACCAGGTGTGTAGGAAGACAAGACAAAACCAATGGAAAATGAAAAATGGATCAATGATGGCTAGAAGGTCGCTGAACAAGGAGAGGGACCGACTTTGGCGGATGTCGTGACAATAACTCTGACTTGTGTGATAAGTTTTGGAGCTCCTGAGTGGCGCAGCAGTCTAACACACTGCATCTCAGTGCTAGAGGTGTAACTACAGACACCCTGGTTTGAATCCAGGCTGTATCGCAACCAGCTGTGATTGGGAGTCCCATATGGCGGCGCACAATTGTATGGCGGCGCACAAAACTCTCAATTTTCGCTGATGACATTTCTCTAAAACAGGCTATGGGCTACAAAATCAGCCATTTCCAGCTACAATAGTCATTTACAACATTAACAATGTCTACACTGTATTTCGGATCATTCTGATGTTATTTTAATGGACAAAAATGTGCTTTTCTTTAAAAAACAAGGACATTTCTAAGTGACCACAAACTTTTGAACAGTAGTATATATATCTCTGGCATATTACATAATTTATTCGGCAGCATACAAGACATTTCTGGACTCCCCTCGCTGTGCTCACTTGAACAGGAAGCTGTCGCGGCGGTCTTTTGTGGGCATCAAACTTCGTCATCAAAGTCTGGCAATCTCTGGATTTATGTTGCTTTCAAGACAACTGGGAACTCTGAAAAAAAGGTTAAATCATGATGTCAGTGATCTTCAGGTCGGAGCTCTAGAAATAGGCCCAAGTTCCCGACTTGCAATTCCGAGTTGGATGACTGTTCAAAATGTATTTACCCAGTCAAAGCTCATTTTTATCCCCGAGTTCCCAGGTGTCTTGAACTCACTGAAGTCTGAGATTTCCCTGTTTCGAGTTTTGACGCGGCAGAAGTCATGCTGGATTGACAGCATGGCCAATATTGAATGTTTATCCTTTTAAATTTAGAAAATAGATCCTTAAACCTAGACTTGGACCACACACCCACTCCACTGAATAGCAGGCTAGGGATTGCTTTGCAATACTTGCAGTTAGCCACTGATTCCTTCCAAACCACTAATTGTTGAATTTGTGATTTCCAACTTGTTGTGTAATGTTTATGTCCAATGACCGATGAGCACCGATACGTTTTATCTATAATTTCTCTTCATTATTTCTCTTCATATGTCAAGGATTGAAAATATTTGCCAGTAGATTATCGACTTGATTCATGATGATGACTGCTAGCTAAGATTTTGAAAGTATGATGATGACATGATCAGTCCAATCAAAGTTATGGTAGATATAACGTGATTTGACGTAATTCTATCTGTGGCCAATGAGCTTGAGCCTTCTTGGATGTGCACTTCTAATGTAACTCTATGGCAGTACCCAAGGGACTTGTATTTTTGAGCTCTCCCTGTAGATTTTGCGGCGATGAGTCCCCATGAGTGACAGAACACTGAGCCAATCACGGCACAACTAGAGAACATTACCAACCCTTACGCTCCATATTTTCCGCTGGCTGTCACACCACCACAGAAAGCACTGACCTAGGCTGAAACACCTGCATTTTGCAGCTGCCTTACTCAAGAAAGCAAAAAAGAGACCATGTTTGTATGTGGCTTTATTAACTCAATTATATATTTAAAATGTTTACATTGTTTGCAAACTGATATGTGACACGTATTAATGCCAAAATAACAGGCAAAACAAGCAACAACAAAAATGGCGGGACGCCACTGGTTCTGTAAGAGATACAGACATGCTTCTCTCTCACACCACAGCAACTGCCACGAGTTGGTCTCTAGAGGCTACAATATTGGGGAAATCATAAACCCGGGCTGGCCCAACCCCAATCAATTCTTAGAATATCAGGATCGAGCTGAAAATCTACATTTTCACATTCGGCAACGATTTTATTTTTTAGGGGGCAGTGGAATTACAGAGGAGGCAACTCAATTAAAAAAATTACCACCCCATTCCACTACTTTGACAATAACTGATCCTACACCAGGCCTACAGTGCTTTCGGGAAGTATTCAGACCCCTTCACCTTTCCCACATTTTGTTATGTTACAGCCTTATTCTAAAATTGATTCAATAAAACATTTTCCTCATCAATCTACACATAATACCCCATAATGACAAAGTGAAAACAGGTTAAGATATTTCTGCAAATGTATTACAAATAAAAACAAATAATTAAGGTATTTCTGTTTTTTTTTGTAATACAATTTTTTAGACCCTTTGCTATGAGACTCAAAATTGAGCTCAGGTGCATCCTGTTTCCATCGATCATCCTTGAGATGTTTATACAACTTGGAGTCCACCTGTGGTAAATTCAATTGATTGGATATTTGGATATTTGGAAAGGCACACACCTGTTGACCGTGCATGTCAGAGTAAAAATCAAGCCATGAGGTCGAAGGAATTGCCAGTAGAGCTCTGAGACAGGATTGTGTCGAGGCGCAGATCTGGGGAAGGATACCAACAAATTTATTCAGCATTGTAGGTCCCCAGGAACACAGTGGCCTTCATCCTTCTTAAATCGAAGAAGTCTGGAACCACCAAGACTCTTCCTAGAGCTGGCCGCCTAGACAAACTGAGCAATTGGGGGAGAAGGGCCTTGGTCAGGGAGGTGACCAAGAACCCGATGATCACTCTGACAGAGCTCCAAAATTCCTCTGTGGAGATGGGAGAACCTTCCAGAAGGACAACCATCTCTGTAACACCTTTATGGTAGAGTGGCCAGAGGGAAGCCACTCTTCAGTAAAATACACATGACAGTCCGCTTAGAGTTTAGGAAAAGGCACCCAAAGGACTCAGACCATGAGAAACAAGATTCTCTGGTCTGATGGAACCAAGATTGAACTCTTTGGCCTGAATCCCAAGCGTCACGTCTGAAGGAAACCTGGCAGCATCCTTAGGTGAAGCATGGTGGTGGCAGCATCATGCTATGGGGATGTTGTTCAGCGGCAGGGACTGGGAGACTAGTCAGGATCAAGGGAAAGATGAATGGAGCAATGTACAGAGAGATCCTTGATGAAAACCTGCTCCAGAGTGTTCAGGACCTCAGACTGGGGTGAAGGTTCACCTTCCAACAGGAAGCATGATGCTGCCACCACCATGCTTCACCTAAGGATGCTGCCAAAGAGTAAGCACACTGCCAAGACAATGCAGGAGTGGCTTCGGGACAAGTCTCTGAATGTCCTTGAATGTCCTTGACAGAGCCAGGACTTGAACCCGATTGAACATCTCTGGAGAGACCTGAAAATAGCTGTGCAGCAACACTCCCCATCAAAACTGACAGAGTTTGAGAGGATCTGCAGCGAAGAATGGGAGAAACTCCCCAAATACAGGTGTGCCAAGCTTGTAGCGTCATACCCAAGAAGACGCTATGCTGTAATCATTGCCAAAGGTGCTTCAACAAAGTACTGAGTAACGGGTCTGAATATTTATGTAAATGTGATATTTCAGTTTTTTAAAATTGGGACTCTTTCATTGGGACTCTTTCATTCAACACATCTTGTAACTCTTCTGTACAGTAGCAGTGCGTGGGTAAAATCTGTGGGTAAGTCAAGTTTCCTCTACGCCACTGTGATATGCAAGAAGGCAGAGAGAACAAAAATGTATAAGAAGGCTGAGATAACAAAAAGTTTCATCACAAAACCAGAGAGCAACATCTGCCCAGTAAAGTCTACAAAGCAAATATCGCATGTAACAAACAATTATATGACCTACAGCATGGTCAAGTGTAACAGTATAATTTTAAACCGTTCCCTCGCCCATACCCGGGCGCGAACCAGGGACTCTCTGCACACATCAACAGTCACCCTCGAAGCATCGTTACCCATAGCTCCACAAAAGCCGCGGCCCTTGCGGAGCAAGGGGGACCACTACTTCAAGGTCTCAGAGCAAGTGACGTCACCGATTGAAACGCTATTTAGCGCACACCGCTAACTAAGCTAGCCGTTTCACATCCGTTACACAAGCAAGTTAATGTTTTTGACCGTTTACTAATAACAACTACTGATTTTAGAACCACAGAGTTACCTCAAGTCAGCACAAAGACAACAGAAGCACTGCCTCTGCTATTCCAGCACCGTTTCAACTTAAACATTTAAACATCATCCAAACAACAAGACTGTATGCTTAGTGTAATACATTGAAAACAAACTTAAAGATACCAAAAACAACGTAGTCCAATCAATGCTGCTAAATAGCAACATTCTATGGAGCTGCCCCCACAATTGACACACCGCATTTTCCACCAATACTACACATTCCTTTGTCCCATGCCCTCCTGCACACTTCTGACATCTCGGAATTGTCATATGAAACACCTTAGTGGGTTCGGCACAAAGGCTCTCACTGGATAACTGATATATCCTAACATGACTTTATCAGGTAAATATTCAAAACTCAAAAGGACAGACAAAGTCTTCTTGGTTTCACCACACTCGCCACCAGGTCTGCGTCACACCAAACGGCAACCATCAGAGGGAATTTCCATTTCAGTTGCTCCACCTCAACAATTAACGCCACCCCAGTAATCACACCTTTCAAAGGCACCCTGCTCCGGAGAGCAAAGCAAGTTACAGGTCTTGTCCTTAGTCGCGTTACACTAAGCGCCCCCCTCCGTCTAGACGGAAGAAACACAGAAAATCATCACAGGAGCAGATCGTGGACTATAGGAAAAGGAGGGCCGAACAGGCCCCCATTAACAGGATGAAGTGGAGTGGGTTGAGAGTTTCAAGTTCCTTGGTGTCCTCATCACCAACTGGTCCAAACACACCAAGACAGTTGTGAAGAGGGCACAACAACACTTTTCACCCCTCAGGAGACTGATAAGATTTGGCATTGGTCCCCAGATCATCAAAAAGTTATCCAGCTCCGCTGTTAAGAGCATCCTGCATCATCACCTGGTTTGGCAACTGCTCGGCATCTGACCGTAAGGCTCTACAGAGGGTAGTGTGTATGGCCC
This sequence comes from Oncorhynchus kisutch, assembly GCF_002021735.2. Classification (NCBI taxonomy): domain Eukaryota; kingdom Metazoa; phylum Chordata; class Actinopteri; order Salmoniformes; family Salmonidae; genus Oncorhynchus; species Oncorhynchus kisutch. Next base: position 31,325,135 of record NC_034201.2, on the reverse strand, counting down.
AGTACATCACTGAGGCTAACCTTCCTGACATCCAGGACCTATATACTTGGCGGTGTCAGAGGAAGGCCCAAAAAATTGTTAAAGCCTCCAGTCACCCAAGCCATAGACTGTTCTCTCTGCTACCTCACGGCAAGCGGTACCGGAGTGCCAAGTCTAGCACCAAAAGGCTCTTTAACAGGTTCTACCCCCAAGCCATAACCAGACTATTTACATTGACCCCCCTCTGCTTTTTTTACACTGTGCTACTCGCTGTTTATTATCTATGCATAGTCAAATTACCTCGACTAACCTGTACCCCCACACATTGAATCGGTATAGGTACAACCTGTATACAGCCTTGTTATTGTTATGTCATTTTCTTGTGTTACTTTTTTATTACAAAAAAATCTACTTTAGTTTATTTAGTCAATTTCTTGAACTGCATTGTTGGTTAAATCAAATCAACGTTTATTTGTCACGTGCGCCGAATACAGCAGGTTACAATACAACAACCTTACAGTGAAATGCTTACTTACAGGCTCTAACCAATGGTGCGAAAAAAAGTAAGCATTTCACGGTAAGGTGCCTACACCGGTTGTATTCAGCGCACGTGACAAATAAAATGTGATTTGAAGTCCACTTTGAGCCGATTTTAATAGTACCCAATTTATTTTCTACCCGGCCTGAGACTACATATGGATCAGCCAAACGAAAGGGAAAAAATGTCACTCCCACTGGGCCCAAATCATCCTTTGCGTTTTCTCCATGCTTCTCTTCTATCTTTACAACTTTTTCCCTCTGGGCTGCATGTCTCAGAGGACACGTATTAGCGAAGGGTCAATTGGTCCAGTCATTTTAATATAGGCATAATTGGATGCCCTGCAAAGCCCCCAACACCCCTGCGCAGGCGCAAATCACTGTCTGTACGCGTCCTTTCGTTTCCATGGTTGCCTTTCTTCAGAACTGGAGAATAACATTGGTGAGTGTCTTTTGACATTGTATAAACCAGTCGATAATACCAGCGTCTCTCAGCTTTTAACATTTTCTCTCACGCTAATAAACTGTCTAAAACGTTTTAGATAGACAAGCAAACCATAGTTGTTGGTGGTTGTTGCCTAGGGGAGCAAGAAACGGAGCAAAGCAAACCCAGTTCAGTAGTCAACATAAAGTGACACGTTTAATTAGAGAATCAAATGATAGTATAGGCTAAGTATAGGCTAACGTTAGTTCATGAGCCATTGGGCCGTCGGGCATACTTGTGTGATGATGTCTCATTGTGATTTTTTTGTGATTTTTTTAAATGTCCCAGTGTTGTGCGAAAGCATTGGGAGCTTGCTGTGTGTTATCGCTCTTTCTTTCTTCCCTAAGTTACCTCTTAACATGGCTGGCAAAACTTCAAACGTTACAATTTGTCAACACGTGCGAAAAATGTGCTACAGAGGTAAGGTTAGATAGTAGTCCTCTGTTATTTTCAAGGTTCTGAACAAAGTGTTGAGTTTGCTAACTAATTCTCCACAACAAGTAAAGTTGAAGGCAATGTCAGCTTCTGACAGCTAACGTTATCAACTAAGCCTAAGAAATGTGTGAAAATATCGCGAATATTCTATTCTGAATATGTCATTTAGCTTTTGATACAGAGGTTTTGCAAGAAGTGAACAAGCAGCCACCGGTAAAGTAAACATCTGTGCACACCTACTGTACTGTAATGAAAGCAGCATACTGACAGTGACAGTTAAACTACAACCAAGCTCTCAACTTTTTCCTCAGCACACCAGTACAAAATGGAAGGTAAAAAGGGACCTGAGCACGGAAAGACTTATGTCAGGTTAAAGGATGAACACAGGAAACCCTGTCCACTAAAACCAGAGGTTGGTTTAAGCCTGTGGGACGCCGCTGAATCGGACACAGAGAGCTTGGTCCAGGAGAGGGACTACCAGCTTGAGCTTCAGAGGCGAATTGGTGTCGAGTCTGGTGACCAAAAAATGACACAACCCCAAGAGGAAGACACAGATGGCTCATGTCTAGATGAGGGGGAACTTCATGTCTATGATAGTCTCGAGGTATCAGCACTCAGGCAGAACAAAAAGAACATCCAGCAGCAGAGCAGAGACAAAGAGGTGTCCAGGTAGGCCCTAAACCTTTGCTTTATCACCACTGCTATATGGTGATGGTTATACTGTCATCATAACCTAAGCAAACTGAAAACTAGAGTGCCCTGTACTACTGCATGGAAGTAGGCCTACATATAAAAACAACCAAAGTAGGCCTACACAATACACTTGCAACTCATGTAATAGCTTTGTGAGGACCATTTTCATCTGCCACATCAAACAATAGTGTAGAAATCAAGTCTTGAACCATGTTGTTCACATTTTTTGCATGACTCAGCCTATACTTAATACTGTTAGGATAGCCGTCTGTGTAGGAGAATGAAAAGTAAATAGGTTTGCGATCCAGAAGGGGTAAAATAAAATAGATTTCTCATAAGACATTGTGCTGAATATCAATGTGACTCTTCAACAAATGTGTCTAATGTTCAAAATGTATTTACAAAGCAGGACATAAATATTTGTCTCATGATGCAGATACAAAGAGGCAAAAACACCATTCATAAATGATCTGCCAAAGAGATTCAGTCAATCTGCCAAGTTCATCCAAATTCTATTATGCATGGGATGGATCCTGACAGATTCTCAGCCATTGGAAATAGGCCTACAGTTAATGTGACCGGTGTAGATGCATAATGTCAAGTAGGCATTAATATCACTGGCAATAAGCCTAAACATTGTTATCTTATACACTGAACAGAAATATAAATGCAGCATGCAACAATTTCATAGATTTAACTGAGTTACAGTTCATATAAGGAAATCAGTCAATTAAAAGGAATTCCTTAGGCCCTAATCTATGGATTTCACATGACTGGGAATACACATATACATCTGTTGGTCACAGATTCCTTTAAAAAAGGTAGGGCCATGGATCAGAAAACCAGTCAGTATCTGGTGTGACCACCATTTTCCTCATGCAGCGCAACACATCTCCTTCGCATAGAGTTGATCAGGCTGTTGATTGTGGCCTGTGGAATGTGTCCCACTACTCTTCCATGGCTGTGTAAAGTTGCTGGATATTGGTGGGAACTGGAACATGCTGTTGTACACATCAATCCAGAGCATCACAAACATGCTCAATGGGTGACATGTCTGTTGAGTACACAGGCCATGGAAGAACTGGGACATTTTTAGCTTCCAATAATTGTGTACAAAACCTTGCGAGCATTATCATGCTGAAACATGAGGGGATGGCGGCGGATGAATGGCACGACAGGATCTTTTCACTGTATCACTGCATTAAAATTGCCATCGATAAAATGCAATTGTGTTTCTTGTTCGTAGCTTATGCCTGCCCATACCATAACCTCACCGCCACCATGGGGCACTCTGTTCACACCAGTGACATACGCAAACCGCTTTCCCACACGACAGAATACACGCCATCTGCCTGGTATAGTTGAAACTGGGATTCATCTGTGAAGAGTACACTTCTCCAGCGTGGTAGTGAGCAAGGTGAGCATTTGCCCACTGAAGTCAGTTACGACGCCGCACTGTAGTCAGGTCATGACCCTGGGGAGGATGACAAGCATGCAGATGAACTTCCCTGAGATGGTTTGTGACAGTTTGTGCATAAATTCTTTGGTTGTGCCATCCCACAGTTTCATCAGCTGTCTGGGTGGCTGGTCTCAGACGATCCCGCAGGTGAAGAAGCCGGATGTGGAGATCCTGGGCTGGCGTGGTTACATGTGGTCTGCGGTTGTGAGGCCAATTGGACATACGGCCAAATTCTCTAAGACAACGTTGGAGGCAGCTTATGGTGGAGAAATTAACATCCAATTCTCTGGCAACCGCTCTGGTGGACATTCCTGCAGTCACCATGCCAATTGCATGCTCCCTTAACTTGAGACATCTGTGGCATTGTGTTGTGTGACAAAACTGCACATTTTAGAGTGGCCTTTTATTGTCCCCAGTACAAGGTGCACCTGTGCAATGATCATGTTGTTTAATCAGCTTCTTGATATTCCACCTGTCATGTGGATGGATTATCTTGGCAAAGGAGAAATGCTCACTAACATGTATATAAACAAATTTGTGTACAATATTTAAGAGAACGACACTTTTTCTGCGTATGGACATTTTCAGGGATAATTTATTTCAGTTCATGAAACATTGGACCAATCATGTTGCTTGCATTGATATTTTTGTTCAGTGTATTTTCCCAAAGTAGACTTTAAGACATTTTCAGTTTGGTCAGTAGGTGGCAGTAGTAGATCATAAGTGGCACCTCACACTTATTTGTCTTCTTCACTATGGTTGTGCATCTCAAAGGGTAGTATAGCCTATAACATTAGTGTAAACATGTATTTTTTCCCCGTTGTAATGTTTGAAAAAGCTGATCAGATTTCAGTTAAACTAGATGTGCTATTTATTCAAATCTTTACTGGAACATGTTATGTTGTACACTAAATCATAATCAGAAGTGTCCAAAATACAAATAGGCTACAGGGGAAGTAGGCCTACAGGGCATTATTTATTGATAATAATGTTACAACCAACTGTGATTGTTTTCAAATGAGCCAAGGCATTCCACTTTTTATTTTGCTTTTCTGAACATTGCGCTATTTACTTTAGGCAAATTAGTGCCTCACTTTTAATTAGGTCTAATCTGTTTATTGCATTTGAAAGTACTGTTTTCAAGTACACAAATTAATCAAAATAAAGATTATAATACAGTGCTTATGTAAAATGTTATATGGAAAACTCCTGCAACAATAAAGCATTTGTCTCACTAAACAGCACATGGAAGATAAAAGATGAATAGCGTTCATTCTTCACTCAACAATGGAACAAGGCCAATAATTGAGCCTGATGCACGCATTGGCAAATTAATTGAGCTGTCAGCAGACGTGTCAGGCTAATTTAGGTACTTTCCGAGTAACTGCCTTCATTTAAGGCAAATTAGATTTAAATTTTGTTGGAGGTTATCACAATAAGTGGTCACTCTGCTGTCCATTAACTGGCCGGCTCTTCATTGTCAACATGCCAGAGACCTCTCTGATGCAGGAATCTGAAGAGAGGACCTCCACATCTGTTTTTCACTCTCCCCATCTACTGGAACTGTTTCCTCACTGACCTCGCAATAATAATTTCACCCTAAACAGAGAGGGGCTATTCTCTCATTGTTGGTTCCGGGCAGATTGATGCCCGCCAAATGAAGATCCACTTCACCACGTAGGCACACATTGTTTCAGTGAAAATGACCATGGCAGATACTCACAAAAGGGTCAATTTCAGATTGTCTGCCCTGAGAACAGTCCCAATTTCCCAGCGTCATAGTCTCATTGATCGGCTCTGTCCTCAAAGCCGGGCGTCCACATTCACAACAGTGGGCATTTCACACCCATGTATAGCCTACTCGTCATTCAATCAATGAATGTCCCCATTCAAGCACCTCTATTCATCCAGTGCAATATTTTTCTGTTTACCTCGTGATTTCTTTTGAATGCTGATAAAGAAACACGTTTGAACATTTTCCATAATCTCTTTTTACTTCCCCCACAGTTCAGTTTTTATTCTTACACTGTTTCTTGAAATCAACCGAGTACATTTTGTTGCGTGTTTGGTCATTATCTCGACTACCATATAATAGACTATGGGTGTTGTTTTGTGCACGGTAAAGAAGACGTCGCCCAGCTGTGTTGTATCCATAATAAATTCTCCAGCTTCTCCAGTCATTACTGAGCCATCCCTTACCCTTTTGGCCTCATTGAGTGAAGTGCCCTACACCTAGGCAGCCCCGGGCAGGGGCATCATGAGATGAGGAGTACGCTTCCCCTCGTCCGCCAAGCAGCACAACAAAGAGGCACTCTGCTAATTATTTTAATGAGATCTTTTCATCCCAGTTAAAAGGGGCACATTAGGTAGCAATTTCAGTCCATTTTCTAAGCTGAAAATTCCCATTTGTGAACCATTCGCCAGTAGTAGTCTTCAGGCACTCCCTCATTATTGGATAAGGAGATGAAAATATGAAGATTACGTATAAATACAGGCAAATAATGTGCTGATGTCAAATTCAATTTGGAACAGCGGCTTGTCTGTTCAAAGAAGGACTCACTCTCATTGTTTAAGGACACCATCAGTATTGTTGAGGTGTACAGTAACACCTATTGTACTGCTGACCTCTCAAAGCTTGTGTTCTTCGTAAAATCTTTATTTTCAGGAATGGAGGCCTACTTGGTCCTAATACTTTTGTATTCAATGACAATAATAGGATCTTCCATTTCTTGCAATATATTTTATTTCATCATAGGCCAGCCTATTGTACCTTTTTATGATGATTTAATCATTCACATTGGTCTTTCCCATTAATCGTGTTCTGATTTAGGTTGGTCACTAAAGAAAATGCAAATTCCACTAGTCATGTAAATGTTCTACTAACGCCTCTATTCTCAAACTTTGCAGACAGATGCACTACGATGACACCTACGCAGAATTGCGCTACGATCCCAACTGGAGGACTAATCTTGAGGGAGCTCGACAGTTCGACAAGATGACCCCACCACTTCCCCTCGAGGAAGAATCCTACAACTCGGATGAACAATCTGAGGAGAGCCATAGCGAGAGAGGACAGGAGCTTTCAGGGAGTGGAGGATACAGATACATATTTTCCTGCAGTCCAGATCTTGCAGAGAGTATGACTCCAGAAATCACAAGTAACGAACTTCAATCTAAACACCCCCTAACATCTTACCACCTCCCCCCACTGCAGAATCAAGTTATCAGAGAGGTTTCACCTGCATTTTCCTACCACCTTCATCAGAACCAAGTTAGAGGGGATAGCTTGCCAGAGTCCACCCACCCAAGTCCTGGTGTGCCATCTGAAAAAGCCATGGAAAGAAACCCACACCAGAGAGTCAAGGCCAACCGAGGTATGAGGAATCCAACCAATGCCACTGGTGGTGAAATCCAAGCTAGCTTTCCTGACCTGGAAGACCGTTACAGGGAGACACATGACAGATATGATAGAGCTTTTCAGATTTACTACAATCAAGAGCAGTACGGACAGGCTAGTGGGACAGTGGCCGAGAAACAGTTACAGAATTCGATGTCCTCTAAATCAAAGGGTTCGCGGCACTTGTCCAGCAGAAAGCCAGACATACCAAGGGAGGACATCATTGAACGCAACAGAGTGACACTGGGGATCAACGCAGCCAAACAGGGCTCGTACCTGAGGGCACATGCACAACAGAAGGAGGTGAAATCAGACAGCCAAAATCAGGTAGGCTTATGTGTTGATAAGCTGTGTTTCTGAATTTGTGGTTGTGTATGAAGGCAACCACAGGTGGCCTCTTGTTTATTCCAATTATTTTTGCCCTCCTGTTGAATAGGCAGGTAGCCTAGCAGTTAGAGCGTGGGGACAGTAACGGAAAGGTTGCTTGTCCAAATTCCAGAGCCTGCAAGGTGGAAAAATCTGCCTTTCTGCTCCCCGAGCGCCGATGACGTGGATGTCGATTAAGGCAGCCATCCGCACCTCTCTGATTCAGAGGGGTTGGGTTAAATGCGAAAGATTCGGTTGAATGCATTCAGTTATGCAACTAAGTATCCCCTTTCCCTAGGTTGTAGTTTAAAAACTAGCCACTAGGAGCTGCACAAACATACTGTAACTCTTAATCTCCTTTAAAGGAATAGTTTATCCCATATCCAAAACTCCCAAGTGATTCCATACTCTGTCCCTGGAGTGCAGAACTGAGACCGCTGCAAAATGGGTCATGTGACTATGCAGGCCTCACTCTGCTTCGTTGTCAGTGAATGCATGATTCACAAATCTGTGGACAAATTCATAGTTTCTTTGAAAGTGTACGGTCGAATTAGCAGTTTTTGTCAATAGTACTATCAGTTTGGAGTCTGGAAATATGTAATTTTCCACCTACAACGTGCAATTATTTTATATAGCGGATGTAACGGCTTTCTTCAATCTCCTCCTCGGACGAGGAGGTGTAGCAAAGATCGGACCAAAATGCAGCGTGGCTATTGCAATCCATGTTTATGAAATAATAAAGAAACACGAACTTTACAAAAACCAAAAACTTAATGTGAAAACCGAAACAGCCCTATCTGGTGCAAACACAAAGACAGGAACAATCACCCACGAAAACACTCACAGAATATGGCTGCCTAAATATGGTTTCCAATCAGAGACAACGCTAATCACCTGACTCTGATTGAGAACCGCCTCAGGCAGCCATAGACTACGTAGACACCCCACAAACCCCTAAGACAAAAACACACCACAATAACCCATGTCACACCCTGGCCTGACCAAATAAATAAAGAAAACACAAAATACTAAGACCAAGGCGTGACAGCGGACTGCCACAGCAGCGAAAATAGGTAACAACTGCACTTGTGGGCACCCTCATGAGGGAGACCCTGCTATGGAGAAACGGCATGATATTTTGGAGCTGGTGCGAAAGTTGATAAAGTTAGGACTATCGCAGGTAAAGTTAATTATGCAAAGTGGAAAAAGAGATGGCAGCAAGAGCAAGCTTGTGTTCGGCCCCTGGCTGCACTTTATATAGGAAATCAAGGGAAGAAGTTTCACAGTTTTCCGGTAAAAGATAAGCAAAAGATGGTTAGTAGCAGTTAGAAATAAATACAATGTGGGTTACATACTCCTGCAGCCAAACTTACATCTCTGTGTGTGTGTACCAAGCACTTCAGCGACTATGCATAGGAACAAGATATGCAATCTGAAATGATGGGGACAGACAACCGAAGGATACTTATAGATACAGCTGTTGCTACTGTATTTCTATGGACTGGATCTGGCGCAGTGCCAAAATACACAGCTTGTTTGAGAAGCGAAAGCGACAAAGCAAGCGTGCAGAGGTATGTAGTCTAGCCTGATCCTTGAAGTTTGAGGTGTTCTTATTGTGTTATCAGACCAGTGGTGGTCGGTGCTGTTTAAGATGAGGGAGGATAATGGCCTTATTTCTATTACAGCATATTGGATGACTGTCATTCTTATTCCATTCACCCAGTTCAATGTAATATCGATAGGTTTAGGCTACTACATGATGCTCACATTTTCCCTATACCCATCATGAGGTTGCTACAACCTAGCCTATGAATGAAGGTTTACGACGTAGGTGCACAGGTCGAGAGAATTTTGAGTAATCAAAGTGACAGACAGTGACACATTCAATATCTCCTTGCACACTCTTGGCTACATCTTGCTGATCTAGTTCTTTTTATCCCTGTTTCGTTCCGCTTGCTTCCGTTTTAAGAAATGTTTTTCAACAGAATCGGCGGAATGAATACACCTCTGATCACACGCAAACACAGTTCACTTTCATAGCAGCCACATGAAAACAGCATGATCACTATGCTCGTTGTATATATTATTCCTTCTCGCCACTATCTACACGCTGTTCTCCTTTCACCTTTTCCCTTCGCTTGTGGACTTCAGTGCATCACATCAGCTTTCCAAGCCAAACCTTCATATCATGACCACTAATGCACTAATGCTACACACAGCCTACATCGTTGTCAAATCATAGTCAACATAGATACTAGAACTAACACGTTAGTAAACCCTCTACATTCATGCAGTTACACCGGCGGGCCCCGGTGACAAGACCTTGACTTGGGAGCGTTCCAGAGCCATAGCCAGCTAGCTAACATAGCGTCCCTCTCTGTTTGAGCCGGGTGTTTGAGTAGGCTAAACTAGCCATCTGCATTGTGAGCTAAGTGAAGGTCAACGTTTTTTATTTATTTTTAAATACAACCAAATATAGCTCTCTCTATCTTGCTTCTCCTTCATTTTAGAAGAAATTAATTTGTTCAAAACTGTTCAACTATTGTATTTCTCTCTCTTTGAGTCAACTACTCACCACATTTTATGCAATGCAGGGCTAGCTAGTTGCAGCTTATGCTTTCAGTATTAGATTAATTCTCTGATCTTTTGATTCGGTGGACAACATGTCAGTTCATGCTGCAAGAGCTCTGATTGGTTGGAGTACTCCTCTGGAAGTTATCATAATTACTGTGTAAGTCTATGGAAGGGGTGGCAGGTACCTAGTGGTTAGCGCTGTACTAGTAACCGAAAGGTTGCAAGATCGAATCCCTGAGCTGACAATGTTAAAATCTGTCATTCTGCCTCTGAACAAGGCAGTTAACACACTGTTCCTAGGCCGTCATTGAAAATAAGAATTTGTTCTTAAGTGACTTACCTAGCTAAATAATTTTGTTTTTGTTTTTTGTGTGTGAGAACCATGAAACTCCTAGGTTTTGTATCGAAGTCAATGTACCCAGAGGAGGACAGAAGTTATCTGTAATAATAATTTTTAATGGTATAAATGACATTAACTAAGGAGGATGGCCTCCCCTTCTTCCTCTGAGAAGCCTCCACTGATGTAGACATATAGGCCTAGGTGCTCTACAGGTTAGCATGTATTTATGACAGGGGGGGGGGGGGGGGGGGGGGTTGAGGAGACAATAGACAGTGTCACCTTACATTGCAGAATAGAATATCTCAAAAACATTGGGATAAATAAACATAGGCTATATAGTGTTTTGGACAAATGTGAAAACATAAACCCACTAAACTCCACATAGAGGTTTATAATAAGAGATCATTCAATAAAGTAAAGTTTAGCTACTTACTCGTTGGATAATTGTCCATTTGGCCCAGCTGGAATAAGGTCTTCAATTCCTTTTTGGAATACAGATTTTTTTACAAGACACCAGAGTTTTTGTGGGCAGCAAAAAATCCATGTGGTTGCAAAAGCAAACTAACTGCTCCAAATCAACAATAAGCTCCTCCATGTCTGTAAGAATTGTAGTCATGAATTCTAATTCTCTGCAGGGATGGATTGGGCCCCCGGCCCAGCTGCTGTTGCAGCCTCGGTTTCTAGAACAGAGGCTGCCGTCTGAAGTTCAATTTGCCTCAATTCTTCATCAGAATAGACTACTCTGGCTCAAATAAATAACACATCTAAAGCAAAGTTTGAAATGTGTTCTACCCTCTTGTGGCTTTGAGTCTCTAGTGACTCTTGTCAAGGAGTTCAATTAGGCTACTCTTCCTCCTCACTCGTGACTCTTTCTTCATCAGACATGTTCTTGGTTGTTTTTTTGAGGGGTCACATGCACAGTTGTGGAGGCAGTCTGCGATATAAAATAATCACAAATATTTAAGGTGGAAAAGTACACATTTCCATACACACTGACTCAAAACCAACAGAACTTTTGACAAAAATAGCTAATGCGGCCGTATGCTTTCAATAAAACAATGAAGTTGTCCACAGTTTGTGGATTTGCAAATCATGCATTCCAGGGCATAAAATTAACTTTTTGGTCTACCATCCACTGTTGCATGTAGATTTTAAAATATATCAGCCAGTCAGAGACACCAACAAAACACACACAATGGATGAGCATATTTTGTAATGTAACAAAACAATACAATTATTACTAGTAAGAAGTAATATGGTATATTGTTGAATTACATTTTTTGTGACCTGAGTCTTTTAACCAAAATATCACAGATGAGACAAACATTTCCACCTGCCCCTTTAAGGGAGTGAGGTTACCATGGTAAGGTAACCTGCGAGGTTGAGTCTAAGTAGTAGAAGTGTCTTTTCTTCCCTAGCAGTTAAAATTCAAACATAGAAAAACAACCTAGCTTGTGAATCTATCAATGTAAATAGCCAAGAAACACAAGGACAAAGTCTCACTTCAGTAGACTTTCATTTCAAGTAAATTAGACCAACTTTTATGCCTGTGCACAGCGCTTCTAAAAATGAACCTTTTACTGATCTCTTCACATGCGCACAGCCCCCAGCCAGGCAGTGTTGCAGTGCGAGGTGGAATAGGCTATGTAGGATTTGTAGTTCTTTGACCTTGTGCGATTCATTTACTAGCTATGAAACAAAACGTCAGAAAGACTTTTTTATTTTTATTTTACTATAAATGTGATCATAAATGACCATTTTTATTCACAAATGCGAGGGAATGCTCGCACTGTGGAGCCCTGACCACCTGCCAGCATGGCTGGTGAAATGGACATCTTAACCGCCAATGCCAAAATCTACCCTCAATTGGCTGGTGGTGGGTGTTAATTTTAGGCCCTGATGCATTCACTGACAAACGAGCAGAGTGAGGTCTGCATCCAGCAACTTCACAAGTCACATGACCCATTTTTGCAGCTTTCTCAGTTCTGCACTCCAGGGAGAGAGAGTGGGAGAGGGCAAACTACACTGAACTAGCTCCAATGTATGACATCACTTGGGAGTTTCTGGATTTGAGTAACTTCTCCTTTACTCTAATCTCTACTAAACCCACTACCTGAAGTGTGTGTTGTGTAAATCAACAGGGCATTTAATTGTTTGTTCTGTATTGTTAATTCAAACGGGCTGAGGGGGATTAAGCAACAGACCTTTACATGTCAAATTGATTGTTTGACGAATGGAAGGAGAAAGAGTCTCCCATGCCTTTCATTTCAGAAGCTTCCATTTCCTCTTAAAGGTATCAGCAGAAAATGGTCTTGGCCTAAAAGGGAATTTGTTTTTGCACAAGCCATGACAATATACAAAACTAAACACCACTTACACAAGAATAGACAATTTATTACATTTCTTTAATCTAATAATCTCACTGGTATAGTGAAGAACTAGTCCTATTCTACTCAAAGGCCTACAGAAATAAGCTATTTTACTGTTGAAAACTATATACAGGGCCTTCAGAAAGCATTCATAGCCCTTGACTTTTCCAAATGTTGTTGTGTTACAGCCTGAATTTAAAATGGATTACATTTAGATTTTTTGGTCACTGGCCTACATACAATAGCCCATAATGTCAAAATGGAATAATGTTTTTTGAAATGTTTACAAATGAACTAAAAATGAAAAGCTGAAATGTCTTTAGTCAAATAGTCTAAATAAGGTTAGGAGTAAAAATGTGCTTAACAAGTCACATAATAAGTTGCATGGACTTACTCTGTGTGCAATAATAGTGTTTTAACATGATTTTTTAATGACTATCTCATCTCTACCACACACATACAATTATCTGTAAGGTCCCTCAGTTGGCAATTGAATTTCAAACACAGAGTCAACCACAAAGAACAGGGAGATATTCCAATGCCTTGCAAAGAAGGGCACATAGTGGTAGATGGGTAAAGAAAGAAAATGAGACACCGAATATCCCTTTGAGCATGGTGAAGTTATTAATTACACTTTGGATTTTGGATGCTGTATCAATACACCCAGTTACAAAAATGCAGGCATCCTTCCTAACTCAGTTGCCGTAGAGGAAGGAAACCACCCAGGGATTTCACCATGAGGCCAATGGTGACTTTAAAGTAGTTACAGTTTAATGGTTGTGATAGGAGAAAACTGAGGATGGATCAACAACAGTGTAGTTACTCTACAATAATAACCTAATTGACCAAGAGAAAAGAAGGATGCTTGTACAGAATAAACATTTTCCAAAACTTGCATCCTTTTTGTAACAAGGCACTAAAGTAATACTGCAAAACATTTGTTATGTTAGGGGCAAATCCAATACAACACATTACAGAGTACCACTCTCCATATTTTCAAGCATAGTGGTGGCTGCATCATGTTATGGGTATGCTTGAATCATTAAAGACTGGGGAGTAAAAAAAAGATTTTTGAAAAAAAGGAATGGAGCTAAACACAGACAAAATCCTAGAGGAAAACTTGGTTCAGTCTGCTGTCCACCAGACACTGAGAGATTATTTCACCTTTCAGCAGGACAATAACAATAACACAAGGCCAAATCTACACTGGAGTTGCTTATCAAGAAGACGGTGATTCTTCCGAGTGGCCGAGTTATAGTTTTGACCTGAAAATGGTTGTCCAGCAATGATCAACAACCAATTTGACAGCGCTGTAACACAACAAAATGTGGAATAAGCCAAGGGGTATGAATACTTTCAGAAGACACTGTACATAAAGAGATTGTTTGCTAGAACACCCCACAGTAAACTACAGTATTATGTGCCATTCGGCACCTATTTGCTATTATACCAAACATAAATATAAACGCAACATGTAAAGTGTTGGTCCCATGTTTCATGAGCTGAAATAAAAGATCCCAGAAGAAGAAAAAAAATATGCACAAAAACATATTTCTCTAAAATGTTGTGCACAAAATTGTTTACATCTCTGCTAGTGAGCATTTCTCCTTTGCCAAGATAATCCATCCTTCTGACAGGTGTGGCATATCAAGAAGCATGATCCTTACACAGGTGCACCTTGTGCTGGGGACAATAAAAGGCCACTCTAAAATGTGCAGTTTTGTCACACAACACAATGAAACAGATGTCTCAAGTTTTGAGGGGGCGTGCAATTGCAGGAATGTCGACCAGAGCTGTTGCCAGAGAATTTAATGTACATTTTTCTACCATCAACATCGTTTTGGAGAATTTGGCAGTATGTTTAATCGGCCTCACAATCGCAGACCACGTGTAACCATGCAGAGCCCAGGACCTCCACATCCGGCTTTTTCACCTGAATTCTGCCCAGCTTTTTCACCTAAATTCTGCCCAGCGTCTCTGGAGAGAGGTGATTTACATGTGCTGGGTCAATATTCAGTCTTGTTAACGTCCATACAATTCCTTTTTAAAAATCGTAATATTAAGGTGAGATTGGCATTTACGATGCAGACGAAGGCTTTGCATTGACCACTGATATTCCATTAGAAGTATTACAGAGTACTTGTATAGCACCTCATTGAAATAAATAAGGATATGTGAAATAGTTTTTGTAGCTGGTTTTCAAATGCATAAAACATTTACAGTGCTTTGCAAAATAATTCATACTTCACATTTTATTGTGTTACAAAGTGGGATTAAAACTGATTTAATTTCAAAATATTTTTAAAGGATATTTTGAAAGGTGAAATAATCTCTCAGTGTCTGGTGGACAGCAGACTGAACCAAGTTTTCCTCTAGGATTTTGTCTGTGCTTAGCTCCATTCCTTCTTTTTTTTAAATATTTTTTTTTACTCCCCAGTCTTTAATGATTACAAGCATACCCATAACATGATGCAGCCACCACTATGCTTGAAAATATGGAGAGTGGTACTCTGTAATGTGGATTTGCCCCTAACATAACAAATGTTTTGCAGTATTACTTTAGTGCCTTGTTACAAAAAGGATGCAAGTTTTGGAAAATGTTTATTCTGTACAAGCATCCTTCTTTTCTCTTGGTCAATTAGGTTATTATTGTGGAGTTTTCAAATGCATAAAACATTTACATTGCTTTGCAAAAGTATTCATACTTCACATTTTATTGTGTTACAAAGTGGGATTAAAACTGATTTAATTTCAAAATACCGTAATGTCAAAGGGGAAGAAAAATAAGATACTTTTTTAGATTAATGCATATTAAATAACTAAAATATAGTCTTTGCATAAGTATTCAGCCCCTTTGTTCAGGCAAGCCTACATTAGTTCAGGAGTAAAATTTGGCCTAACAAATCACATAATAAATTACATGGACTTACTCTGTGTGAAATGATAGAGGTTGGCATGATTCCTCTTCCTCCCATACATACAATATCTGTAAGGTCCCTCAATCAAGTATTGAATTTCAAGCACAGATTCAACTAATCTTTAAAAAAATGTTAGTATTTTTTTGACCCTTTGACATTACAGTATTTTGAGTAGATTGTTGACCCAAAAAATACAATTAAATCCATTTAATCCTACTTTGTAACGCAAAATGTGAAGAAATCCAAGGGGTATGAAAACTTTTGCACGGCACTGTATATGAGAAAACAGACTTTAGTTGAGGCGACAACAGCAATTGTCAACATTACATGATCCAACACAGATGCCTTAGTATTCACACTCTTCTGATTTGTTTTGGGGGGGTGGCAAAAGCCTTCTCTAAACATATCAATTGTGTTCCTATATATTAAACATGATGCCAGTCTAAATGGTCTGCTTCAAATGTATGTTATCTTTTGAATCCTCTCAATGGCAAATATGAGTCAGATTATAGGCTTCCTTTCCTTAATCATAATATTTTAACATATCTTCCTAGTTCCTCCTTATATCTTTTTAAATAAAAGAAAGTAATAGGCTACATTTTTCTATCGAACCAGACTGATGCCTGTCCATTTTTATCATCCAAGATATGAATATCTCATTTCTTTGTCGACTCACATGGAAACTACAGAATATGCAGCAGTGATCTCTGACCTAGTCTGGGAAATTAATTTGGCAGGAGCAATGCCGTTTTCATTTGCTATCCACTCTGAGAAGGAAAAGGGAGCCATGTCTGCCTATCTAGTGCCTATTATGAGTTGATCTGTACAGCAGTAGCTATTAAGAACATCAGAGAGGCATGGTTACCAATAGCCTTTTAGATATCCCCCTGCACCTGGCACAGACGCATAATTGGCTGAGGACGGTAGCCTGCTCCCTCTGTGCTGGGGTACACTGTATGCTTACCCGTGTAGCTATATCACTAAACCCTTTTCCCCCGTCTACCATTTACTCATCTGAGCCCCTAGGCCTGTCACAATGTCTTGTATCATCCAGATTAGCATAGTCAAGAGCCGTTAGCATTGTGGCATGTAAACAGAGCCAGGCATTCTCCCTCCCCTAAACTGTCTGTTTTGCCAGTCTCCTTTGACTTAGCGTGTTGTTTTCTCATTGCTACTACTACTAACCACACAACATATTTTACTCGACGGGTGACATTGTGGATAAAGATTCCAGTCACCAATTTGCATGCATTGTATGCTAAATTGAATTTTAATGCATTCGTTTGAGAATGATCAGGCTAGTTTGTGTTACCGCCTCCTTGATGCAATCCAGCACCATGAAATTAAGCAGTCCAACATTCTTAGAACATTTGTATAAGGTTTAGTTGTTGTATCATTTGTATAAGGATAACCTATTGGCGCAGATGGAGGCTCAATTTTCAAACAACAGAACAAGTACAAGTCATTATATAATGATTACCAGGCCTACTCATTCTTTTCTGATATGATTTTTCCTTCTCTTTCTCCACAATGTCCTTCAAAAGAAGCCAATTCCCTAGACAAATCGCATCAGTTTCACCACCATCATTATCCAAGCCCAGCTAACCATGCTCTTTATGCTCTCTTTAAAAGGCCCCATTTGATTTTTGACAGACAAGACTGTCTGAAACCAACTTGCATAATTAGCAGTGTTATTAAAATGTACACAATCTTGTAATGCGGCAACCTTGTAGCCGGCGAGTGTCAGGAGCAACGATGGGCTCCAGCAGTGGTCCCCTTTGATAAAGACAGAAGTAGCAGCAGCAATCTTCAGCTATTGCACTCAGCCCGCTGAGTCCCTCGCCTGTCTCTCAGGCCCTCACTTCAAAGCCATGGGACATAATGTACAATCTCTTAATAGTTTTAGACCAAAGCTTCCCGGGGGCTCTCGGCCACTGTATAGCCTACCTCAGTGTAAACACCTAATCAAGATTGCCTGGGCCTGGCCACAATAGCAACCAAATAGCAATCCAAGATCTGCGGCCCTTTGAAGTCTTCATTGCAAAAACGGATGTTTCCTGGGCAGCTCAAGGTAAAATGGCATGCCCAATTGCCTGGAATTTGTTGTGGCTCGTCTCGCCTAGAGGAGGGCAATTACGGGCCCCAATTTAGCAGAATAGATATTACACAGCTTACAATGCTCAAAATGCAATTTGGCTTAGATCATTTGGCTCCAATTGATTGGGATTTTTATAATGGGTGACAAAAGGCAGTGTCAGGGGGCACGGGCAGAGGTTGTGGTCCTGTCTTGCCATGGGAAAGCTGGAGATTGAGAGGTGGGTAGGTGGATACTGTCATTGGTGGAGTCATTGACACCTGTTACTGATCTACACACAAAACAGCTGCTGCTCCACCAGTGTCAGGCTTGGGGACAGACAGGACAACACCTGGACCATTAGACAGCCTATTAAATTACTAGAGGGTCTATGTCATAAATCCTTAAAGTTCCAGGATGGTATGAAAATGGTAGCCATATTGGTCAGGGAGAAATCCAAACCAGTCTAATTGGAATTAATGGCAGTAGAGGCATCGTCTTGATTTGACTTATGCAGGAAAATAAAAGTAAGGCATGTGATATATCAGAAATTGTGTAATAGATTTATTGTCAACCTAAAATATTGCCATATAATTATAAATAGTTTGTACAGGTTTTTCACCAATTTTCTGTATAAATAGCCTCTAAAATACGTGTAAACAGGCCATACATGTCTATATTTTTGTTTTTTTGGAAATATGTAAGTGCTCTCATATGATACAATATCAGTACTTGTTGCATTTACAACTTGTCTAAGTCCTATCATCAACTGATTTCAGACAATGTACCGCTGTGGAGTGACAGCATTATTTGAATGGAATGTTGGCATATTGGCAGTTAATTAGAAAAATCTATGGAATCATTACTCTAAAACTGGCTGGCTAGATGGCTAGCTAACAAACATACAGTGCAGATACATTCTTGAAATTCATTATTTTACACAATAACTTATCACAGCATTGGCAAACCATGATTGAACAAAATGGCTAACCTTTATCCCATCATAAGAAGGTTAATGTCCATTCTAGTATTCTAATTCCTAATTACAGTGGGGCAAAAAATATTTAGTCAGCCACCAATTGTGCAAGTTCTCCCACTTAAAAAGATGAGAGAGGCCTGTAATTTTCATCATAGGTACACTTCAACTATGACAGACAAAATGAGATAAAAAAAATCCAGAAAATCACATTTGTAAGATTTATAATGAATTTATTTGCAAATTATGGTGGAAAATAAGTATTTGGTCAATAACAAAAGTTTATCTCAATACTTTGTTATATACCATTTGTTGACAATGACAGAGGTCAAACGTTTTCTGTAAGTCTTCACAAGGTTTTCACACACTGTTGCTGGTATTTTGGCCCATTCCTCCATGCAGATCTCCTCTAGAGCAGTGATGTTTTGGGGTTGTTGCTGGGCAACACGGACTTTCAACTCCCTCCAAAGATTTTCTATGGGGTTGAGATCTGGAGACTGGCTAGGCCACTCCAGGACCTTTAAATGCTTCTTACGAAGCCACTCCTTCGTTGCCCGGGCAGTGTGTTTGGGATCATTGTCATGCTGAAAGACCCAGCCACGTTTTATCTTCAATGCCCTTGCTGATGGAAGGAGGTTTTCATTCAAAATTTCACGATACATGTCCCCATTCATTCTTTCCTTTACACCGATCAGTCGTCCTGGTCCCTTTGCAGAAAAACAGCCCCAAAGCATGATGTTTCCACCCCCATGCTTCACAGTAGGTATGGTGTTCTTTGGATGCATTCTTTGTCCTCCAAACACGACGAGTTGAGTTTTTACCCAAAAGTTCTATTTTGGTTTCATCTGACCATATGACATTCTCCCAATCTTCTTCTGGATCATCCAAATGCTCTCTAGCAAACTTTAGACGGGCCTGGACATGTACTGGCTTAAGCAGGGGGACACGTCTGGCATTGCAGGATTTGAGTACCTGGCGGCGTAGTGTGTTACTGTTTATAGGCTTTGTTACTTTGGTCCCAGCTCTCTGCAGGTCATTCACTAGGTCCCCCCGTGTGGTTCTGGGATTTTTGCTCACCGTTCTTGTGATCATTTTGACCCCACGGGGTGAGATCTTGCGTGGAACCCCAGATCGAGGGAGATTATCAGTGGTCTTGTATGTCTTCCATTTCCTAATAACTGCTCCCACAGTTGATTTCTTCAAACCAAGCTGCTTACCTATTGCAGATTCAGTCTTCCCAGCCTGGTGCAGGTCTACAATTTTGTTTCTGGTGTCTTTTGAAAACTATTTGGTCTTGGCCATAGTGGAGTTTGGAGTGTGACTGTTTGAGGTTGTGGACAGGTGTCTTTTATACTGATAACAAGTTCAAACAGGTGCCATTAATACAGGTAACGAGTGAAGGACAGAGGAGCCTCTTTAAGAAGAAGTTACAGGTCTGTGAGAGCCAGAAATCTTGCATGTTTGTAGGTGACCAAATACTTATTTTCCACCATAATTTGCAAATAAATGCATTAAAAATCCTACAATATGATTTTATGGATTTTTTCTCATTTTGTCTGTCATAGTTGAAGTGTACCTATGATGAAAATTACAGGCCTCTCTCATCTTTTTAAGTGGGAGAACTTACACAATTGGTGGCTGACTAAATACTTTTTTGTCCCACTGTATATGATCTGGACACTGTCAGGATCACCTTAAGTTCTATGTGCCAAATAATCAACACCTAACTTAGTTACAAAACCACCCCTCAAATGTCAGTATTTAAGCAGAATAGTTTTTCTGACATTTGACATTGAAATGGTAATGATACGATATAAGCCTAGTTTTCTCTAGTTTCACATTGAGAAGTGATGCTACTGCTCATAAAACCTATTTCAATTTTTTGGCAGCCATTTTTTTTGCTGAATAGGCCATAATATCACATGAACCAAATCCCACCATGATAGTAATTCTAAAATGTCAGTCTTCTTACCAAAATAGTATATAATTCAGTTACTTCTTTCATTAGCTTTGTACTACAACACCGGCTCTGCTTTTGCCACCGCTTAGCTATCATCTGTGTGCCTTCTTGCCCAGATAGGGAGGACACTGCATTGGGTTATCAGCCCAGCTCCCCGTATACCTGGCCTTTCAGCAGATAGACAGAACAGTTTGACGCCACACTTATTGATGGATATATTACAACTCCATCCACTCACTCTCTCTGACCTTCGCCTATTCACTCTCCCAGAATTAGTGGCATTTAATGAGAAACTCCTCAACCTGTCAATACCATTGATCCTCTCAGATTGTCCTCAGGACGCAGAGTGAGGGACCCAAGTTAACTAAATGATTTTCATTACGACATTAGCTGAATACATTTCTCTCTCAAAAACGGTGCATTACAGTACAAAATGAAAGAGAATGGATGTGAGGGTTTGTGGAGCTTAGGCCAAAACGTGAGGGAATTGATTGTAGGCAGGCTACTTGAAAAAAATATAGGTTACACCTATGCTACAGATTTGACAGAGCAGAGTAGTTTTGGTGGTTAGGGGAAACATCAGTACTATCTTTTTTTTTAAGCCTGCAGTTTAGTGTCCTCAAAAGGCCTCCTCCCAAAATAATATTTTTATTTTGACTGTTGTCATTATTTGGGGAAAATAAGATACTGTGCCTTCGGAAAGTATTCAGACTCCTTGACTTTTTCCACATTTTGTTACATGACAGCCTTATTCTAAAATGGATTTAAAAAAATAACAAATCCTCAGCAATCTACACACAATACCCTATAATGACAAAGCGAAAACAAGTTTTTCTAAATGTTTGCAAATTTATTACAAAGAAAAGCATAAATATCTTAGTTACATACGTTTTCAGACCCTTTTTTATGAGACTCGAAATTGAGCTCAGGTGCATCCTGTTTCCATTGATCATCCTTGAGATGTTTCTACAACTTGATTGGAGTCCACCTGTGATAAATTCAATTAGTTGGACATGATTTGGAAAGGCACACACCTCTCTATATAGTCAGGATCATGGCAAAGATGAACAGAGCAAAGTACATAGAGATCCTTGATGAAAACCTGCTCAGGACCTCAGACTGGGGCAAAGGTTCACCTTCCAACAGGAGAACGACCCTAAGCACACAGCCAAGACAACGCAGGAGTGGCTTCGGGACAAGTCTTTGAATGTCCTTGAGTGGCCCAGTCAGAGCCCATACTTAAACCTGATCGAACATCTCTGGAGAAACCTGAAAATTGCTGTGCAGTAATGCTCCCCATCCAACCTGACAGTTTGAGAGGATCTGCTGAGAAGAATGGGAGAAACTCCCCAAATACAGGTGTGCCAAGCTTGTAGCGTCATACGCAAGAAGACTCAATGCTGTAATCGCTGCCAAAAGTGCTTCAACAAAGTACTGAGTAAAGGGTCTGAATACTTATGTAAATGTAATATTTAAGTTTTTTATTTTAAATAAATTTGCACAAAAAAAAAACTGTTTTTGCTTTGTCATTATTGGGTATTGTGTGTAGATTGATGAGTGGGGAAAAAAACAATTTAATCAATTTTAGAATAACAAAATATGGAAAAACTCAAGGGGTTTGAATACTTTTTGAAGGCACTATATATATTGGGCAGTTTTGAGTATTGTGCACCTGACTGGACTGTCATTGTTTAACTCAGTTAATTGTGCTGTGAAATATTGACCTCCAATTTGCTTTCCTCTTATGCAAACGATGTAGGCTTTCATACAAGTGTTAGACAGCAAACTCAGCTTTTAGCAACATTTTCCTGAAGTCTTTCAATCTGTTCCATGAGCAGCTCATTCATTTTGAATGACACTTTTTGCTCCACTCTCCTCTTTTTCTATCCAAAGGTTTGCGATACTACAGAGGAGATTACCATTGGTGGGAACCAGGAGGAGGAAAGCCAAGGGGACAATTCAGACCCGGAGCTGAGGTGGCTCCAGAAAACCCAGCAACTCAAGGTGGGACCCTCTCCACTCCTTTTCATGTTATGATCTCATTCACTTTCTCCTGTGTGTTTTTGCCCAATTGCCTTATAACGCATAACTGCTAGCGAGGGGCTTTCTGCTCTTTTTGGGTTCACTACTGTCACCTGGGATTTTAATTTTACCCCCACAACGGACCCAATCTATGTCTGATAGAGTTGTCGAGGCATAATAGGGCCTTCGCCCAAAAACTGTCCTGAAACTGAAGCCTCTACAGACAGGAAAAAGTGAGGGCAATGGAGAAACATCATTATTTTGAGCACTTGAGCGGTCACCCTAATGTTGCCATGGTAGAGGAGAGGATTGTAAATATTTTCCCATTAGAATGAGGGGAAGTTGGTGTTTGCTAAATCAGAGGCAATAGATTCTGAGGCACATTGCCTCGGAGCCCGGCAAAATAATTTGTGAGGGCCATGCTACGAGAATCTCCAACATAACATGAAAGGCCCTCTCTGGTCATGACAATAGCCACAAAGCATCAGTTACATAAGGAAAGAGGGGTATTTCTTCCACATTGTGGGTAAAATCTTCCAGCCATCGTCCCACTGATACGTTGAGTTAAGGAACACATCACACTTAGGTTGTTCACAAATTTAGAATTGTATGTTTTATAATAAACATTTTAAGTGTATTTTTTTGGTGTTTCTCAATCATGGGAAGTACGTTCTGATGTCTTTTTCCAAAGCGTATTTCATATGATATCTTGTCAATGAAAGAACATTTCCAGTACATTGGCATCCTCCTGCTCTTAAATATTTGGTTATTACCCTATTTTCCTTTGTTAAATAGGATCCTTGTTACATGTATTACATGTGACTCATCAATCAAGTGTTAGTATATTTTAACCAATGCAGGAAGTCCTGATTTTCACAACTTGTTTGACCTCCATTACCTACATCATTGATATTGAACTTGTATCTTTTGTTTTCCTTATTGTCAGTGTTGAGTTGATCATATTGCTGTTAGCCTGTTGGTTGCTGTTATTCTAAATGTGAGTTCTGTTTTTCCAACCCCTACTCACAGGTAACTCAGATCTCCAAAGAAAAGCAAGCTCAGCAGAGAGTGAATCCCAAACCCCCCAGTGAGAAGAGACTCCTGGCTCAGGGGGTCAAAGCCAGGCCAAGAGACTGCTACCTGAGCCCCCTCACCGACACCACCAGACCTGCAGCCAGGACCCAGGCTCACTCCCACCCCCACCACCAACCCCAGCACTTACCCCACCTCCAGGCACTCAGTGACACAGATTCCCAGTCTAGCATACTGGACACCCAGCCAAACCAGCCCCAATGCATCCCCTTAACACAGTCCCCCACCATCCACCTCAACATCAACACGTTGTCCAAGTTCCTCGCTTTTATGCACTGCAATCACCAGGACGCCGTTCTCACCATACCCAAGCCCTGTAGTGGCCCCAGCCCCCAAATGAAGCCACAGTCTATAGACGGATACAGCCCTAACGCCAATGTACCACTTAGGAACACCATCCTGGTAAACCCTTACTCCCACCCAGGCCCTCACCCCTGTCCCCAAGACCACGGTTCATTACAGCTGGCTTTGGTTCCACAGGCTGATGTGTCTCCACTGTGTCCAGGTCGGGGCTCTCGCAGCAGTCAGGGCTTCCCAGGGATGCCCCCTCTCTGCCAGGGCAGCAGAGAACCACCGCATCTCTGGCACCAGGAGAACGCCCCATTGCAGCGTGAAAACCACATTGTCCTGCAGTATGATGATGAGGATAGTCACAGGTCTACTTACACCGCAGAGACAAAATACTCCTCCTGCTCCTACACAGTGCTGCCCCCTATAGGTAAAAGAACGACGGGAGACACTGAGCTAGGCCATGACAGAGCTGCACAGAGATTCACCTCCATGCAGAGAAGCAGCTCTGAGGCCTACCTGGCACAGATGAGGAGAGAGAAACAACTGAAAGAGAGAGTAATTTACAAGGTGTGTGTGTGTGCACCTGTGTGTGTGCACCTGTGTGTGTTAACTTTAGCAAACTATGTGTGTGTTCATCTTTAATTGCCACACTAACAAGCCAGGGCATGGTTACCTTTCTCAATACAGTTAACGGGCTAATTACATGACAGCCATTTGCCTAATCTCAGAGGGCATAATCAGCATTGCACAAGTCACACAAACAATATTCTTTGACGGCAGAGATGACATTCTCACGTTCTCCTTTACATCAGGTTAATTTTCTAATGCCTGTAAGATGCACTTAATAGCATTGAGATGATGAGGTAAACAACCATTTTGAGACGTGTAAGAGAATAAGGTGAATAAAAGAGAGAGGGAGGCAAGGGGTGGCTAAAGACATCCATTTACATGCAATGACAGCCTCTTTCGTTGGCCATCTTGAGCCCTGCAGGTGTGTCCCATTGAGGAACAGAGAAAGTCAGCCCTGCTCCCATAAGGTAGTGTAGCACAGACTAGAGACATCCACATACAGTAGTAGACATTTGCTTTCTAAGACAAAACACTCAGTTAATGTTATAACGTAGCCTACTATTTTTATTTAGTAGGTAACTTAAATAGATATTCTACTGATTATTTTTACGGTACCAATTAATCTGAGAAAATTACTTTTATCATTTGATTACTGTTACAGGCTTTTCCATTTATGTTTTGAGGTTGGACTTTAGTGGAAAGGTGGGAAGGTGTTGCACCTGTGCTGGCCCTGGTGCTATTTAAGAGTGGCTGGCCCAGTGCTCCAGTATTCTTGATAGATGCGGAGGGTTAACATCATTAAATGGATTTCCCCATTTTGATTTCTAGACAAACAATTCTTTATCTGATTTCCCTGATTTTGTTTTATGCCATCTTTTTGGTTTGCTTCCTGTCTTTACGTTTGGTGTAGGTTTTTCTTTTGTTTGCCTCTTTTTGGGCAAATTTAGTGGGCCCCATGGTGGGTGTCTTTTAAGTTCCAGTTTTTGCTAGTGAACTTTCAGTGGACACCTCCATGAGTGTCTTTCAGAACCCTTCGATTTGTTTGTTGGTCAGTGACTCTGTTAGTTCCACCTTCTGTTTGAGAGACATTTTTGCAGTGGAACGTAATGGGATTTTGTTTCCCATGAGTATGGTAGTCGCTCTAGTCACCTCTCTGAAGCTCTGCTGTGCCCAAATATTTGAGTGTTCAAATTACACTTTTGTGGTAGTGTTTCTGTCACTGACATCCACCTAGAGGGGTTATACGATTGCTGGAATCATTTTTGAAAGATGCATAAACACACAGGCTAATAAAAAAAGCCATGGACTTGATCCCTGCTGTTACACGTGCTATGTCTAAGAAAGTCACCGGGAGCAAGTCTAGTGTGGAGGAGGATGTCAGCGATCCTACCATGGTTGATTTGTCCGAGACGTTTATGGGTGATCCTGATTTAGCTAAACCTCCTGAGTTGAACTCTCCTTTGAAAACCCCAAAGGTAAGTGAGTTTGTAGGATCACTGAAGGAAGAGAGGGTTGTCTAGGAAGCAGCAGATTGCAGAACAGATTAAATATGTTTCCCTCACCCCTCTTTTTGCTGAGATACATCCAATGGAGGAGTTTGATTAAGTTTATGTGGGTTGCTTTGACAGAGATGGTGTTTTAATGAGGAAATGGCATTCTTGCACCACTTCGGGCAAAACGATTGGCCTAGTGTATCTCAAATTGTCGTTCCAGTTACGCTTCAACAAGAGATACTGAGGCTGGCTCACGATGGTAGTATGGCAGGCCATCTGTCTTACTGAAAATCCTGTCGTGTTTGCCAGGAGATGGGTAAACCGAACCATGCTGTACCGGTTGCACCTTTGCTGCCTCTTCCTGCTTTTGACAAACCTTTCAACAGGATTCTGGTACTCTGTGTTGGTCCTTTGCCCAAAGCCAAGAGTGGTAACCAGTTTCTCTTAACCATAATATGTGCTGACACTCATTTCCTTGAGGCCATTCCATTGAGGACGTGTGGACTTCCGCAGTGCAGTCGGACCAAGGTTCGAATTTCATGTCAAAGGTATTCCAACAAATGCTACAACAGTTGGGTGTAACCCATTGCCCCTCTAGTACCTACCACCCAGAGTCTCAAGGTGCTCTTGAGAGATTTCATCAGACCTTTAAGTCTATGTTGAGAGCTTCCTGCTTTGAGTTTGAGGAAGACTGGGATGAAGGGGTCCCTCTTGTGCTGTTTGGATATCATGTCAGAGGTCCTTTGAGTTTGCTGAGAGAGAGGTTGTTGCAGGGCGACACGTTAAAAACAAAAACAAATCTGTTGGAGCACGTTAGCGCTTTTTGATACAGATTGCATCTCATATGGGGCGGCAGAGTAGCCTTGTGGTTAGCGCGTTGGACTAGTAACCGGAAGGTTGCGAGTTCAAACCCCCGAGCTGACAAGATCTGTCGTTCTGCCCCTGAACAGGCAGTTAACCCACTGTTCTCAGGCTGTCATTGAAAATAAGAATGTGTTCTTAACTGACTTGCCTGGTTAAATAAAGGTTAAAAAAAAAAATCTGTGAGTTTGCCAGTGAGAATCTGGAGAGGGTACAAATAAAAATTTGGTACAATTGGAATGCCCAAAACTGCACTTTCGATGTGGGTGACCAAGTTCTGGTTTTGTTGCCCGTTCTGGGGTCCCCGTTGCAGGCTCGCTTTTCAGGCCCTTTCCCTATAGTGAATTTTTTTTAACAACATGCTACCGAGTGAACCCTTAAAGAGAGAGAAGCTCCGCAGTGAGGTGGTAACTTTCCTAACGAGAGGAAAGTTACTACGGCTATTGCAGGCGTTTCCCCTGGAAACCAGACATGTCCGTGGGAAGGACAACTTGGTTGCTGATTGTCTCTCAAGGGTGGGCGGTCAGTGAGTTTTGTGTTTTGCCTTTAGCCAATGTGTTGCCCTGGCTCACAATTTATTTTGACTGCACATTATTCCATTTTGGAGATGAGTTTTGTTTTGGTTGCGCTCATTCCAAGGGGACGAAATACCCAAAATACCAAATACTCTGCCCCTTTTCTCTCTCTGTATCCCCACTAGCCTCTCCACTGCCTCTTTCCTTTCCCTGTATCCCCACTAGCCTCTCCCCTGCCCCTTTCCTTTCCCTGTATCCCCACTAGCCTTTCCCCTGCCCCTTTCCTCTTCCTATATCCCCACTTTGCCATGTTCGCCATCATGTCTGACAAGATTACAGGGTAGATTTGTAAACACCCCAATGTGGAGGGTATCAAAAAATGTGAAAGCAGATGGGAGGGGGTTGAAAAGAAATAAAAAAACTCAACAGGAAGCCATCTCCATGACCAATGGCTAATTCCAAAGTGGCCTAAGCCTCTAAAAGGAGCCAGTCTGATCTGGAATGATTAGTCCCCTATTGTCCGGGGCAGTTTGTGGATTGCTGCTCGAGTGCACCTCAGAAATACATTGCGGATTAAGGTGCTTCCTCGTCTCTCTGCCTAGAAGAGAGAATCTCTCTGTCAACCTGTCCCTGGGACTCCACTCCCCAGGGTGCAATACAAACACCCCTTAATACCAAAAGACCCAAACATACAGGCACTTATCAACAACCTGTTTAAAGGCAAAATATAGATATTTCTGTACTTAGGTAGGCATCATTTCCATATAAAGTTTAATGTGTGTGTATGTCATTCCATGCCTTAATAATAAGTATTATCTAATAATATGTAGCGTGTTTGTGTGTGTGTGTATTGTCCTAGGCCTACACCCTGAAGGACTATAAGCAGCTGAAGCAGGACGTTTATCTTGGAGGCCTTGGGCCTGATTACACCACCACAGAAATTACAGTAAGTGCCTCTGCCTATCTTAAAACCAATTGTCATACCAAATAATAATATGTTCCTATGGCTTACAGCAATTCTGTACCCTATGCTTTACTTTATTTAACTAGGCAAGTCAGTTAATAACATTATTTACAATGACTCAACATGGATGACGCTGGGCCAATTGTGCACCACCCTATGGGACTCCCAATCACAGCCTGGATTCGAACCAGGGACTGTAATGACACCTCTTGTACTGAAATGCAGTGTCTTAGACCGCTGCACCACTCGGGATACTTTTTTATTCAGCAATCTTAAATCTGAACTTTTTTAAAGTGTTTGTTAAAAAAAAGGAATGTAGGTCTCAAACAGACAACGGTAATGATTAGATGCTTCATAAATCCATTTACCCGCTTCATTTTATTCAGCTGATGATCTTCAATGGCCTCTTTGTGCTTCCATTATATCCCGCCCCTCTGTCCCTGTTTCTCATTAAAGACTTGTCTCGTTCTGAACAGATTCAATTGGAATCACAAAGCAAATGAGAGTAGCCCTGGAAGGTTGAATGGTATTTGGGGTCTGATGTATCTTTTGTTAATCCCTGAGAGTAAAAAGTGAGCATGTATGGCCAATTTGCACTAGATTGAGGCCGTCTCTGTCTCTAGGGTCGGCCCTATTAGTGAATGATATGTGTAAATGTTGATAGGCCTTCTGAATGGTTTGTTGTATTTGATTTTGTCGGGCGGTGTGGAGAGGCTCCGCCGAGGTATATACAAAGAGAATAGGGCCTTAAGGGAGAAATGGCTCAGTTAATTAAACCCACTCTTTTGTAATCTCCCTCTCTTTCTTTCTCTGTTCATTCACAACGTGGCTCAGGCCGAGAAAATGAGACGACAGAAGCTGTATTCAAATGTGATCCGCGAGCAGAACAAGAAGATAAGTAGGATTCCCTTTCTGCCAGCCGCCAGGAACGCAGTGGGCAGCAACAACAAGGACAACATGGTTCCTAGGAGGAAGGTAACAGAGAAAGAGACTCAGAGAGAATCAGAAACAGAAAGAGAATCAGAGAGAAAATCAGAGGGAGAGAGAGGGGGAGGGAGATTCAGAGGTGGAAAGACGGCGACAGGGAGAGAGAGAAAAAAGAGCGAGAGAGAGAGAGTACATCGCTTCAAGTGCATCCATCTCCCCCCGGTTTCCTCAGTCAATTTGTCCATCATCATTATCTGTCTGCTCCATCACACAATGTGGTATCTTTGTCTCTCAGATAATAGAAGACAATTCGAAACAATGTATGAGCTTACTGCATCCTCTGGGAAACAATAGGCTCATTTAGGAAAATTGTCTGTATTGCACTTCCAGTCGCCATTTTGTTATTTACAGATAACAAATAAATCCCCATGCACTGAAATGTCACTTGATTGCGAGACAGAGATCAATTAAAGACACATCAACATTCTGTCACAAAGTTGTATCCCCAAGTTCAATCGGCCATTTGAAAGCATCGTTTTTTCCCCCAGTTCTTGCAGTTGTACCTGCCCCTCTGTCTCCAAACTATATTTCTGTAAAACTTTACTTAAAGCCTAATGCTTTATTACTTGTTTATTACTTGTAAGCATGAGTCTTTGTGTCAAGTGTTTTATTGACTCAAGGTGGCAGTGATTTAGTTAGGAGGGATGATATGGGAAATTATAAGAGCATCATACATGTTCATAGAAAGTCTTACAATGCATTATAACAGTATTATATTAATCTCATTATACCTGTCAGTGTTAAATCCATTTTTACCTTTTATTTCCATTGGATTTAAGGCCCTGGAGTACGCCAGGAGCATCCTGAGGCCCAAGGTATTGCCCCAGGCCCAGCAGCCCAAGACCAGAGAGCCAGAGAGAGCCCAGGGGTCCCTTAGGGGCAACACTCGCCTCCGGGAGGGCCTCGACCTATCCCAGCTGGCCACAGTGGAGGCCCTGAGGAAACGGCACGAGCAGGAGAAACAGACTGTGGCCAATGTGGTGCATGCCATCTGACACAGCACCGGCCCATTCACTTTACAGCACACTGGAGTCACCCAACTGGAGTCACCCTTAAAGCTGACATGGCTGTTTGACTTTTGAAGAAACTCAGCATATGGACTATATAGACAATATGGAGGAATAAGCAGGGGATTAGTGCAGCAATCATTCATTAATGCTTGTGTCTATAATTGCAGTTTGAGGTGTTACAGTGTAGCCTGTCTTTTTGTGGTTGATGACATAAGCATTTACTGTATGAAAGTTTTTAACAACTAGTGTTGCTGTTAAACATAGCTTACGTGTTTCATCATATGATTTGATGCACTTAAACCATAGGTAAACATGGTACTTATTCAGTACCATACCGTAACTTACACTATAGGCAAACATAGTACTGTAATCCCAAACCAAGTGGATTTTTTTAGCTTGCAGTTGATAATAAGGTAATATATTGATGTTTGAATAATATGCAAATGGTTTGTACACATTTCAGATAAATCATGCTCTGGCTATTGATGAATCCTCAAGTACTTGAATATCTCTCTGCTAATATTCTTAACCTTACAATTGCTCATGAGTCATGACCTGAGTGAACATGACCTGAAAATGTCTAATACAGTACAGCTGCTCAAGTCAATTCAGGCATAACACATATGGTTTGTTGTTGTAGTACAATATTACACATATTAGTACAATATCACACATAATAGTGCAATATTACAATCTGAGAGAACATGTACACCTAAAGCTTGTAGGTTGTTTGATGACAAGGAGTAGGCAACTGAGTAAAAATACTGTGGGTAGACCATTGGTACTTTTTTTGGGAAACAGTACAGTGTACTCCACCTGTTTTTCTCTGTTGTTTTGATTGCACTTGACATTGAAACATCCACTGTAAATTCAACAATACGTCATTAAATCAAAAAGCTTCCGGTACTCTGCTATATTGTCTCATTTTTGGGGGGTACGTGTTGGTAATTCACTCTTTGGCATTTTATCCACATTTCCAATTTGTCCCCTTTCACCCTCTCACGCACCTGGTTTGTACTGTTAATCTGAAATAATCTGCTCTTTTTGTTCCATGCCTGATTAGTTTCTCCCTGTATCCCCCAGTCGCTACTTCACAGATACAAATGGGTCAAACAAAGATGACCCTTTGAAGGCCACCTGATTAGGGTCTGTAAACTAGTTCTCTGTAGTTTAAAGTGATAATTCCCCCCCAATAAAACAAAATCTCAAGCACCCCCCATGTATTTAATAGAACCGTCAGATCATTATCAAAGAGCTATTTACTCCTATGTAATATTTTAATTAGATTATAGTCCCCATTTAACCCATCATGGCATCTTTGATGCACTGTGTTTTTAGTGTTAAAGCCTCAGATGTGTGGGGGTAATAATAAATACCGGACCTAATGAGAAACACTGCCTATCCAGACCAACTCTCTTTGCATCTTTCCCCCCACCCCTCTTTTTCCATAGAAATCTAGTTAATTGAAGGAGTCTCACCACCACACATGAAGGGGGCTAAATTAGCATCCCTTTCTGCCGATTGGAATAACCGGGGCAGACGTGCATGCTTTGATGTGAGTAGGCGGCAGGCCCCTGAAAATGAGCTGATGGCCCCACTATTAGGTCCAAATGCAGATGCATCCATGTGTTGCAAAACGCTTAATCTTTTAATTGATCACCTTCCGCACGGCCTATTCTCTTCAACGCTTTTTATTTTCTCAGTCAATCCGCATTATCTTTTGAAAATGACATGAATTGCTTTTCAAAGGGTGGGAGAGTGCTGTATATCCTGTTTGGATGTGCCTGTTAATTTAAACCTTCCAAATGAATGGAGAGCTGCCTTGTGGTGCACATTTAAATGACTCAATAAGTTCAACAATAGCTGGTATTGATGATTTTGGCCTGTGCGTGCATGCGTACGGTGTGTGGATGTGTGTGTGAGTGCATGCGTGCATGCTTTTAAAGGGCATTCCAGATGAAGTGGCCCACATGGAAAGTGCCAGGTCGCCTAGAGGTTAGAGAGGTGGGCCAGGAAACTGAGGGTTGCCGGATCGAATCCCAATTCTGATAAGAAAATCTTGTGGCAAGTGGCGTGCCAGCTCCTGCCATTGTACACTTGAGTAAGGCACTTAGCACGTAATCTGCTCCAGGGGCGCACCATGGCAGACTCTGGCTTCCAACTCCTTGGTGTGTGTGTGTGTGTGTTTCCAACCCTTTGGTGTGTTGTGGGTGTTGAGTTAAAAGAAAATAGTGAATACTCATTATCTGAAAGGAAAATGAATAAGAAATTATTTTTCTACTAGAGATAATACTTAAATAAAAATCTGCCCTTGTTTTTGCACTCATTGCCATTGCAGAAGAAATTAGCGTACTTGCTCACCTGTAGGCCTAAAGGGTAGTGCTGCTTCCAGCTCTGTCTCACATCAGAATTAGACATTCATCCACGTTTCTCAAATGTCAATTTGTGTGTCTGCATGCTACTGATGAGTATTATCTAATGTGAGTATATTTTAACAATGTTTACTAACTGATTTTGATAATATTCAGAGAAAATTAAAAATGGGTGTGTTATGGAGTTACTTTCACCAAGTCATGAACACTGTTTTCAATGTTGTAATTTAAACCCCCAACATTTACTGTTGTGTTTAAAATAAAGCATGCTATTATTACTATCATATCCATGTATCATTCATTATACAATGAAGGGCTCTCAATTCCCTTTGCTGTTATTTGTCCAAATCGTTTTCTGTTAGTGTCTCTGCTGATTGGCCAATCAATTAAGTGATGGTTGATTGACAAAGGTGGAGAATATTTAAATAATCATAATCTTCAATGCATATTGTTTTCAGGTGTGGCAGTTGTGTTTCAAGAGGTGACTGAATTTCTAGGCTTATTCTGAATTACTTTATTTTATCCTGCATTCTTTCCATAATTCCAGAACAATTTTTCTGTTTTACAACATTCGTTACATTTTTTAATTCTTGAGTGTCAAATTTAGTTTGGTTGGAGCTGGTAGCCTATTTTACTACGCAAACGATTCATTCCTTTTGGCAACAACTTTCGAGTAATATTCTACCACGGAGAGGCAAAGACCAACGATGGGTTGGTTTACTTTTAATGTCAACAACATTATGCACACATTAGACTTAAATATCTGTCCAAATATCCCCAGTGGTCCATGTGAGTGGTCCATGTTGTTTTGAGTCGACTGCTTGAGTCAGTGGTGCACTTCTCTTTCTGCTAAGACATTTGGTGATCCAGTGGCAGAATAACTGAAGTTGAATAAAAGTCATGAGAATGTTTATGAATAGCTTCCTCCAAGTTACATGTAACAACTATTTGTTCTAGTATGGGGAAGTCTTTATTGTATTCCTCACTCAGCGTGGTCCCACCTACCAAGGTTTACAACCGCATGAGCAACATTAAACAGGCAGCCTCAGATTCACATTACCTCCACAGCTAAATGGCTCCTGGTTCTTTAATAGGTGGGTTATGTTAGTAAAAAGCTATTACAACTGATCTCTTCTCTAGATACGGAAGGTGCATTTTCTAAGACATTAATGCGGATAGGCCTATGCAAAATAATAACCTACTTAAAAATATTATTATAACCATAATTAATTCAAATGAAGATGCTATTATTATTGAAGTAAAAAAGAGGTCGTAGAACCGGACAGACAATCATATTGCTTTTCAAAAGTATGAGTATTCCTATAAAACTATTTAAATTAAATACAAATATATGTTCTAGTTAAATCTCCAGTGTCCTATAAAGATATAATTATTGATTAATAACGAACTAATAAAGTATTAACTGGCATTAAATTGAAACATTGGTCAATTCATCCAAGTTTACAGGAAAGTGAAACTTTAATCCCTTTGCCTAATAATAAAACCAACTAACGTAAACGGGAAATGGTACAGGCTAAATAAACAAGTAGCTCTTGTTATCATGCACGTTTTAATAGTAAACCAATAACACTTCAAAGGGCATGTGCTGCAACATCTTTCATTAGGCTACCTGAACGAAAGTGCAAAAAGATAGGTTCAAAATGTGACATGCTGCAATTGAGATGTTGATTTTGTTTATCAAAGTAGTTATATATAAATGTTTCTCAAAGATTTTCTCGCAAAATATTCACCTTGTGGCTTTAAACAATAAAAAAAATCTTTAAATTAAGATGTCTGGTTTTTGTTTGACTTTTGATTCAAAGATAATAGTCATACTAATAATAATATTATTAATAACTTCCTAATAATGAGCATTGCTTCAGATTATATTTTGTATGTACAGTTGTTTGATATGAATGCATTTTACAGTCACGGAAAACATAAATATAGACAGAGCCTAAAATGAATGTGTAGTGACATATTACGCATATCCTTGAATAAATACTACTTTGCATTATTATCAATGATTTGTTTAAAAAAAGCTATATATAATTTCATATGGAAAAGACACAATTCAATATTTACATTTACAATGGGTCATGGTTATTTGTTTTTAAAACAACTTGCCACTTGCTCTATAGTGAAGGTTCTGGCGAGCAAATGTCATCCTCGATATCAACATCGTCCTCATTTTCCAAAATGTACGAGTTCGGCTCGATTCCACGGTTAACATCATCTGTATTTTTTTCGTTGAGTTCACTCTCACTTGCGTTATCCATGGATCTATCTAAATCATTCGGATTTTTCTGGTCATCTTGTGTTTTCCTCAGTTGCTTTTTATGCTTCATCCTTCTGTTTTGAAACCATGTTTTCACCTGTGTGACAAAGGTGGAATATTTAATAAACTTGCTTTGCAGCACAATGCGACCATCCCGAAGGCTATGTTGATTGTGTGAATTTAGTTTTCTTACCTGGGTTTCCGAGAGACTTAACGCTGTTGCCAACTCCACTCGTTCTGGCGTGGATAGGTACCGTTGTATCTCAAATCTCTTTTCAAGACCAGATAGTTGAGAATCCGAGAAAACCGTTCTCGCCTTCCTGCGTCTGCAATGCTTGCCGGGTAACTCTGGATGATGCTGAAATAAAGCCGGCATTTGCATCCCTGTGAAATAAATATTGCATCCAAAATGTAATTCAACACAATATTTAATAAAATTATTTTAAGATATACATTTGTTAAGTTAAGTAGTTAAGTTAAATGAGATGTCAAACTCTAGGCATGTGGGAAAAATCAGGCTTTAAAGCGTTTTACTCCATGTAATTTCTTCACACCATTACCTTAGGCCTCGTTATATTTACCCAATCATTATATAATGGAGTATAAATAGATTTGGTTCTGATTGAGTTGGATTTATTCGAAAACGTTTTTTGCACCAATGTTTACGCGCGAAAAGGCCGATGCACCTGTTGTAAAACGCCGGAGACAATTCCATCGATTTGTCATGCTATTAGGTTTAATGGGCTACTAAAATTGAAATTATGCATGCACTAACATTATAAAAGACCCATTTGGAATTAAATCTTTATAGGCCTAACGGAATGTCAACGTTAATGTCTTAACTGTCATTGCACTCTGACTGCCTTAGCATCGTGAATGCATTTACCAGTCCAGTGCCTTCGTTGACTTACCAGACGTAAAGAAATACTGGTGATGGTCCAGTTTTTGTAGAGGATGGTGCGGGTGATGCGCTAGTATCGGAGTGGGCATCAGTGGGTATCCATATTCTAGGAGAGGCATTCGGGACGCCAGAGAGCTTGAGAACGGCGAGTGGAAGACCTCTCTCAGAGGCTTGGGTTTGTGTAATAAAATATCTTCGATGAAGAACGACGTTGACCTCTGGGCTGGCATCTGAGGCATGGGGGATGTATAGTTCAGATTCATCTTAAATCTCTGAAAACACTTTCAAAATTGAGTCCGTGTGGAGTCGATGCTATGCGCACCCTAACAAACCAGGGAAGGGTAGCACTAAACTTCTTGCCCTTCTCGTCAGTCTCAAACGCTAGAATTGTCGTCTGTGTGGCAGCCAGTGAGTGGTGCCAGGCTGATTAGCCTACTATTTATTCAGTGCCAGTGGGAGGTAAATTAGCCTACTATTTATCCAAGGGGAGCGACTGTGGTAAATTGTGAAATTGATTTGTAATCAGCCAATAGCACGCCAGTGGGGCGGAGCATGGAATTAGTTTTGTATGGATTAATCATGGTGATGACGAAGAGGGAGGGTCGCTCGCCATGGTGCTGAA
The DNA here is from genome assembly GCF_002021735.2 of Oncorhynchus kisutch. NCBI lineage: Eukaryota > Metazoa > Chordata > Actinopteri > Salmoniformes > Salmonidae > Oncorhynchus > Oncorhynchus kisutch. The sequence goes on along the minus strand of NC_034201.2, from coordinate 31,288,596 downwards.
AAAGCCTTCCCACGGAAGTCCTGCAGTTGTTCCCGCGCCTCAGTCAAACTTGCTTCCATTCGCCCATTTTCCAGTCAAATTTGAGTATGAACATATATCCTACTATTTTAAGCCATTAGACTATTGTATATGTCACATAACCTGTGGTGCAATTTATAGACTATTTATAAACATCAACTGTTTATAACAAGGTATAAGCCATTACTAGGCAACACCAATTATTAACAAATGATAACGTTTCACTTTCTACATGTAGCCTATCTTAGACTTAAAAAAAAAAAAATACTCCTAACATCCGTGAGACTGCTGTTGGCATTCCCAAATAGACGACAGACAACTAACATTTACTACTCTAAATGGCATTACTTTTTTTGTGCAACAGTAGCCTGTTCTTGTAATCCCTAGGCTATACTATATTTTCTTAGTTAGTCATTTTGAGCGGATCGCTGAGGCGGGGGGATATAACAGGGCTATCTGCTAATTCCGCCCTAAATTGGCTGTAATTGTTGGTATTACAATCTGTGAGAGTACAAGTGGTGCTCCTGCGACATTTAGGCGACTGAAGCCTTAATTTGTTGATATCGTGTTGTCATCACATTTCCAATCACACTGGCTAATGTGAAAGTGTCTTAATGCAGGCAGAATTTTCGCTGCAATGCTATTAGGCAATTAGGGGAGATGTTAGAGCGGAAGTAGTAATCCTTGGGCGCGAGGACAGTATTTCCATTTGATCAGGTAGGCAGAACAAATTAATTACTGGATTCAATTACTCACGAAATTGCATTACTGAGCCAAATCTTAAACATGTCCTCCATATGCATGAGCTTGTATAAGGAAAATGAATGTGCACCTTGCAAATGACTCCAAATGTAATGTAGCACCAGTTTAATGAACTTGGAAATGTGACAGCTTGAGGCACTGTTTTCGTTTGTTTCTCTATCTGAGCAGAGTCCAGAAATCATAGACTTTTATGGCAACTGCACAATTCGACAGTTGATCGAATGAAGTGATATGACATGACTTGCAGGTCATAGTTCACTTTGGTAATCCTCTTGAGGCCCTTTTGACATATCTGTAGAAGGCTACTTGTATAAACATTTGTTGAATATAATAGGCCTATAGAACAAATTAACTTGCTGAAAAAAAAATAACACTTGCAAAGCATAGTAGTATTTTGAGTCTTTCCAGCTAAATCATGAACTAAGTTGAGAAAACCTCTGACATGCAAGTGCGCCTCCTCAGCCCTTCTTAAAAGAACATCAGGGTAACTGTTGGTTTAAGTGGAACATTTTAAAGTAGTGTAAATAAACAATGATGATGAAATCGTCTTTGCACGGATAGTCAATCGGCTTTTAACAGCCATTTCATCAAGTAAAATGTAGTGCCTGGGCGCCAGAGCATCAATTCTAAAAGCCAATTTATGCTTGACCTGAAAATGTTGTCGGATGCGCTGTATGGATATGTGACGGAATTGCGGAGCCTCCGGAGCCACGCAGAGGCCAAATTGAGCTCCCTACCACATTGCTGTGCGCCTCCCAAATGCTGTAACAATGCCGAGGGCTCAATGTGATTGGTTGATGGTAGGTGGGGGCGGGAGGTTCTGTATAAACACAAACTCACTTCCTTGACAACTTCCTGACTTCTGCAGAGGCCGTATCACCGTAAATGCTGCACGGCCAATGCAGATAGTGGATTGACCATGCAGCGCCTTTAAGTGGCACATTTCCTTCGATAAGAGGCTTGCAACATTCTATTTGGTAATACATCGTTTAGCTTCAGAGACGTCGTCTGGTCATTTTTTTTGCAGTGTTACTATATTGATCTGGTAACAAGATGAATCAAATTAAGTGGAAATAAGCTATAGATTGTTTTGACATTCGTCTTTTCTTTCCCATCATGTACCAGTGGCGAGGTTGCGTGAAGAACATGTATTATTAGATCCTTAGTCTTCACTGAACTTTTGGCATCAGTTGATATGTAACATGATGATTGATTGTGAAATACAGGAAGGCAATGTCATATTCATTGAAATATGCATACATTTTCCCAACACCTTTATCGCAAAACATTGTCCTATAGGCCTAAACCAGAGTTTCCCAAACTCTGTCCTGGGGACTGCACAGCTAGTTCAAATATTCAACTTATCTAGATTTGATTATTTGAAATAGCTGTGTAGTGCTAGGGCAAAAAAACAAAATGTCTGCCCCTTGGGGTCCCCAGAGTTTGGGAAATGGTGGCCTAAACATTTCTGACTACCATCAATTAACCTCAGTCAATGTTTAACCAATCGAAGTGAAATCATGACACAAATTCCACACACAATGTGTTTGGCAAATATGTTTACCCTGCACCAGTGTATCATCTTGCATGCAATAGGTTTATCGCGGTCTTCCACCTAACCAATCCAGTTAGTCTGGACATCATATCATTCATCATGTTGCCACAGGATGCCTGCCACAGGACCAAATCATTTTTGTATGATCCAAACATATACATGTTTTTTTTATGATAGCCTATGTAATAATGGCATATGTGTTCAACATAGCAGGTTATTGTGCATCCCCATACATGCTATGAAACTATTACTAACATTTTCCAAAAGATACACACTTGAAAACGACTGCTATTCTTCTATAGCCTGACCCTGGGCAGTTGTGTTCTATAATTTCTTGAAGCCTGCCCAACTCTGCTAAAGCGTAATTTGATTGTTAGTAGCTATACCTACATACATGAGACAGTATATTTATGCATCTGTCACATTTTATTTGAAGTACTTAGATAATTTTACTTGACCAGATCTGTGTTAGTTTGTCTGCATTGCAGATGATGTATATACTTTACCATATCAAACCTGTACTCAAAATTGTCTATATATCTGACGCGTAACAATGGGCTGTGCAAATATAAAAGAACAAGCATTTAATCATTAAAAAGGAGACATGTTTATCCCCAGCGTCCTTTATTCAGATCACATAAAATACTAGAATCCATGTTCCAAAAGTAAATAGTGGATCGATCCATCTTGACTCTCAAATTCGGGGAACAGCCACAAGCTCTCAATATAAGACATTGATTATAATTTTGGGAAGTCTTCTAGTGAGAGTTTCTGGGGCATTCGTGCATCCGATAGGCACACATATAGAATATACCTTTAAAAGAAAGACAAAGACATCATGTACTCGTACACATGCATGCGCGCGTGCACGCACAGACGCACACACACACACACACACACACCCACACACACACACACACACCGGCCTTGGATTAACCATATGGAGTATTAATAATATATATAATATATTTGCTTAAATAAAACATTAGTTCAGAATTAAATGTTATGTGGGGAGTGTGACCTGTGTTGTTTTGGTTTTACCTGAAAAGAAGTTTAGCACCACTGACACCCAGCCGATGATGAAGGACCAGGAGAACCTCCAGTTGCCATAGCGTTTACCATAGTAATTAATCGTCACGCCAGTGTACACTGCCATTGCTAGCAACACGAAAAAGCCTGGAGAGAAAAAGAGAGCAAACTACTTACTGCAACATCACATCCTTTAACGATGGCATCCATGTTTTTGCATTTCTTGGATTCTTAAAAGTCTTAAGAGTTTTATGCTTTAGGTTTTAACACAGAAATCTGTCAAATTGTGACGTCAGTGGATACTGATCAATTTCAACACTGATACACAATTAGGCACACTTATTTAGTGAACAGTTTGCTGTTGGAAGTATCTGATTTCCTTTTGTATGTCTAATTAGTAAACAATAGGCTAGATTTAGTCAATAATAAGATGGAACTAAGATCTTATTTTCTAGTATTGTTTCAGGTTAATGTTGAAAGTGCCAAACACAAAGGCAGACACATGCAAAAATGTAAACAATATTTAAAGTCCCTGCAAATACAATGAAACACAGAAAAAGTAGTTTTTTTTAATTATACATCAATCATGATATTCTGCATAGTGGACCAAACTACCCAGATAACAACCAAAATAGCGCTTTTTATAGTCAGTAAACAGGTTTTCTTCCAAACTTTTTATGCAAGTAAAGTAGGTTACATGCCGGATAAAAAATGTTATGATAGGCCTGATGGAAAAAGCACATTTGTCTGTAAACTTTACAAAATGTTGACAAACAAAATATGCTACACAGGGTGGGATCTTTTTGTTGGTCAAATAAATTATGTGAGAAATGGTGGTGGAAATGGATTTATGCACAAATATTGATATAGGCCTAATAACCATCATATCGAAGTAAACTTGGAGTCATGCGATGATATGTTGTGTGGTTCTCCCACTATGACTCGGGAAAGGATGCAGTTTATTAGGCTACATATGAAATAAGTTATGATGAACTTCACAGGGTGGTGAAACTTCATGGTGATGAGCTTGATGCCCCTTTCCAATAAATATTGAGGGTCTTATGCTGGTGACATGATGATAATGCTTAGCTGCCATTTGACAAATAAAAATGATCTTGCTCTTTTGTCCATAATAATCTTATCGTGTATAGGCTATACCCGCACTGTATCTGTAAGATGTTGCCAAAACCAGCAGTAGAAAATGTGATGGAAAACAATTTAACTTGTATTTTTTATTTGGTACATGGGAATTTAAGCGCAAAGAAAATGTTATGTTTACAATGTCATCATGCACAGCCTTTTATCCGCAACAAGCCAATTTGATGGAAACACATATCTGGTGGGAAAATTAGCATATGGTCTTTATACGTATATTAGAAATGTGCATAAAAATCTGTCAACAATTGGATGGAAACCTAGCTAGTTATAGTTATAATTTGAGTATCTGACCTTGCTTCAACCAGAACCAGATTTCATCCAGACAATTATACAGTGGGGAACTGTGAGGGCCTTCAGAGAAGGCCTAAGGCCTTCTCCAGACCTCCAGACAATAATTGTAGTTGTCTTCTGCTTTCACCTCCTGAGTTTGTGTTGGATAGAGAAGGGTTAATACTGACGAGAAAAAAATATCCAATCAGGATTTTTCCTTGGTGGTCTCTGGGTAGAAAAATCTAGCTAGCTCAGTCAGCCATTGGCTAGGTCTTCAGAAGGTGGACAGAAGGCCTCAATTTGGATGTTGTTGCTAAACTGTTAGTATCACCCTTTTCAAGAACAACTTTCAAACTTTGTTTTCAAGTGATCATCTGGTGAATGACACTGTTTTATTTTTTGCAGCTTGCTTGCAGTTGGCTATCTCATTGAAAATAATGACTGTGAAACATTGTTGCATTTAAATGTTAGATCACCGGTTAGTGTGATGAATGTGCTAAACTATATTTGCAATGGGAAGTAATAGCTGGTTTGTTCATTTCATTTTGGAATGAAATGGTTGTGCTTTTGTATTGTTATGATTTCATGGGACCTACTGGAGTGAATGGGATGCTTATTCTTTAACATTATTTTATGCTGTGTGACTGCTATCGCCTGTCTATGTGTTTGACCAAAACTGTCTCCCCTTCAGCACCATGGAGTGCACATGTATTACGGTCGCTGTCCTTTTAGCACAATGAACCCTTCACCTTTTATGTGACACTATTGTTGTCGGTATTGGTGATATTGGTGTTAGGTTATCATAGGTTATGTAAAGACTGTGTTTGTTTCGCTGGTCGCATTACTTTATGCTCTGTGCCACATGTGTCCATGCCGATTCTGACTCTCTGTGTGCGGCAGCCGAAGCATGGCCAGGCCTGTTGGATTCATTCATAAATTCCATAAAAAAGCATTGCGCCTCCTTCACTAGAACTACAATTTTCCGACTAGAGTACATATAATGTTGGGCGCATTAAGTGATGCTATGTTTTCTTGATTTTTGAGTTTGATACAATGTATTGGAAGATTTTTGTTCCCTCTGAAGGTGTATGTCCCATAGTCCCGATTCGCCATAGCTTTGTGACACAACATCGGGAGTCTGTGTATTGGTTGGACACCCTGAGTTGTGCATCGTTCTGGTGATTGGCGACGGAAAATAACCATACCACAATATAGCCGGCTTCACAAAAAAATACGTTTCCTGTCAACAAAAGCATATGTGTAATCTCTAGGAACTCTACTTACCAGACGTAAAATGAAAGGTGTCCCTTGCTATCAATTAAATGTCAGAATCCTACTTTTGTCCAAACCGCACCATATTTTTTTCCTGCTGTGTAAAATAGATTCCGTGGTTGGACGTCTCGCGTGAAGTGCGTGGTCTAATGGCAACCCGCTGTCTAACTCCGATGTATTATGGTGCGGTTCGGCCCCAAAAATTATTTGGACTTTTATTTGATAGTGAGGGACACATTTATTTTTACGTCTGGTAAATATAGTTCCTAGAGATTATACATATGTTCTGTCGCCAACCACCAGGACGATGCACAACTCAGAAAGTCAAACTAATACACAGACTCCTGATGTGTTCCTAAGCTCTGTTTGCCACTGCAATTATATCATTATGCTATTCCATGCCACATTTTGCCTGGTGTATTTAAGTTTTATTCTTCAAAAAACATGTGGTTCATAAAAACCAGTAGACACCATTCGACCGACAGAATCTTTGAATTTGAACTAAAAGTTGTATTCAGCATCCAACAAATAAAGATAACCTTATATCACTTATCATACAGTTACAACATTTTACATGGAAAGAAAACCAAACAGTATGGGTGCTTTCACGTATCCGCGTATGATCAGGATCCCGGAGCTTTCGGTACCCTGATCCGCGCTATAAAGCTTGTGTGAAACTCAAACGAAGCCTGGCTGACACAAATCCTGGACCTGCGTGATTAGTGGGTCCAAGATCCAGGACCAGAGCACCAGGTATTGTGGAGCGGGTCACATGGAACTTTTTGCGCATTGTAAACAAGCTAGCTCGCTAACGTCATGTAGAATGTGCGTCTTGCTAATTGCACCCTGAAACGGTTATTTCAGGTATTGTGAAAGCAACTCGTATTCTGTAGAATTCCCACAAACGCTCAAGGAAACCGAACCAGGGTACATAATTTCACATGTGAAAATGCCCTCTGTAAAATGTGTAAAATAAGTGAAAAGAAGTAAGTGAACCCAACTTACATGAGATGAAGAACAATATGCCTGCAGCAAAGGTTTTGTCAAATCTGTTGAAGAACGAGGAGTGGATGAAGGCCATGATGCCGATAATGATGCCAATGAAACAGGTCAGAAGAGAGAGGATCATAAGTGCTCGGGTGGCATCCAAGTGGGCTGCAGGGAGTCAAAGGTTAACAGGAATTGTCAGGGTACAAGAGAGACTGACCCTGGCCTGTTTTGACCTGAAACTAACCATATTGATGACGTTTGAACTGTGCTTGGCAAATATGAATCTTGTTATGGAAAGCAAGCCTTGATGTTCATGCTGTGACTAGGATAATGACTCTTTCATGCCAAAATCAACAAGCTGTGGTGTGATTGGTATAGCTCCCATCACGTCATATTGTGATTCATAAGCTGTACCACTGACATGGCACATAACATGGAAATAGCACCACTCATATACCATTTATGGCTCGCTATGATATGTTTTGGTTGTTATGACAGTGTTATGACAGCATTGTGTGCACTGGCTGTAGTCCTCACCAATGCTGTCATTGTGTGTGAAGCATTTCCCCGGCATGCAGTACCGCCACAGGCCCTGATGCATGTAGTTGTTGGAGTGCCGGTACTGCATCCAATAATCGGTTGCCGTAGAAACAATCAGGAGGATGTTCCCCACGCCTGCACAGAACAGCCCTCCGCCCATGAAGCTGTACATTCTGCACCTGCAACCTTCAACCTGACACACAAACACGCACACACAATGATGAGCTTGAGGTCACTTAGAATACAGGGGTCAGCCGTGGCCCCCTGTCAACACACACACACACACACACTTCAGGAAGAGAGGCCATAAGTGTTGGTACTTGCATTGTAATTATCACATAGTTTCCACTGGATTGAACCAAAGGGTTGAGGTATGTGTCTATTCTGAGGTCCACTTTGTTCTCTGGGAGATCAGTGGGAAAGGATGGGCCCTCACCTCTTATATTATAGAGCTTCACTCAGGGCATTTGCCCAGGATAACTTTGATATTTGATACATGTATTTGTCACTTGTTCTACATGAAAACAATATCTTCTGATCAAACCCTGGTTGTTCTCATTTCAATTTCACATTTATTTGAACTTAAAATATTTACATGGCAGATTATGTCTGGTAAAATCCAGAACATCATTTTAATAACCATTGCAAATATTGTAGATCCACTTTTGATGTATGTATTACTGTTCTTATAGCAGCTTCTCAATACTCTTCTCAAGAGTATGTTCATTTGTGATCACATCTGTTGCTATTCTAGAAATAACTACTGTAAAACTGTCCCAAATACTGAAAGATGTACTAAGGCTAATATTTAATTGCCAGCATTGAGTGCCAATATATCAGATTTGTTTTAATGAAATCACATTAAAACTGTCATCCCTTTCAAAAACAACTTTACTTTTCTTCTTACTGTGAGAGCAGAAACTAATTAGCCATAGACACTCCCATCAATTATCTATCAATTTTACACTGGCCAGAAGAGGGCAACCTAGTTGTTTTCAGTGTCACCTACAGTGCCTTGCGAAAGTATTCGGCCCCCTTGAACTTTGCGACCTTTTGCCACATTTCAGGCTTCAAACATAAAGATATAAAACTGTATTTTTTTGTGAAGAATCAACAACAAGTTGGACACAATCATGAAGTGGAACGACATTTATTGGATATTTCAAACTTTTTTAACAAATCAAAAACAGAAAAATTGGGCGTGCAAAATTATTCAGCCCCTTTACTTTCAGTGCAGCAAACTCTCTCCAGAAGTTCAGTGAGGATCTCTGAATGATCCAATGTTGACCTAAATGACTAATGATGATAAATACAATCCACCTGTGTGTAATCAAGTTTCCGTATAAATGCACCTGCACTGTGATAGTCTCAGAGGTCCGTTAAAAGCGCAGAGAGCATCATGAAGAACAAGGAACACACCAGGCAGGTCCGAGATACTGTTGTGAAGAAGTTTAAAGCCGGATTTGGATACAAAAAGATTTCCCAAGCTTTAAACATCCCAAGGAGCACTGTGCAAGCGATAATATTGAAATGGAAGGAGTATCAGACCACTACAAATCTACCAAGACCTGGCAGTCCCTCTAAACTTTCAGCTCATACAAGGAGAAGACTGATCAGAGATGCAGCCAAGAGGCCCATGATCACTCTGGATGAACTGCAGAGATCTACCGCTGAGGTGGGAGACTCTGTCCATAGGACAACAATCAGTCGTATATTGCACAAATCTGGCCTTTATGGAAGTGTGGCAAGAAGAAAGCCATTTCTTAAAGATATCCATAAAAAGTGTTGTTTAAAGTTTGCCACAAGCCACCTGGGAGACACACCAAACATGTGGAAGAAGGTGCTCTGGTCAGATGAAACCAAAATTGAACTTTTTGGCAACAATGCAAAACGTTATGTTTGGCGTAAAAGCAACACAGCACATCACCCTGAATACACCATCCCCACTGTCAAACATGGTGGTTGGAGCATCATGGTTTGGGCCTGCTTTTCTTCAGCAGGGACAGGGAAGATGGTTAAAATTGATGGGAAGATGGATGGAGCCAAATACAGGACCATTCTGGAAGAAAACCTGATGGAGTCTGCAAAAGACCTGAGACTGGGACGGAGATTTGTCTTCCAACAAGACAATGATCCAAAACATAAAGCAAAATCTACAATGGAATGGTTCAAAAATAAACATATACAGGTGTTAGAATGGCCAAGTCAAAGTCCAGACCTGAATCCAATCGAGAATCTGTGGAAAGAACTGAAAACTGCTGTTCACAAATGCTCTCCATCCAACCTCACTGAGCTCGAGCTGTTTTGCAAGGAGGAATGGGAAAACATTTCAGTCTCTCGATGTGGAAAACTGATAGAGACATACCCCAAGTGACTTACAGCTGTATCGCAGCAAAAGGTGGCGCTACAAAGTATTAACTTAAGGGGGCTGAATAATTTTGCACGCCCAATTTTTCAGTTTTTGATTTGTTAAAAAAGTTTGAAATATCCAATAAATGTCGTTCCACTTCATGATTGTGTCCCACTTGTTGTTGATTCTTCACAAAAAAATACAGTTTTATATCTTTATGTTTGAAGCCTGAAATGTGGCAAAAGGTCGCAAAGTTCAAGGGGGCCGAATACTTTCGCAAGGCACTGTATATGTCACCATACCCTATATTTCCATTCATACTCTATTTACACCAACAAAAATGTTGCTTATAATTTGGTGGAGATTTTACAATCATTTATTGAAAACTGATTCTATAGGCTACACATTTGGCCAGTTTTTCTCAGTGGTTCAATAACCAGATTATTCCCAAACACAAATGATTTATTGTTTATTTCTTAATAATTTCTTACAGCAGATAGCATGTGTCTATTTTATCCATGAAAGTTGGTGATATCAACCTGTAAACTTATATATACTCATATACTTCACCATATGCAGTATAGTCATTCATTTAAACATTTAGGATATAAGTCTACATTTAAAAATGTAGAGCACTATACCAATATTTAACATCAGCATTTACTGACCCTCATTTTTACCCTGAATGACTGACTCTTTTTTTTCATATACTGGAAAGAATCAGAGATTGACTGTCACACACAAACACACTAAATCATAATTAATTATTTTCAAGATGGATGATACTATTGCATAAATCCAACCAAACGCTGACAAGCTTACCTTAATAGACTTTTATGAAGACTAAGTGACTCTGTATTAATGTTGGTTTTCCTGATAAAATACAACAAGGCCCCTATAATGCCAAGACAGGCAGATTTCCAGCAGGCTAATAGCGCTATCGTTTGAATCGGTGAATAGGGAAATGGGGGATAGAACAAACGGAGAGGGCAGACAAAGGAACAGGCAGAGAGCTAGCCAATCAGCACTACTAGATTTGTCGTTTGGGAATCTGCTGAAAAAACAGAATTGTCTAAAGCTGTCAGGTTGAAGTAATACTGATGACTGGATGTTTTTGATTGAAAGTGAAGGGCTGAAGCAGCTATAGTGGAGAGCAGGTCAGGAGTTAAATCAGAGGCTCTGCCTCAAACAGCTCTGATTATTTTAATCAAAGTAAATTTAGCAAATATTAGGTTAAACATTTCTTCTTTTTCTGAGTGTTTCCTTGACCCACTTTCGATTCAATAGTATTTGTTTATTCTGTAAATGTAAGCTGTAAGAACTACGGGAATCCTTTTGTGAGGCATACCCACAATTTCCAGACATACTCTATATGAGAGATTCCCATGATGGTCCTACATAGTCCACAAAATTGCCCCTAATACCATAAGACTGGACTGAAAGGTTTGCACATCCATTAAATACGATATGTTATTTTATGTTACAAATGCTGAATAACTGAAACAAAAGCAAGGTTGGTCGGGGAGGATGGATACTTTTGCTAACCTTAACCTAAATCACCTAACTTGCTACGTAAATTCTCCTAACCTTTGTTGTTAGTTCTTCTAACCTTTTACCGCTCCCTAAAACACTTCAGCGAGAAGGCCTTTCTAATTGACCTGGCCCGGGTATCCTGGAAGGATATTGACCTCATCCCGTCAGTAGAGGATGCCTGGTTGCTCTTCAAAAGTGCTTTCCTCACCATCTTAAATAAGCATGCCCCATTCAAAAAATGTAGAACTAAGAACAGATATAGCCCTTGGTTCACCCCAGACTTGACTGCCCTTGACCAGCACAAAAACATCCTGTGGCGTTCTGCATTAGCATCGAATATCCCCCATGCCACTAGCCAAGGCTTTCGACTCTGTCAATCACTGCATTCTTATCGGCAGACTCAATAGCCTTGGCTTCTCAAATGACTGCCTCACCTGGTTCACCAACTACTTCTCAGATAGAGTTCAGTGTGTCAAATCGGAGGGCCTGTTGTCCAGACCTCTGGCAGTCTCTATGGGGGTGCCACAGCGTTCAATTCTCGGGCCGACTCTTTTCTCTGTATATATCAATGATGTTACTCTTGCTACTGGTGATTCTCTGATCCACCTCTATGCAGACGACACCATTCTGAATACATCTGGCACTTCTTTGGACACTGTGCTAATAAACCTCCAAACGAGCTTGAACGCCGTACAACACTCCTTCCTTGGCCTCCAACTGCTCCTCCAAATGCTAGTAAAACTAAGTGCATGCTCTTCAACCGATTGCTGCCCACACCCTCCTCCCGACTAGCATTACTACTCTGGATGGTTCTGACCTAGAATATGTGGACAACTATAAATACCTAGGTGTCTGGTTAGACTGTAAACTCTCCTTCCAGATTCACATTAAGCATCTCGAATCCAAAATTAAATCTAGAATCGGCTTCCTATTTCGCAACAAAGCCTCCTTCACTCATGCCGTTAAACATAACCTCGTAAAACTGACTATCCTACCGATCCTTGACTTCGGCAATGTCATTTACAAAATAGCCCCCAACACACTACTCAGCAAATTGGATGCAGTCTATCACAGTGCCATCCATTTTATCACCAAAGCCCCATATACTACCCACCAATGTGACCTGTATTCTCTCGTTGGCTGGCCCTCACTACATATCCGTCGCCAAACCCACTGGCTCCAGGTCATCTATAAGTCTTTGATAGGTAAAGCCCCGCCTTCTCTCAGCTCACTGGTTACCATAGCAACACCCACCCGTAGCATCCGTTCCAGCAGGTACAGTGCCTTGTGAAAGTATTCGGCCCCCTTGAACTTTGCGACCTTTTGCCACATTTCAGGCTTCAAACATAAAGATATAAAACTGTATTTTTTGTGAAGAATCAACAACAAGTGGGACACAATCATGAAGTGGAACGACATTTATTGGATATTTCAAACTTTTTTAACTAATCAAAAATTGAAAAATTGGGCGTGCAAAATTATTCAGCCCCTTTACTTTCAGTGCTGCAAACTCTCTCCAGAAGTTCAGTGAGGATCTCTGAATGATCCAATGTTGACCTAAATGACTAATGATGATAAATACAATCCACCTGTGTGTAATCAAGTCTCCGTATAAATGCACCTGCACTGTGATAGTCTCAGAGGTCCGTTAAAAGCGCAGAGAGCATCATGAAGAACAAGGAACACACCAGGCAGGTCCGAGATACTGTTGTGAAGAAGTTTAAAGCCGGATTTGGATACAAAAAGATTTCTCAAGCTTTAAACATCCCAAGGAGCACTGTGCAAGCGATAATATTGAAATGGAAGGAGTATCAGACCACTGCACATCTACCAAGACCTGGCCGTCCCTCTAAACTTTCAGCTCATACAAGGAGAAGACTAATCAGAGATGCAGGCCCATGATCACTCTGGATGAACTGCAGAGATCTACAGCTGAGGTGGGAGACTCTGTCCATAGGACAACAATCAGTCGTATATTGCACAAATCTGGCCTTTATGGAAGAGTGGCAAGAAGAAAGCAATTTCTTAAAGATATCCATAAAAAGTGTTGTTTAAAGTTTGCCACAAGCCACCTGGGAGACACACCAAACATGTGGAAGAAGGTGCTCTGGTCAGATGAAACCAAAATTGAACTTTTTGGCAACAATGCAAAACGTTATGTTTGGCGTAAAAGCAACACAGCTCATCACCCTGACCACACCATCCCCACTGTCAAAAATGGTGGTGGCAGCATCATGGTTTGGGCCTGCTTTTCTTCAGCAGGGACAGGGAAGATGGTTAAAATTGATGGGAAGATGGATGGAGCCAAATACAGGACCATTCTGGAAGAAAACCTGATGGAGTCTGCAAAAGACCTGAGACTGGGACGGAGATTTGACTTCCAACAAGACAATGATCCAAAACATAAAGCAAAATCTACAATGGAATGGTTCAAAAATAAACATATCCAGGTGTTAGAATGGCCAAGTCAAAGTCCAGACCTGAATCCAATCGAGAATCTGTGGAAAGAACTGAAAACTGCTGTTCACAAATGCTCTCCATCCAACCTCACTGAGCTCGAGCTGTTTTGCAAGGAGGAATGGGAAAAAATTTCAGTCTCTCGATGTGCAAAACTGATAGAGACATACCCCAAGCGACTTACAGCTGTAATCGCAGCAAAAGGTGGCGCTACAAAGTATTAACTTAAGGGGGCTGAATAATTTTGCACGCAGAATTTTTCAGTTTTTGATTTGTAAAAAAAGTTTGAAATATCCAATAAATGTCGTTCCACTTCATGATTGTGTCCCACTTGTTGTTGATTCTTCACAAAAAATAAAGTTTTATATATTTATGTTTGAAGCCTGAAATGTGGCAAAAGGTCGCAAAGTTCAAGGGGGCCAAATACTTTCGCAAGACACTGTATATTGCACTGTTCATCCCCAAAGCCTTTCCTTTCAGTTCTCTGCTGCCAATGCCTGGAAAGAATTGCAAAAATCACTGAAGCTGGAGTCTTATATCTCCCTCTCTAACTTTAAGCATCGGCTGTCAGAGCAGCTTACCGATCACTGTACCTGTACACAGCCAATCTGTAAATAGCACACTCAACTACCTCATCCCCATATTATTACTTACCCTCTTGCTCTTTTGCACCCCAGTATCTTTACTTGCACATCATCATCTGCACATCTATCACTCCAGTATTAATGCTAAATTGTCATTATTTTTGCCTCTATGGCCTATTTATTGCCTTACCTCCCTACACTTCTACATCTGCACACACTGTACATAGATTTGTATTTTTTTTAAATTTCTTATGTGTTATTGACTCTACGTTTGTTCATGTGTAACTCTGGGTTGTTGTTTTTGTTGCACTGCTTTGCTTTATCTTGGCCAGGTCGGCAGTTGTAAATGAGAACTTGTTCTCAACTGGCCTACATGGTTAAATAAAGGTGAAATAAAATAAATAAATAAATAAAACCTAAATTGTCATAGAATTTGGTGTTAATAAAAAAAAAAAAAGATTCTAGGTGCAGTGAAATGTGTTATTTTACAGGGTCAGCCCTCGTAGTATGGCACGCTTGGAGCAAATTAGGGTTAAGTGCCATTCTCAAGTGGCACAGACAGATTTTTCACCTTGTTGGCTTGGCTATTCGAGCCAGTGACCTTTCGGTTACTGGTCCAACAATCTAAGCGCTAGGCTACCTGCCACCCTAGTAAGTTAGTTCTCCTAACCAGCAATGTCAATTCTTCTTCTAATTCTCCTTTGTTGTAACAACGCAAGCCTGGTCTCAGAAAAATATGTATAATATACACTACCGTTCAAAAGTTTGGGGTCACTTAGAAATGTCCTTGTTTTTTAAAGAAAAGCATTTTTTTTGTCCATTAAAATAACATCAAATTGATCAGAAATACAGTGTAGACATTGTTAATGTTGTAAAGACTATTGTAGCTGGAAACGGCTGATTTTTAATGGAATATCTACATAGGCGTACAGAGGCCCATTATCAGCAACCATCACTCCTGTGATCTGATTGCACGTTGTGTTAGCTAATCCAAGTTTATCATTTCAAAAGGCTAATTGATCATTAGAAAACCTTTTGCAATTATGTTAGCACAGCTGAAAACGGTTGTTCTGATTAAAAAAGCAATAAAACTGTCCTTCTTTAGACTAGTTGAGTATCTGGAGCATCAGCATTTGTGGGTTCGATTACAGGCTCAAAATGGCCAGAAACAAAGAGCTTTCTTCTGAAACTCATCAGTCTATTCTTGTTCTGAGAAATGAAGGCTATTCCAATGCGAGACATTGCCAAGAAACTGAAACTCTCATACATCTCTGTGTACTACTCCCTTCACAGAACAGCACAAACTGTCTCTAACCAGAATAGACAGAGGAGTTGGAGGCCCCGGTGCACAACTGAGCAAGAGGACAAGTACATTAGAGTCTCTAGTTTGAGAAACAGATGCCTCACAAGTCCTCAACTGGCAGTTTCATTAAATAGTACCCACAAAAAAACATTTCTCAACGTCAACAGTGATGAGGTGACCCCTGGGATGCTGGCCTTCAAGGCAGAGTTCCTCTGTCCAGTGTCTGTGTACTTTTGCCCATCTTAATCTTTTCTTTTTATTGGCCAGTTTAAGAAATGGCTTTTTCTTTGCAACTCTGCCTAGAAGTCCAGCATCCCGGAGTCGCCTCTTCACTGTTGATGTTGTGACTGGTGTTTTGCGGGTAACATTTAATGAAGCTGCCAGCTGTATTTCTGATCAATTTATGTTATTTTAATGGACAATTTTTTTTGCTTTTCTTTCAAAAACAAGGACGTTTCTAAGTGACCCCAAACTTTTGAACGGTAGCATATGTCCTCCAAGACTTATGATAAAGTTATGTCATCCAACTCATTTGACATTGTAAGACTGGGTAAGTCATATATTGTCTGACTGCTATTCCACTCATAACGTAAGCTAACGTATATCATACTAAATGGAGGGGAACAAATGTAAGTGCCGAATCCTACGAATTGCCCTGAGGACAGTTTGATACTTTTGACAACCAGATATAGCACTAAAATGTCAAGATATGCTGAATTGAAATGATGCAGAATATGTCCAAAGTGGACCAATATGTCAGAGAACTATGCCCCCTTTTCTGGAAATTCACCAATCATTTGGCACCCAACATCGGTTTATCTTCTATAGAATGTCTACAGCAGATTAAACATAGAAGGGTATTTTGAAGAAATAATGTTACCCGTAGAAACAAAAATGCACATTTGAAGAAATTTCAAATGTTATGAATATCTGTGACTGTATAATAAAAACACGATTCAAAACTTTTTCCAGGTTTTAACTTGACTTACTTTAATGCAGTTCTCTTTTAAATTGTACTCTTAAAAAGAAGATAAATAGCATCAGAATGTGACATTGCTCTCCTCAACCACTAAATCTATCCCCACGTGAGAATCAGTAAATCTTCCTATAACTCTCTGCATGGAAAATATACAAACTGCCATCATCAAAGCCCATTTCCTCTGTATCATTCACCATCATGACAGCTTACACACACACAAACCAGCTAGACTATTAGCTTATTAGAATAAGGGTTTGTTTTCCCCCCATATATTCATGCATGTCCATTACGACTGATATGCCTCTCCTGTTGGGCCTTCCCTCACCTCGCCACACACTCGCCCTGAAGATGAAAGGAGAAGAGTAGCTCCATTACCTGCATTACAGCAAGTTGCTCAGACCAATCGATGTCTACAACATGTCCCTGGAAAATATTTTTTTCCCCCATAGATGTGAGTGGCGTACTTACTTCCAACTTCATTTTTATAGACCCCTGCCTATTTTCTTCCATTTCAACTCAGCAGCCAGGAGGGTATTTTATATCATCTTGCACCATCAACGTGGACAATATGCCTCTTTGCTGGAAGAAAAAACCCATCTTCATCAAATCCATCTGGCTTATGTCGGATTCATTTTGTTATGGAAAGCACACATGTATGTATGTGGAGTTCAGGGGCAGTACAAATTGACAAGCTGGGGAAAGAGCACACAAAATGTTAAGAGGTTCATAACATTAATGGTTCCATGAGCAATTAAAAAAATATTATTTGACTGAGATTCACATTCACATGTCCATTACAATGCCATTGGCTTGTATGTCCTCTTGTTGTGCAGTCTGTTGGCTTGCCTCGCTCTGCCTAACACCACCAGCTATATATAGTGCCTTCAGAAAGAATTCATACCCCTTGACCTATTCCACATTTTGTTGTTACAGCCTGAATTTTTCTCACCCACCTACACACAATACCCTATAATGACAGTAAAAATATGTTTTTAGAAAAAATTGCACATTTATTGAAAATTAAATACAGAAATATACATTTACATAAGTATTAACACCGCTAAGTCAATACTTTGTAGAAGCTCCTTTGGCAGCGGTTGCAACTGTGAGTCTTTCTGGGTAAGTGTCGAAGGATTGTGCAACGTTTGCCCATTATAATTTTTTTTAATTCTTCAAGCTCTGTCAAATTGGTTGTTGATCATTACTAGACAACCATTTTCAGGTCTTGCCATTGATTTTCAAGTAGATTTAAGTGAAAACTGTAACTCGGCCACTCGGGAACATTCACTGTCTTCTTGGTAAACAACTCCAGTGTAGATTTGGTCTTCTGTTTTAGGTTATTGTCCTGCTGAAAGGTGAATTCATTTCTCAGTCTCTGGTGAAAGCTTACTGAACCAGGTCAAATTTTTATCCTGAAATACTGCAGCCACCACTATGCTTGAAAATATGGAGAGTGGTACTCAGTAATGTGTTGTATTGGACTTTCCCCAAACATAACACTTTGTATTCAGGACAAAAAGTAAATTACTTCGCCACATTTTTTGCATTATAACTTTAGGCCCATGTTGCGAAAAGGATGCATGTTTTGACAGAGGGAAAAGGAAGCCTTTATAGGTTCAAAATATTATTCTATACAGGCTTCCTTCTTTTCACCCTGTCAATTAGGTTAGTATTTTGTAATAACTACAATGTTGTTGATCCATCATCAGTTTTCTCCTATCACAGCCATTAAACTCTATAACTGTATTAACATCACCATTGGCCTCATGGTAATGTCCCTGAGCAGTTTCCTTCCTCTCCAGCAACTGTGTTGATATACCATCCAAAGTGTAATTAATAACTTCACCGTGCTCAAAGGGATATTCGACGTCTGCTTTTTTTTAACCTGTCTACCAATAGGTGCCCTTCTTGGTGAGGCATTGGAAAATCTCCCTGGTCTTTGTGGTTGAATCTGTGTTTGAAATTCACTGCTCGACTAAGGGACCTTAGACAGATAATTGTATGTGTGAGCTACAGAGATGAGGTAGTCATTCAAAAATCATGTCAAACACTATTATTGCACACAGAGTCCATGCAACTTATTATGTGATTTGTTAAGGACATTTTTACTCCTGAACTTATCGAGGCTTGGTTTAACAAAGGGGTTGAATACTTATTAACTCCAGCTTTTCATTTTTAATACATTTTTAAACATTAAAAAAACAATTCCAATTTGTCATTATGGGGTATTGTGTGTAGGCCAGTGTCACAAAATCTAAATGTAATACATTTTACATTCAGACTGTAACACATCAAAATGTGGACAAGTCAAGGAGTGTGAACACTTTCTGAAGGCACTGTGCTTCCCCGGTGTGACCATTCTGTCTGTCAATCTTTGACCAGTGGCCATTATACTGGCACTTGACATTGAGCCTCCTAGCCCCTGTGTTCACACAGGACTGGTCAACATCACTCCCATCCTCAAGACCCTTTTTTGTTTAATGAGTGAATATAGATTTAGTGTAAGTTAGATAACTTAATATTTTAAGTTCACAAAACTTACAAGTAAAAGATGAAGCAGCACAAAACTTAAATTAGTTAGTTGAGACTACAAATAATTTGGTACAGTGAACCTACTTTGCATATATCAGATTAGATTTTTAAAAAATCTTCCAGATCATGACAACTACTGATAAACATGTTGCAGCATTTTTCATAACACTACTCATTGATGTAGGAAGTGATACACAGGCACTGTTGATTAAAAAATTGGATGCTACATTGTTGTAAACTGAAAATGTATTCAGTGTTGGCCTATACAATTCCCAGTTAAGGAATAAAACCTAATATTCTATTGTTATCAAATTGTGGCTATGATGATATTATTTTGACCTTATTATACGAGGTGGGGATACATATTAAATGACTTAACCTCACTGTATTCACTGTCCTCATTTTGCATCGCACTCGCAAAATGTCAAACCGTAAAACCCTTATGCCAGCCATGACCTCTAAAAGCTGTTGAATGCAGCTGGCAAAATGTTCCTGAATCCTTTAAGTTGCCAGCCGCATTCTGCCTAAATGCTTAAATCAACTCTTTAGAATTGGATTTTGAAGCCTTCGGATGGCTAATTTGGACGGCAAGTGCTTTCAGCGTCTTTCTTAGCATTTAAGCGGTGGCTTTAATCAAAAGAGCATGCAGACGATGCTCCCCCCACGTCTGCTAGACAACATCACGGATGGGGAGAGAAACCCTTCCACTTAACCACTTAAATGAATATATCAAGAAACTAATTTGGCATTTTAATTGCGTGATTTAAGGAGACGCTGCTTCACTCTCCCTCTTCCATTTTGGTTTATTTCCAATGTGAGCGCACATTAGATTGATCTATGAAAGACTGCAGAAATCACAACACTTAAGTCTTTTCATTTCCCCCATAATGAAATAATTGTAATTCCTGTCACTGTCTGCACTTTAGCGGCACACAAACATTACACACACCGGAGGCGAATGGATCGTGAAAGGTTTTTGTTTTTCCTTTTTTTCCCCTGTTGCTTGTTTCCTTTTCTCCTTGCAAGAGCCAAAGATTCATTCCGTCTGTCTAACCCAGAAATAGCTCAGTGCTTGTCCATTTTGTCAACATTTGCTGGTCCCATTAAGTGATTGCTTGCAGAAATACGTTCCCTGAAACACCGCTGGCGGACATTAAGAAGACATTATTGGGTCCCATTTTCTCCCGACTACAAGGATATCCATTAGGGTGGGACACAGCCATATATTTTTTCCATTTTCTCCCTCACCAAACTTGACTTTGTACATTATTACGGCCTCTGATTTGCAATTTGCGGTCGCAAATTATATGAGAGAAAAGCTATCTTGCTCCATGTTGCTCCTCTTCCCAGGGCTATTTTCCAACACTGATTCTGGAGTGTCAAAATGGGGACATCATTAGGCCTAATAATGATTGATGGGTGGGTGCTTTAAAAGTCCATCAAAGTTGGCCAACAGTGGAAAGTTATTATTTTCCCTTTTAGTCTGGCTGACAAAAGACTGTTGCAAAGACTGACATTGTATTTTATGTCACCATGTTGCATTATGCTGGTTAATTGTTAAGCAGTCTCTAGTGATTGCTCCAATGTCAACATTTCACCTTTTTATTAACCCAATGAGGATGGTGCAAGGTATCGTTTTATGTATACTGAACACAAATATAAACACAACATGTAAAGTGTTGGTTCCATGTTTCTTGAGCTGAAATAAAATAAATGTTCCATATACACAAAAAGTTTATTTCTCTCATTTGTGTACAAATTAGTTATACATTCCTGTTAGTGAGCATTTCTCCTTTGCCAACATCGTCCATCCACCTGACAGGTGCGGCATATCAATAAGCTGATTAAAAACAGCATGATCATTACACAGGTGCACCTTGTACTGGGGACAATTACAGGCCACTCTAAAATGTGCAGTTTTGTCACACAACACAATGCCACAGATGTCTCATGTTTTGAGGGAGCGTGCAATTGGCATGCTGACTGCAGGAATGTTCACCAGAACGGTTGCCAGCTAATTGAATGTTCATTCTCTATCATAAGCCTCTCCCATAAGTAATTTTAGAGAATTTGGCAGTATGTCCAACCGGCCTCACAACCTTAGATCACATGTAACCACGCCAGCCCAGGACCTCCACATCCGGCTTCTTCACCTGCGGGATCGTCTGAGACCAGCCACCTGAACAGTTGATGAAACTGAATATAAATGGAGTATTTCTGTCTGTAATAAAGCCCTTTTGTGGGGGAAAAACTCATTCTGATTGGCTGGGCCTGGCTCCCCAGTGGGTGGTGCTGGCTCCCAAGTTGGTGGGCCTGTGCTCTCCCAGGCCCTCCCATGGCTGCGCCCCTGCCCAGTCATGTGAAATCCAGAGATTAGGGCTTAATTCATTTCAATTGACTGATTTCCTTATATGGACTGTAATTCAGTAAAAAAAAAGAAATTGTTGCATGCTGCATTCATGTTTGTGTTCAGTACATTTGTTTCCTTAACTTGAAAGAAGTAAAACCAAAGTGTGGATTGCTTTATCTCCTTGTCGGTAAACTGCTTTCAAGGTAAGGATCAAATTACATTTTGTAATTTGGCTGAACTATCCCTTTAAATGTGTGTAAACATATGGGCTGTGAATAAGGAGCCTTGAATATGGGAGTAAGCAGAAAATATAAAATGAGTTGAAGCGATGGCTTGGTTTTATTATTGTAGAATACAGTAATTTTCGTTTACCTTTTGCTTCTCCCACAAGTCATCTTAACTTAAAGCTTTTAGTGTAACAAAAACATATTTTGACTGACATAGTCTTTGCATTTTTATCTCACTAAAATCTCTATTATAAGATCCATTCAGAGAGCAGCAAACAGTGAGTGGACATTACTTTATTCTACAGTTATTTTATGTTCAGCTCCTGTGCTAAGATGGCTGTGCATGAAGCACTCTCCTTTCATTGATAGCTTTACTACCTCCGAGTCATTTCAGAACAATATTACCAGAAGAATGTACTCTGTTTTGAACAAATATTTTTATCATCTTCACACATCATATGATGTTCTTTTTCAGAAATGGGTGGTTGACACGTCATTTGACCTTTCAATACATAATGCCCTATGAAAAAATATTGCAATCAAAGTGCAGTATAACTGCAGTACACTGTAACTGTAGTTAGAGTGCAGTATGTAGTGCATTCGGAAAGTATTCAGACCCCTTCACTCTTTCCACATTTTGTTACGTTACAGCTTTATTCTAAAATTGATTAAATAACTTTTAACTCAGCAATATACAACACCCCATAATGACAAAGCAAAAACAAATTTTAAGAAACGTAGGCAAATTTATTAAAAATAAAAACAGAAATACCTTATTTACATAAGTATTCAGACCCTTTGCTATGAGACTCGAAATTGAGCCCAGGTGCATCCTGTTTCCATTGATCATCCAAATGGCCCAGCGTTGTTAGGGTTTTGCCGGGGTAGGCCGTCATGGTAAATAAGAAATTGTTCTTAACTGACTTGCCTAGTTAAATAAAGGTTACAACATTTAAAAAATATTGTCAGAGCAAAAACCAAGCAATGAGGTCGAAGGAATTGTCCGTAGACAAAACACAGATCTTTGGAAGAGCACCAAAACATTTATGCAGCATTGAAGGTCCCCAAGAACACAGTGGCCTGCATCAATCTTAAATGGAAGAAGTTTGGAACCATCAAGACTCTTCAAATCAAATCAAATCAAATGTTATTTGTCACATACACATGGTTAGCAGATGTTAATGCGAGTGTAGCGAAATGCTTGTGCTTCTAGTTCCGACAATGCAGTAATAACCAACAAGTAATCTAACTAACAATTCCAAAACTACTGTCTTATACACAGTGTAAGGGGATAAAGAATATGTACATAAGGATATATGAATGAGTGATGGTACAGAGCAGCATAGGCAAGATACAGTAGATGGTATCGAGTACAGTATATACATATGAGATGAGTATGTAAACAAAGTGGCATAGTTAAAGTGGCTAGTGATACATGTATTACATAAGGATGCAGTCAATGATATAGAGTACAGTATATACGTATGCATATAAGATGAATAATGTAGGGTAAGTAACATTATATAAGGTAGCATTGTTTAAAGTGGCTAGTGATATATTTACATCATTTCTCATCAATTCCCATTATTAAAGTGGCTGGAGTTGAGTCAGTGTCAGTGTCAGTGTGTTGGCAGCAGCCACTCAATGTTAGTGGTGGCTGTTTAACAGTCTGATGGCCTTGAGATAGAAGCTGTTTTTCAGTCTCTCGGTCCCAGCTTTGATGCACCTGTACTGACCTCGCCTTCTGGATGATAGCGGGGTGAACAGGCAGTGGCTCGGGTGGTTGATGTCCTTGATGATCTTTATGGCCTTCCTGTAACATCGGGTGGTGTAGGTGTCCTGGAGGGCAGGTAGTTTGCCCCTGGTAATGCGTTGTGCAGACCTCACTACCCTCTGGAGAGCCTTACGGTTGAGGGCGGAGCAGTTGCCGTACCAGGCGGTGATACAGCCCGACAGGATGCTCTCGATTGTGCATCTGTAGAAGTTTGTGAGTGCTTTTGGTGACAAGCCAAATTTCTTCAGCCTCCTGAGGTTGAAGAGGCGCTGCTGTGCCTTCTTCACGATGCTGTCTGTGTGAGTGGACCAATTCAGTTTGTCTGTGATGTGTATGCCGAGGAACTTAAAACTTGCTACCCTCTCCACTACTGTTCCATCGATGTGGATAGGGGGGTGTTCCCTCTGCTGTTTCCTGAAGTCCACAATCATCTCCTTAGTTTTGTTGACGTTGAGTGTGAGGTTATTTTCCTGACACCACACTCCGAGGGCCCTCACCTCCTCCCTGTAGGCCGTCTCGTCGTTGTTGGTAATCAAACCTACCACTGTTGTGTCATCCGCAAACTTGATGATTGAGTTGGAGGCGTGCGTGGCCACGCAGTCGTGGGTGAACAGGGAGTACAGGAGAGGGCTCAGAACGCACCCTTGTGGGGCCCCAGTGTTGAGGATCAGCTGGGAGGAGATGTTGTTGCCTACCCTCACCACCTGGGGGCGGCCCGACAGGAAGTCCAGTACCCAGTTGCACAGGGCGGGGTCGAGACCCAGGGTCTCGAGCTTGATGACGAGCTTGGAGGGTACTATGGTGTTGAATGCCGAGCTGTAGTTGATGAACAGCATTCTCACATAGGTATTCCTCTTGTCCAGATGGGTTAGGGCAGTGTGCAGTGTGGTTGAGATTGCATCGTCTGTGGACCTATTTGGGCGGTAAGCAAATTGGAGTGGGTCTAGGGTGTCAGGTAGGTTGGAGGTGATATGGTCCTTGACTAGTCTCTCAAAGCACTTCATGATGACGGAAGTGAGTGCTACGGGGCGGTAGTCGTTTAGCTCAGTTACCTTAGCTTTATTGGGAACAGGAACAATGGTGGCCCTCTTGAAGCATGTGGGAACAGCAGACTGGTATAGGGATTGATTGAATATGTCCGTAAACACACCGGCCAGCTGGTCTGCGCATGCTCTGAGGGCGCGGCTGGGGATGCCGTCTGGGCCTGCAGCCTTGCGAAGGTTAACACGTTTAAATGTCTTACTCACCTCGGCTGCAGTGAAGGAGAGTCCGCATGTTTTCGTTGCAGGCCGTGTCAGTGGCACTGTATTGTCTTCAAAGCGGGCAAAAAAGTTATTTAGTCTGCCTGGGAGCAAGACATCCTGGTCCGTGACTGGGCTGGATTTCTTCTTGTAGTCCGTGATTGACTGTAGACCCTGCCACATGCCTCTTGTGTCTGAGCCGTTGAATTGAGATTCTACTTTGTCTCTGTACTGACGCTTAGCTTGTTTGATAGCCTTGCGGAGGGAATAGCTGCACTGTTTGTATTCGGTCATGTTACCAGTCACCTTGCCCTGATTAAAAGCAGTGGTTCGCGCTTTCAGTTTCACGCGAATGCTGCCATCAATCCACGGTTTCTGGTTAGGGAATGTTTTAATCGTTGCTATGGGAACGACATCTTCAACGCACGTTCTAATGAACTCGCACACCGAATCAGCGTATTCGTCAATATTGTTATCTGACGCAATACGAAACATATCCCAGTCCACGTGATGGAAGCAGTCTTGGAGTGTGGAGTCAGCTTGGTCGGACCAGCGTTGGACAGACCTCAGCGTGGGAGCCTCTTGTTTTAGTTTCTGTCTGTAGGCAGGGATCAACAAAATGGAGTCGTGGTCGGCTTTTCCGAAAGGGGGGCGGGGCAGGGCCTTATATGCGAAGTTAGAGTAACAATGATCCAAGGTTTTTCCACCCCTGGTTGCGCAATCGATATGCTGATAAAATTTAGGGACTCTTGTTTTCAGATTAGCCTTGTTAAAATCGCCAGCTACAATGAATGCAGCCTCCGGATAAATGGATTCCAGTTTGCAAAGAGTCAAATAGTTCGTTCAGAGCCATCGATGTGTCTGCTTGGGGGGGGATATATACGGCTGTGATTATAATCGAAGAGAATTCTCTTGGTAGATAATGCGGTCTACATTTGATTGTGAGGAATTCTAAATCAGGTGAACAGAAGGATTTGAGTTCCTGTATTATTCTTTCATCACACCATGTCTCGTTAGCCATAAGGCATACGCCCCCGCCCCTCTTCTTACCAGAAAGATGTCTGTTTCTGTCGGCGCGATGCGTGGAGAAACCCGCTGGCTGCACCGCCTCGGATAGCGTCTCTCCAGTGAGCCATGTTTCCGTGAAGCAAAGAACGTTACAGTCTCTGATGTCCCTCTGGAATGCTACCCTTGCTCGGATTTCATCAACCTTGTTGTCAAGAGACTGGACATTGGCGAGAAGAATGCTAGGGAGTGGTGCACGGTGTGCCCGTCTCCGGAGTCTGACCAGAAGACCGCCTCGTTTCCCTCTTTTTCGGAGTCGTTTTTTTGGGTCGCTGCATGGAATCCATTCCGTTGTCCTGCTTGAAAGGCAGAACACAGGATCCGCGTCGCGAAAAACATATTCTTGGTCGTACTGATGGTGAGTTGACGCTGATCTTATATTCAGTAGTTCTTCTTGACTGTATGTAATGAAACCTAAGATGACCTGGGGTACTAATGTAAGAAATAACATGTAAAAAAACAAAAAAACTGCATAGTTTCCTAGGAACGCGAAGCGAGGCGGCCATCTCTGTCGGCGCTCAGCCAAACTGAGCAATCAGAAGAGAAGGGCCTTGGTCAGGGAGGTGACAAAGCACAGATGGTGACTCTGACAGAGCTCCAGGCTTCCTCTGTGGAGATGGAAGAACCTTCCAGAAGGAGAATCATCTCCGCAGCACTCACATATACCATATATATACTCACATATATGTATATATGCATACAGTACCAGTCAAAAGAATAATAGTGAAGACATCAAAACATTCACAATAGAGAGAATACCAAGAGTGTGCAAAGCTGTCATCAAGGCAAAGGGTGGCTACTTTGAAAAATCTAATTTGTTCAACACTTTTTTGGTTACTACATGATTCCATATGTGTTATTTCATAGTTTTGATTTCTTCACTACTATTCTACAATGTAGAAAATAGTGTCCAAACCTTTGACTGGTACTCTATATATTGACTGGTACTATATATATATATATATATACACACACTACCGTTCAAATCTTGTTTCTCATTGTCTGAGAGGCTTTAGGTGCCCTTTGGCAAACTCCAAGCAGGCTGTCATGTGCCTTATACTGAGGAGTGGCTTCCATCTGGGCACTCTACCATAAAGGCCTGATTGGTGGAGTGCTGCAGAGATGGTTGTCCTTCTGGAAGATTCTCCAATCTACACAGAGGAACTCTGGAGCTCTGTCAGAGTGACCAAACGGGTTCTTGTTAACCTCCCTGACCAAGGCCCTTCTCCCCCGATAGCTCAGTTTAATCAAGCGGCCAGCTCTAGGAAGAGTCTTGGTGGTTCCAAACTTCTTTCATTTAAGAATGATGGAGGCCACTGTGTGCTTGGGGACCTTCAATATTGCAGACATTTTTTCGTACCCTTCCCCAGATCTGTACCTCGACACAATCCTGTCTCGGAGCTCTACGGACAATTCCTTTGACCTCATGGCTTGGTTTTTGCTCTGACATGCACTGTCAACTGTGGCACCTTATATAGACAGGTGTGTTCCTTTCCAACTGATGTCCAATCAATTAAATTTACCACAGGTGGACTCCAATCAAGTTGTAGAAATCAAGTTCTAGTCTCATAGTAAAAGGTCTGAATAATTATGTAAATAAGGTATTTCTGCTTATATTTTTAACACAAAAATGTCTAAAAACGTATATTTACTTTGTCATTATGGGGTATTATGTGTAGATTGATGAGATTTTTTATATATTTAATCCATTTTATAATGAGGCTGTAATGTATTAAAATGTGGAAAAAGTCTAGAGGTCTGATTTACCTTCCGAAAGCACACCTGTGGAAATGTGTATATGTGTATAAACATATATAAAGTCAGCAAAAAAAGAAACGTCCCTTTTTCAGTACCCTGTCTTTCAAAGATAATTAGTAAAAATCCAAATATCTTCACAGATCTTCCTTGTAAAGGGTTTAAACACTGTTCCCCATGCTTGTTCAATGAACCATAAATAATTAATGAACATGCACCTGTGGAACGATTGTTAAGACACTAACAGCTTACAGATGGTAGGCAATTAAGGTCACAGTTATGAAAAGTTAGAACACTAAAAAGGCCTTTCTACTGACTCTGAAAAACACCAAAAGAAAAATGCCCAAGGTCCATGCTCATCTGCGTGAATGTGCCTTAGGCATGCTGCAAGGAGGCATGAGGACTGCATGAGGGCAATAAAATGTAATGTCCGTACTGTGAGACGCCTAAGACAGCTCTACAGGGAGACAGGACAGACAGCTGATCATCCTCGCAGTGGCAGACCACATGTAACAACACCTGTACAGGATCGGTACATCCAAACATCACACCTGCTGGACAGGTACAGGATGGCAACAACAACTACCCGAGTTACACCAGGAACGCACAATCCCTCCATTAGTACTCAGACTGTCCGCAATAGGCTAAGAGAGGCAGGACTGATGGCTTGTAGGCCTGTTGTAAGGCAGGTCCTCACCAGACATCACCGGCAACAACGTCACCTATGGGCACAAACCCAGCGTCGCTGGACAAGACAGGACTAGCAAAAAGTGCTCTTCACTGATGAGTCGTGGTTTTGTCTCACCAGGGGTGATGGTCAGATTCGCGTTTATCGTCGAAGGAATGAGCGTTACACATAGGCCTGTACTCTGGAGCGGGATCGATTTGGAGGTGGAAGGTCCGTCATGGTCTGAGGCGGTGTGTCACAGCATCCTCGGACTGCGCTTGTTGTCATTGCAAGCAATCTCGACACTGTACATTACAGGGAAGACATCCTCCTAATGTGATACCCGTCCTGCAGGCTCATCCTGACATGACCCTCCAGCATGACAATGCCACCAGCCATACTGCTCGTTCTGTTCGTAATTTCCTGCAAGACAGGAATGTCAGTGTCCTGCCATGGTCAGCATGGAGCCCGGATCTCAATCCCGTTGAGCACGTCTGGGACCTGTTGGATCGAAGGGTGAAGGGCTAGAGCCATTCCCCCCAGAAATGTCTGGGAACTTGCAGGTGTCTTGGTGGAAGAGTGGGGTAACATCTCACAGCAAGAACTGTCAAATCTGGTGCAGTAGACGAGGAGGAGATGCACTGCAGTACTTAATGCAGCTGGCCACACCAGATACTGACTGTTCCTTTTGATTTTGACCCCCCCTTTGTTCAGGGACACATTATTCCATTACTGTTAGTCACATGTCTGTCTAACTTGTTAATGTCTCAGTTGTTGAATCTTGTTATGTTCATACAAATATTTACACATGTTAAGTTTGCTGAAAATAAACGCAGCTCAGAGGACTTTTCTTTTTTTGTTTATATATATTATAGTTTATATATAAATACATTACCGGTCAAAAGTTTTCGAATACCTACTCTGTCACACCCTGATCTTTTTCACCTGTCTTTGTGATTGTCTCCACCCTCCTTCAGGTGTGGCTCATTTTCCCCATTATCCCCTGTGTATTTATACCTGTGTTCTCTGTTTGTCTGTTGCCAGTGGTCTTGTTTGTTCAAGTCAAGCAGCGTTTTGTGTCTCAGCTTCTGCTTTTTCCAGTCTCTCTTTTCTCACCCTCCTGGTTTTGACCCTTGCCAATCTTGACTCTGAGCCCGCCTGCCTGACCACTCTGCCTGCCCTTGACTCTAAGCCTGCCTACCGACCTGTACCTTTGTCCCCCTCTGGATTACCGACCTCTGCCTTACCCTGACCCTGAGCCTGCCTGCCACCCGGTACCATTGCCCCACCTCTGGTTTACTGACCCCTGCCTGCCTTGAGCTGTCTATTTCCTGTCCCTGTTGGAATATTAAACTATTGTTTATTCGACGTGGTCTGCATTTGGGTCTTACCTTCATACCTGATATACACATTCAAGGGGTTTTCTTTATTTGTACTATTTTCTACATTGTAGAATAGTAGCAAAGACAGTAAAACTTTGCACTCTCGTGGCATTCCCTCAGCCAGCTTCACCTGGAATGCTTTTCCAACAGTCATAAAGGAGTTCCCACAAATGCTGAGTACTTGTTGGCTGTTTTTCCTTCACTCTGTGGTCCGACTCATCCCAAACCATCTCAATTTGGTTGAGGTCGGGGGATTGTGCAGGCTAGGTCATTTGATGCAGCACTCCATCACTCTCCTTCTTGGCAAAATAGCCCTTACACAGCCTGGAGGTGTGATGGGACATTGTCCTGTTGAAAAACAAATGAAAGTCCCACTAAGCGCAAACCAGATGGGAAGGCGCATCGCTGCAGAATGCTGTGGTAGCCATGCTGGTTAAGTGTTCCTTGAATTCTAAATAAATCACAGACAGTGTCACCAGCAACGCACCCCCACACCATAACACATGCTTTACGGTGGGAAATACACATGCAGAGATCATCCGTTCACCCACACTGCATCTCACAAAGACACGGTGGTTGGAACCAAAAATCTCCAATTTCGGCTCCAGACCAAAGAACAAATTTCCACCGGTCTAATATCCATTGCTCGTGTTTCTTGGCCTAAGCAAGTCTCTTCTTCTTATTGGTGTCCTTTAGTAGTGGTTTCTTTGCAGCAGTTCGACCATGAAGGCCTGATTCACACATTCTCCTCTGAACAGTTGATGTTGAGATGTGTCTGTTACTTGAACTCTGTGAAGCTGTGAAGCATTTATTTGGGCTGCAATTTCTGAGGCTGGTAACTCTAATGAACTCTGGGTCTTCCATTCCTGTGGCGGTCCTCATGAGAGCTAGTTATATATATATATATATATATTTTTTTTTTTAAATTCTCCCCAATTTCTTGATATCCAATTGTTTTAGTAGCTACTATCTTGTCTCATCGCTACAACTCCCGTACGGGCTCGGGAGAGACGAAGGTTGAAAGTCATGCGTCCTCCGATACACAACCCAACCAAGCCAAACCGCACTGCTTCTTAACACAGCGCCATCCAACCCGGAAGCCAGCCGCACCAATGTGTCAGAGGAAACACCATGCACCTGGCAACCTTGGTTAGCGCGCACTGCGCCCAGCCCGCCACAGGAGTCGCTGGTGCGCGATGAGACTTCCCTACCGGCCAAGCCCTCCCTATCCCGGACGACGCTAGGCCAAATGTGCGTCGCCCCATGGACCTCCCGGTCGCGGCCGGTTACGACAGAGCCTGGGTGGGAACCCAGAGTCTCTGGTGGCACAGCTGGAGCTGCAGTACAGCGCCCTTAACCACTGCGCCACCTGGGAGGACCCTTGAGAGCTAGTTTCATCAACAACAAAAAAATCCGTATTGACTGACCTTCATGTCTTAAAGTAATGATGGACTGTCATTTCTCTTTGTTTATTTGAGCTGTTTTTGCCATAATATGGACTTGGTCTTTTACCAAATAGGGCTATCTTCTGTATACCCCCGACCTTGTCACAGCACAACTGATTGACTCAAACGCATTAAGAAGGAAAGAAATTCCACAAATTAACATTGAAGAAGGCACACCTGTTCATTGAAATGCATTTCTGAAGCTGGTTGAGAGAATACCAAGAGTGTGCAAAGCTATCATCAAGGCAACGGGTGACTATTTGAATAATCTTTTTTTGGTTTCTACATGATTCCATGTGTTATTTCAACGTTTTGATGTCTCCACTATTATTCTACAATGTAGAAGAAGAAAAAATTTGAATGTAGAAGAAAAATCCTTGAGTGAGTAGGTGTGTCCAAACTTTGACTGGTACTATGTGTATATACAGTTGAAGTCGGAAGTTTACATACACCTTGTCAAGCCCAAACCTTAGCTATCTTTGTTTTCTTTATTATTTTGGTTAGGTCAGGGTGAGACGAGGGTGGTTTGTTTAGTTTTTGTATTGTCTCAGGGTTTTTGTATGTCTTGGTGTTTATATGTCTGTGGTTGCCTAGATTGGTTCTCAATCAGAGGCAGCTGTTTATCGTTGTCTCTGATTGGGGACCATATTTAGGTAGCCATTTGCCATAGGGTATTTGTGGGTTCTTATTCTCTGTTTAGTTGCCTGTCTGCACTAGCCATATTTGCTTCACAGTTAGTTTTGTATAGTTTGTTCAGTGTTCTTTATTTAATTAAAGAAGTATGTATGCTTACCACACTGCGCCTCGGTTTCCTCCTTATGACGACCGTGACACACGTTAGCCAAATATATATAATCCTCGTAAAAATTCCCTGTTTTAGGTCAGTTAGGATCACCACTTTATTTTAAGAATGTGAAATGTCAGAAAAATACTAGAGAGAATGATTTATTTCAGCTTTTATTTCTTTCATCACTTTCTCAGTGGGTCAGAGGTTTACATACACTCAATTAGTATTTGGTAGCATTGCCCTTAAATAGTTTAACTTGGTTAAGACGTTTTAGGTAGCCTTCCACAAGCTTCCCACAATAAGTTGGGTGAATTTTGACCCATTTCTCCTGACAGAGCTGGTGTAGGCCTCCTTGCTAGCACACGCTTTATCATTTCTGCCCACAAATATTCTATAGGATTGAGGTCAGGGCTTTGTGATGGCCACTCAAATTCCTTGACTTTGCTGTCCTTAAGCCATTTTGCCACAACTTTGGAAGTATGCTTGGGGTCATTGCCCATTTGGAAGACCGATTTGCGATCAAGCTCTAACTTCCTAACTGATGTCTTGAGATGCTGCTTCAATATATCCACATAATTTTCCTCCTAGATGATGCCATCTATTTTGTGAAGTGCACCAGTCCCTCCTGCAGCAGAGCACCCCCACAACATAATGCTGCCATGCCACCCCCGTGCTTCACGGTTGGGATGGTGTTCATCGGCTTGCAAGCTCCCCCTTTTTCCTCCAAACATAATGATGGTCATTATGGCCAAACAGTTCTATTTTTGTTTCATCAGACCAGAGGACATTTCTCCAAAAATTACGATCTTTGTCCCCATGTGCAGTTGCAAACCATAGTCTGGCTTTTTTATGGTAGTTTATGTCGATATAGGACTTGTTTTACTGTGGATATAGATACTTTTGTACCTGTTTCCTCCAGCATCTTCACAAGGTCCTTTGCTGTTGTTCTGGGATTGATTTGCACTTTCGCACTGAAGTACGTTCATCTCTAGGAGACAGAACACGTCTCCTTCCTGAGCGGTATGACGGCTGTGTGAGCCCATGGTGTTTATACTTGCGTACTATTGTTTGTACAGATGAACGTATGATGATCAATTTGCATTTGGAAATTGATCCCAAGGATGAACCAGACTTGTGGAGGTCTACAATTTATTTTCTGAGGTCTTGACTGATTTCTTTTGATTTTCCCATGATGTCAAGCAAAGAGGCTGTCACGACTTCTGCCGAAGTCAGCCCCTCTCCTTGTTTAGGCAGGGTTTGGTGATCGACGTCAACGGCTTTCTAGCCATCTCCGCTCCATTTTTCGTATATCCATTTGTCTTGTCTTGTTTCCATACACACCTGGTTTTCATTTCCCCAATTAAGCTACTTGTATTTAACCCTCTGTTTCCCATCATGTTTTGTGTGTGATTGTTTTCATGTTAGGTGGTGTTAGTTTACGCGCTCTACTTTTATGTTCCGTTTTTTGAGCGCGTTTGTTTCATGTAGTGCTCTCGTTTTTTGGAACTATAATAAAAGTGCGCTTGTTCATTAATATCTGCTCTCCTGCACTTGACTTCGCCTCCAATACACCATCCTGACAGAGGCAGTGAGTTTGAAGGTAGGCCTTGAAATACATCCACAGGTACACCTCCAATTGGCTCAAATTATGTCAATTAGCCTATCAGAAGCTTCTAAAGCCATGACATAATTTTCTGCAATTTTCCAAGCTGTTTAAAGGCACAGTCAACTTAGTGTATGTAAACTTCTGACCCACTGGAATTGTGATACAGTGAATTATAAGTGAAATAATCTGTCTGTAAACATTTGTTGGAAAAATTACTTGTGCCATGCACAAAGTAGATGTCCTAACCGACTTGCCATAACTATAGTTTGTTAACAAGACATTTGTGGGTTGGTTGAAAAATTAGTTTTAATGACTCAAACCTAAGTGTATGTAAACTTCAACTGTATATACAGTGGGGAGAACAAGTATTTGATACGCTGCCGATTTTTCAGATTTTCCTACTTACATAGCATGTAGAGTTCTGTAATTGTTTATCATAGGTACACTTCAACTGTGAGAGACGGAATCTAAAACAAAAATCCAGAAAATCACATTGTATGATTTTTAAGTCATTCATTTGCATTTTATTGCATGACATAAGTATTTGATACATCAGAAAAGCAGAACCTAATATTTGGTACAGAAACCTTTGTTTGCAATTACAGAGATCATACGTTTCCTGTAGTTCTTGACCAGGTTTGCACACACTGCAGCAGGGATTTTGGCCCACTCCTCCATACAGACCTTCTCCAGATCCTTCAGGTTTCGGGGCTGTCGCCGGGCAATACGGACTTTCTGCTCCCTCCAAAGATTTTCTATTGGGTTCAGGTCTGGAGACTGGCTAGGCCACTCCAGGACCTTGAGATGCTTCTTACGGAGCCACTCCTTAGTTGCCCTGGCTGTGTGTTTCGGGTCGTTGTCATGCTGGAAGACGCAGCCACGACCCATCTTCAATGCTCTTACTGAGGGAAGGAGGTTGTTGGCCAAGATCTCACGATACATGGCCCCATCCATCCTCCCCTTAATACGGTACAGTCGTCCTGTCCCCTTTGCAGAAAAGCATCCCCAAAGAATGATGTTTCCACCTCCATGCTTCACGGTTGGGATGGTGCTCTTGGGGCTGTACCCATCCTTCTTCCTCCAAACACAGCGAGTGTAGTTTAGACCAAAAAGCTCTATTTTTGTCTCATCAGACCACATGACCTTCTCCCATTCCTCCTCTGGATCATCCAGATGGTCATTGGCAAACTTCAGACGGGCCTGGACATGCCCTGTCTTTAGCAGGGGGACCTTGCGTGCGCTGCAGGATTTTAATCCATGACGGCGTAGTGTGTTACTAATGGTTTTCTTTGAGACTGTGGTCTCAGCTCTCTTCAGGTCATTGACCAGGTCCTGCCGTGTAGTTCTGGGCTGATCCCTCACCTTCCTCATGATCATTGATGCCCCACGAGGTGAGATCTTGCATGGAGCCCCAGACCGAGGGTGATTGACCGTCATCTTGAACTTCTTCCATTTTCTAATAATTGCGCCAACAGTTGTTGCCTTCTCACCAAGCTGCTTGCCTATTGTCCTGTAGCCCATCCCAGCCTTGTGCAGGTCTACAATTTTTTCCCTGATGTCCTTACACAGCTCTCTGGTCTTGGCCATTGTGGAGAGGTTGGAGTTTGTTTGATTGAGTGTGTGGACAGGTGTCTTTTGTACAGGTAACGAGTTCAAACAGGTGCAGTTAATACAGGTAATGAGTGGAGAACAGGAGGGCTTCTTAAAGAAAAACTAACAGGTCTGTGAGAGCTGGAATTCTTACTGGTTGGTAGGTGATCAAATACTTACGTCATGCAAATTAATTACTTAAAAATCATACAATGTGATTTTCTGGATTTTTGTTTTAGATTCCATCTCTCACAGTTGAAGTGTATCTATGATAAAAATGACAGACCTTTACATGCTTTGTAAGTAGGAAAACCTGCAAAATCGGCAGTGTATCAAATACTTGTTCTCCCCACTGTATGTACACACACACACACACACACACACACACACACACACACACACACACACACACACACACACACACACACACACACACACACACACACACACACACACACACACACACACACACAGACACAGACACAGACACAGACACACACGCACACACGCACACACACACACAGTATATATTGCTCAGCATTTGTGTTTATTCTATACCTTCTTTTCACTCATCTTTATCAAGGGTGTCAATAATTTGAGGTGACTGTACATGGTACCCTTTTTTTTAATACCTCACATGCCCACAGTGAGCAAACTAAATAGTAGTAAACATCTTGATACACTGTAGGTGTGTTCCTTGGACAGACTGAATAAAGATAAATAATAAATAAATATTGTACTATGGGGTCTAGAATTAAACCAGCAAGGAACAAGGCATATGTTACATGCATATTCTCATGAACCTGGAGTAGTTATTTTCTTATTTTTTTAAATGACACTTTCAAAGACTAGGAGTGTGTTAATGCAACCACTTTCAGTACTTTAGTTTAGATCAGTTTAGACCGAAGGCTGTGTAATCTACCTATGTACAATTTAGAAGATCACTTCGTCAGATAAGCATTCTAATAGACGTTAATATTTTTTTATATGGTGTTCTTATTATAGCATGGAAATCAATGAGATCACTCATATTTAACTACATTTGATCAAATACTATGTAACAATATTTGTATAATTCAAAAGATGACCTCGATATGCCAGGGTAAGCGACTAATGACCCAAACACAGCAATTGTAAACACAATACAGCGACTTACGCATTCAAAACAAACAAGTAAACACAAACAAACAGGTCAAGCCTCATCAAAGCGCTCAGGGAGAGCGCCATCGTATCAGCGGTGGAGTCAGGCTCAAAGGCCACATATGCCCCCCCATGGCCCTGACATTCTCATCGCGCCTTGCCCATTAATTCTGCCATTATTGATTCCGCGGTCTCCTGGGGTCCTATTAAGGATTCAATAACTGCTGCTTAACCAAAGTCCACTGGCAATTACCCTCGCCCTCTGTGTTTGTCACTGGCTAGCGACTGGGCCAGCTGACAACACATGGGAGTACAGTGCAACTGCACGTGCTGCAAGTCTTTTACTGGCACTATTCAAAAGCCATTATTAGCCTGTAATTCAGGGAGTCAAACTCAATTAAGCAAATCTGTGTTGGGGCAGATGCCACTCTCTCTCCCTGTTGCTCTGCATGACCAGGCTGATCTCCGAGGCCTCCTGGAACAAGCCTCTGCATCGACCCCTGGCCGGGGGGAGACATGTTGCTAATTGAGTTCTCTCTGGTCATTTGCTCCCCCTAAGTGAGCAAGAAGAAAAAGGAGGCTGTCACCTCATCTGGGGCAGTAAGGTGTTTCCCAGGTCCTGCAAGGGAGAGAGTGCCACTTAATCCACAGGGACAGGGACCGAGGAGAGAGAAGAGAGAGGGCTAAGGGCAGCTCACCGGCAGCCCCGTTTCACCCGAGGGCGCCAGACAGCCACGGATCAACTCTTTCTGCTCACAAATTCTGTAGATTTGTTGTATAAGTGAAACAAAAACACTTGTGGTTTGAGAAGTCCTGTCACCATCGTTCATTAGGCTGGTGTCTTATTCACTCAATCAAATGAGCAATCCAAATTGGATATGGTATTGATTGCCTAAGTATTATGATTGCCACCAATGCAAACAACCTCAGAAATTGATGACATACCAGCTCTCCTAATATAGTGATACGAATAGCAACAATTATCCTAATCACTTGTTATATAGTCGTCACGATATCCTCCCCATCACTTTATAGTGGTGGCAGGCACACAACCAGCATATTGTCAGTGTTCACCCCAGTGGGGTTCGGGTGAATGAGAGCCCCCACCCAGTTGATTTAAATGTTTGTGATCTCATGCCTCTTTCACTCCCACCTTTGTTGCCGTAGAATGGTGAGGTCGTCACGGGTCAGAGACATATCCATTGACGGGGGGCTGTTTTGTGTGTGACTCCGCCCCTACTGAGGGGATGGAGGTTGGTTGATCTCCCCCGGGATGTACAAGTGTATAAGAAACCACGCAAACATGCCCCCCCCCTCCCAACCCTTTCCGTATTCACAACAAGAACAACCAGGATGACCAGGACCCAGGGTGGTACAAGGGCTCACATTGGGAGGATTACTCCCAAATTGTTGAGAGTGCCTAGGGGTGGAAAGCCTGACTACACCACTCCTTCCTGCCTCCCACCAGCACCTTCAGCTTAGCCTAAGCCCCCTCACTCTATCCAGTCAGCAAACAGACTGGACAAATGGGGGGTAAAGTGAAACAAGTGTTTTGCCACCAAGTGACTTTCAACCTGTTTTCTGAGGATGCTCCATTTGGGTCCCAGCGCACGGCACCTCTGTATTGCCTTTGAAATGTAGCATACAGCTCAGTTTAAAAAATAATAATAACGACAGAAAATGTTAAAAGTTACCTTATATCTGAAAGTATTGTACACAATAATCGCTAATAATGACTCATTTTGTGTAATAAAACATGACAGTAAGTAGCTACCATATGGTTAACACATATGATACAGATGCATAATAAAGAAACGTTTCTCAAGGAAATTGAGTTGAACATTTATTCGTTGAAAATTGAATTGCAAAGCTATTATCGATGTTTTATGAAGCGGCTACAGTAGTAGCTTTTAAAGGCTCACTATTTGGCAGGAACCGAAATGCTGACTAATTCAGAGAGACCTCCATATTGTTTTGGCAGTCCTCGATATGAGAGGTTCTTTAGTGCCACTGCACTCTGACTTTACCTTGTAAAATAGCTTAATCATCGCCCACATTAATTACCAACTTGTTTCGCGTTAGTAAATGGAACCCGCAGTTAGTGCATAATTGAGTGTTCATTTACATTTTTTTTCTTTCCCGGCCCCCTCTCCTTGCTCCACCGTCAATCACGAAATGATGGTGGCTAAAGAACAAATGTACCACTTTGGGGAGAATAAGGGGCCAACAGTCAGTGGAGTAATTAGCCAGTTCATAAGGCAATCTTTTTAATTATTCCCTTCAGTGGCGATGGCATACACTGGACTTCCTGATTACATGCCCATTGACTCTGAATCCTATGACGAAATGTTCCGCACGTCAATCAACTTCCTAATGGAGTCTAAAAGAGGAGTAATTTACAAATGTCAGGTGGATATGTTAAAGCAGAGTGCCCACATAGGACCTTTAAAATGTTACCGCCAATACAATTTAGCCAGTCATTTCAAGTATGCTTTAGGGGTCACTGAAGCATCAATGCAATTAGCGAGTCTACCTTTTCGCCCAAGCATAGTTGATGGTTGTTTTTTTTAACATGTTACACACTTGTCTTTCAATCATTAGGCTAATTTCTTCTGAGGTTTGATTTCTGGATATGAAAGATAAATGTCAATCAGGCTGGTATTGTTTTTTGGATACTGTGTGGGGCTTTTTCTCTGAGTGGTTTTGTTTTCCATGAATATCATGGCAAGGCAATTGTAAGCAGCGTGGCTAGTCTATAGTTTAGATTCATTGGCAGGCTTTGTTAGACAGCATGCCAATGATCATTCCAACTCACCTATTTTGTTTTCCTGTGGGGTTTCTCTGTAGCCCAGCCTTCCCAGATTCACATAATGTGTGTGGCTTGTTGTGAGCACAAAAAAAGCTAATTGCTTTTTGTTGCTTTTCCTTTTGAAATATATGTTTAGCAGGGAAACAAAGGGGAATGAGTTTGCATAATTATCATAAGCACAGAACCTGGTCCCATTTCTACATTAATTAGGACCCCGTATATTATAAGTATGAATGTTTTTTTGACAAAACATTATTGGTTGAAACCCCAACCACAATATCCACATTATGCTCAGTTTCCCCTCTTCGTCAATATTTCCACATTCAAGGTATAGTCATTTATAAACGGTAATA
Source organism: Oncorhynchus kisutch (assembly GCF_002021735.2). NCBI lineage: Eukaryota > Metazoa > Chordata > Actinopteri > Salmoniformes > Salmonidae > Oncorhynchus > Oncorhynchus kisutch. Next base: position 31,249,073 of record NC_034201.2, on the reverse strand, counting down.
GGTGTATATAGTATTCCTGTAAATGTGAAAAAATCTAAGCAACCACTCAGTAAACACCGCAAGTCATTGAAAGCTTCAATTGGTTCGAAATATAGGTATTAAACAATAAGTGCCCTTGGGCGCAGTAGCAACCTGAATGTACCTCTCTTCTCTAAAAACACACTATCACGTCAAAAGCAATTAAAAACAACTTACTAGTCCACTGTGAAGCAGCTAGACGAAATGCTAAATGCAGGCAGGGTAAAGTTTCTCGAAACCACATCAAGACACTCAGCGTGAATCTAAATGCAGATAATGAAGAAATGGAAAATGGAGCCCAAATTGACCCTTTCACAGCGTGTTAAGTCAGTTTGTATGGGTACCTGTGGAGGCCAACCCTTTTCCCATCAATAAAATAATTTAAGAACACAGTTCTTTAAAAGGCCTCATTTGTCTGACCAGGTGACTCCTAAATGACCTGTTGGATTAGAGACACCCTGCTTCAAGTACTTTTAAATCAGCACACAATCAATATAACTTAGGCAACCATTGTGTTTGATAGAATATTAAAGAAAAAAAATGCTGGTTGAAATATTTGATTTTAAATAAGAACATGGTCAATCAATAAATGGATGGATAGGGGCTTGTTAATACGGTGTGTGTGTAACAAACATTCTTCACGGATAGGGCAGAGTCAATAGAGATATTAACTGGGTACATGGTAAGGAAACGGAACACGCTACAACAGAATTACAAAAATCTAGTTTATTACAAGATTATAAATATGTTATTAGAGATGTAATTGAAAGGGGTAAGCACAAAAGGCTGAGGTAGTTCACAAATGTCTTGTCATTACACAGAAGCTCAATTAATGTTTAAGTTCCACACCCGATAAGTTAGATCATCATCACACCAAATGTTTAAAATACTGTATCTAGCTGATCTAGGCTGTAATCATTAGTCCAGAGTGTTTCTATTGGACAAATGCAGGTATGTTTATCCCTGTTTAGTTCTGCTTGCTTTAATGCTTTAAAAAACATTTTCCAACAGAATCGGTGGAATGAATACATCCCTGATCACACACAAACACAGTTCACTTTCAGAGCAGCCACATACAAACAGCATGATCACTTTGCTCGTAAAATCCTTCTCGCATCAACATATTCATCTTCTCTCACCTTTTCCCTTCGCTTGTGGACTTCAGCGCACAACAGATCAGCTGTCTGTGACCAGGCAAAAAATGTTTTACAAGCCAAACCCTCATATCATAATCGTTAACTGCTACACATTGCCTACATCGTTGTCATCATATTAGCTAATGTCATAGTCAACGTAACTCCTAGAACTAACACGTTAGTAAACCCACTACAATCATTCAGTACAGTGTAAAGTCAGCAAGCAGTTTAGCAGTTACAACGGCGGGCTCCGGTGGCAATAAATTAATAAAACCAAAAGCATACCTTGATTTGGAAGAGTTAAAGAGTTGGATAGCCACAGCCAGCTAGCTAACAAGGCATCCCTCTCTGTTTGTGCAGGGTGTCTGAGTAGGATAAACTAGCTAGCTGCAATTGCTAGCTAAGTAGGTGAAAGTGAAATTGAAAAGCTAGCTCTCTCTCACTTTTGCTTCTCCTTCATTTTTAATAAATTAATTTGTTCAACTATTGTCTTTCTCTCTCTTTGAGTCAACTCCTCACCACATTTTATGAACTGCAGTGCTAGCTAGCTGTAGCTTTCAGTACTAGATCCATTCTCTGATCCTTTGATTGGGTGGACAACATGTCAGTTCATGCTACAATAGCTCTGATAGTTTCGAGGATGTCCTCCGGAAGTTGTCGTAATTACTGTTTAAGTCTATGGTACGGGGGTGAGAACCATGCGCCTCTTAGGTTTTGTATTTAAGTCAATGTACCCAGAGGAGGACAGAAACGACCTGTCCTCTGGCTACACCATGGTGCTACCCTACAGGTTGCTGTTGAGGCTACTGTAAACCTTCATTGCAAAACAGTGTGTTTTAGTAAATTATTTGGTGACATTAATATATTTAGGATAACTTTTTACATTTTTTTATTTTTATAAAATTCACTGAGGAGGATGGTCCTCTCCATCCTCCTTTGAGGATCCTCCACTGGTCTTTAAGACCTGCCTAAGCAAAATAATGGAATCATTTGTGATGGTATACATTAGACGTTCCAAAGGCCTCCAATGTGCCGGGGCCTGGCAATGCTGCTGTTAAAGAGATGATGTACCCAAATGACAAAATACATACATATTTGTTTCTCTATGGAGAAAGACAGACAACAATCCAAGCTTTGCTTTTGTTTACCTGGCTGCTGTCACACTTTAAATTATTAATTGAGCTAAACAATTCATTTTCAGACATTTTGGGATATGTGTGGGGCTCAATATGGTTTATGGGGGATATTGACTTGCACTTGAGTGCTTTTTTTCTTTTTATATTTTACATTTTATAAAGGCAAAGTATTTGTGTATTTTAGGCTTGAACATGTTATTTGCGCATATCACAAGTTAGCTCTATTTGACTATTTCCAAACAAATACATATCCACGTCGCCACCTGTCTGGCGTTAAGTAGAACGCTGTGTTCCCTCTCCTGTTTTCCCCGAGTGGAGCTCTTGGTGGCCAAACGAAGCAGTGATTTGGCATGTTAGCGGGTGTGTTGAGGCTAATAAGACAGAGGGGCCGCAGTAATGGACAGAATCTGGGCGGAATCACAGCCAGCCCAACTGCAGCAGGGAACCAGTAATACAACTAATTTCTCCTCTGTCTCGGTAACCGCACAGACAGAAATGGGGTCAACAAAGGTGCAGGCAGCACCAAATGAACAGCTGTTGTCTTCACGCGACAGAGGAGCAGAAGAAGTGACACATACCAAAGCATAGAGAAAAAACAATTACCCCTCCCTTTCATTCCCCCCTTTTCTATAAATGGAAAAGTATCTATGTTCAAATTAAGGGCAGGACCTGTGCATATTTCCTTCATTCTTCTGTTAATCATTTTACAAAACCTTCCCCATCACCCACACTGTGTTTTTGAAACACTCAATATGGGGATGTGCAATGAAATGTAGGCAGAGGTCGTGGTAGATTGCTTGGCCATGGTTTGAATTGTTTGTTGGGATGTAGAAGCAATTGGTTATTACAAAGATGGCTCTCATAGGGAAATAAGGGACAAGAGTCTACACTGGAAACCCTTAAGGTGGCTACATGGAGTAGCATATAAGCCATGGTGGTAAAAAGCCGTACATACACTAATGAAACAATATACAGGTACATTTGTAGGGTTCTGAGTGAATACAGTGTATCTTGCTGTTTGATTGGATTTCATTGCACACATGAATATATGTATTTTTATTTTACATGGTGATTGCTACACTCAGAAAAAAAGGTGCTATCTAGAACCTAAAAGTGTTCTTCAGCTGTACCCATAGGAGAACTCTTTGAAGAACCCTTTTTGGTTCAAGGTAGAACCCTTTTGATTTCCATGTAGAACCCTTTCCACTCTTTCCCTTTTTTCTAAGAGTGAAACGTCATTGAAATATTGCCAGCTGTATACTTAAATGCGTTGAGTATATACAATTACAGTGCTGTTGTCAATGACGTATAGGCAGTGTTTACCCTGTGATAATCTATTTAAGAAAGCTGTTATGAACCCCCCCACAAATAAATGTTTTTTTCTCAATGATTCTGGTGGTTTTTATGCTTAATCTCAACATTTGCTAAAACCGCATGAAAACCTCAGGAAAGGCAGCCATTTAAATCATTATCAGTATAGGCATCGCTGCTTTGCTTAGCTTGAAGTAGCTTCATTCCTTTCATTGAGACAATTTCATATTTTGCAAACTTAAAGCTACTGTAGCTAACTAGCAAAAACAATCTGACAAATGGACACTATACTGCACCTCAAACATTTTCCAAGTTGGAATAATGTAACATGCCTTTGGAGGGTTCGAACAGTGGAACATCAACAATAATGAAAGTTAAGACATACAGGAGATCTACAAGTTGTGACACGCCAGGCATCCACAATCTCCCTCACTGCTAGCTGTTGGGCAGGCAAACAGTGACTACTGAACTATCCACTTGTTTGAAACGTCATTAATAGGGTTAGAGTATCGAGATACTCATTAGTATCGTGGCAAGGAAACAAGACACGAAGTAGATTTAACTTCTTTAGGAAAACAGCCCTAATGTTGAAAAAAAAACATAATTATGTTGTCATCCAGATTCACATAAAAAACAAATCCAAGCTTTAACACAAAATATTTTACATACAGCAGGTTTTTAAAGGACCAAAGAGTTTCGTCTGCTTGGTGTTTTCATTTTTACTAGGGAGAAAATAATGTGATACTGGTATCATCACAGTCATAGTCATTACCAATTAATACCTTTTATCCAGACTTTTACACATCTTGGACATTTACTTTTACTTTGTGGATGTAATTGGAATGACTTATGTGTCAGTGTGAAAATGGAACCGAAGGAGGCCTTGGGGAAGCGTCTCCCACAACCGTGGTCCTGCTGTGTGCCTGCAGAATAAAATAATGGACATGGGCTTCTGCTGTGAACCTCTCAGTGACATTTCTACAACGCTGTCACTGAGAGGTTCACCAGACGAATGGACTTAATTTACAAGTAAAGGTAGGCCTAAATGCATTTTCCTTTGCAATTTGCGGGTTAGGCTACTTTTGAATCATGAGAACAGACAACATTCCTTAGAAGGCATTTGATTTATCAAACTAGAATGTTGTTTTGATGAGACACTTTTTTGACTTTTTGAACTGCATTTTTCAGTCATTTCGGCTGTTGATAATGGACATTTTGTTAGAACCTTATTTATCATATGCATGTGTGTGTGTAATAATATTTCACATAATAATATTATTATTATGTGTGTGTGTTTCTGTTTGCGTGTGCTGCGCATTGGAAGAATTGTAAATCTATTGGGAAAGGCTTTGGAGTTTGCGTCACTAGTTATCCGGATGAAATGTGCACATATAGTGTCCATATAGTGTCCATATATTGGTCTTTTAGTTCCACCTATCAGTTGTAACTGTGGATGCTCATGTCATTTTGTTGTATGAAATATGCCACCATCGGAGGCTATCGCTTGTATATCTTGGCTACATTGGTATCACCCTGGTTGTTGGAGCCATCTGTTTTATGGTGAACTTGGCCTTCCTCAAGGTTTATTTGTGAGTGCCTACCCAGCCACCACCCTCACCGTGCGTCACTGGCTATAGTACTAGAGTACTTGCGCTTTTTAACATTTTCAACACTAACTACAGTAGAAGAAAATATTATATGAGTATTGATCACAATCACACTGCCAAGCTTGGAGATATCATTCAATACCCGCATCATAACATGACATAATAAATGGCATGAGATGGCATGACATATTGTGCCTACTGTCATAACAATGTGCCACCTGTCATAACTGTTTCCGATGCATGCCACATGACACAGTCTTATCAATTTAGACATTCAGTGAAACAAGATGTACTGTCTTGTTCCTAAATATTTTGTTGACATTTGGCTTATGACATTTTGTCATGTTTATGATTAGATTATGACACTGTTATGACAAACAGTTCAAATAAAGTGTTTACCCCCCAAGAAATGCTCAGCTAATTACTATGTAAGTCATTTCTATAGTAGCCTATACAATATTCCTATTTGTGTCATCAACACAGCCTGTCCCACAATAGATTTCCTGTAGCTTAACACAAACTTGTCCACTTAGGGCTGGAGACCAGGTGAACACCACAGGAATCAATTAAAGCTGGTTCATTCAGTCAGGATAGCACTTAATGCCGATGCAGCACTCTCAGAGCAACCAATCACCAACCACCAGTTCAGCCTGAAAGTGAGGGAGAGGGATAGGGGGATGGAGGTAGAGGCACTGAAATGCAAATGGAATCTACGCTGGCGATGCATTAGGCCCTCCCTGTCAGGAGCCTTAAATGGATTAAAGTCTGCAGTCGCTCCATAGTTTGCCAGTCAATGTTCTTTATTTTCTGCATGGTCCCCTTCCCCGTTCGTTCCATTGCTGTTGGAAAGAGTCGATTTGCCGTCAATTGGCATCTCGGCCAACTGCATTAACACGCATCCACAAAAGGATGACACCGCATTATCACCTCACTTGCTTTCTGGCGCAGCTTGTGACTGGTTAACACTATCAGTTATTTGTTGGGGATTGGCCCTAATACGGCGCCGTCTAAAGATTTCATCAGGCATTTGATGATGGAAATAATCCACTGCCCACAGGGAAATTGCTCTGATTAATGGAATTAGGCGTTGGAGGGGAATCAATAAGGACAGGGCCCGCTCACGTGGGGGACAAGCCTAGCTGCCAATCACGGCAGAGGGAGACGAGCGTGGCTGCTCCAGTCCAAGGAGCTCCGCCCAAGACCCATGACGGCCCACCAGCACACGGCCCACTCGGCTCTAATAGGGTTCAGGCTCCACCGTGTGCGCCTCGAAAAGCCAGGGATTAGCGCGGGGCCCCACGCCGCGGCGGCCACTAGCAGCCGGTTCCCTTTAAATGGCAGACCATATGGGTCCTTCTAGATGCGGATAATTTCAATACAATGCAATCCATCTCCCGAGCAAAAAAAGTACTGTAAAGCTTTTAAAGTAGGAGACAAACAAGCATAAAAAACGTGTGCCTATTACTCAGGCTTTGTACACGCGGGGCCCCAGGGCCCACCTCCATCCCTCTCTCTTCCCAGCATTCTTAGCCAGTTAAGTGCTCTCATGTTGGAGCCCTCCCTCTAATGCACCTCTGCCCCGACCCCCGACGCCCCAACAACCCCCTCACCCCGACCTGCTTTGTGTCCAATTCCGGTCCTTTGCATGAACTGCTGCTGGAGGGTGACTAGGCAGACAGGGGTGGAGGGGAAGTGACACTCTTTGTTCCTTCCCCCCTGTCTATCCATATGATTCTCCCATTACTGAGTGGAAATCAGAAGAGGGAGGCATCATGTCCATTGAAGGCCATGCACTTGTAGCCCAACATTAGAATATGTGAATAGTTTATGTTCCGTGAATATAGTCAGTCACAAAGAGGGTTGTTTTTAGAAGTACTTCTGCTGCAGTAAATTTACCACCGGTCTTTTGAAAACCGTTCTGGAAATTCACACAGATTGGGTTGATGCATGGGCGGTTCTCAGACCATAGATCAGTAAATAGTCGCTATCTAAATTAATAGGCTATACATACATTTCCACTTATATTTTCCATTTGCTGTTTTGTTTCATCACCCATGTTTTTGTTCCCACCACACAGCCCATCAACATGCAAATGAACTCAATTAGATTTGTGTGAGGTTGTTTAGTAAATCATCAATCACAACGGATCATTGATACCATTCAAATGGTTTGCTTCTTTCGCTTTCAAAATTCACACCCCTCCCACCCCTTACCGCCCAAACACAGACAAGTTTTGGTTCGAGGTCACTTTCCTACTCCAGGTAGACAAGCATGTTTGACAGGTGTTCTAAGAGCTGTGTGATTGTCTGTAGAGATCTTTGACTATGAGGTTTGCATCTTATAGAAGTAACAAAAAACTTTGGATGACTGACAAGACCATGTTGTCTAGTGAGTTCCCACAATACGAGTTTGGTTACAAGACTACAAGACTAAAAGACTACAACTAGAGAAGGTGACTCTCTGCTGTACCCGACTGGCACCATGTAAGCTTTCTCAAGAGACTTTTCCATGAGAGGGAATTCAGTTGTACCCTTGCCATTGTCTGCCATGCAAATACAATTCCTGCTCCTTTACATTTGCAAAGGTCATTTGAGTCAGTGGTATATTGTACTTATTGAATGAGGTGTATTTGAGTTAATTATATTTTATGAACTGCTATGACACCTCAGTTCAGGAGACCCACAGAAGTGCAGGCTTTTACTTCCATCCTAGTACTTACACACTAACATAACTTATCGACCAATCATCATGATCAAGCCCTTGGTCAAGCCCTTTATTAAGTCTGGTGTGTTAGTACTGGGCTGGAACACCCCACTCCAGGCTCAGGTTGAAAAACACTAGTCTAAATTGTTTGTTTGATCATTCTCATATCTGCAGCAGTAGCGCCCCCTGCTGTCTACTGTCTGTATTCACACAGTTTTAGCGATACCTGTTATTACATTGGCTCAAAAAGGTACAACCACCAGGTCTGTGTTGATATCAAAAGCTAGAAACAGAATGGATCCCAGAGGTGGAATAATTCAGAATCATGTATGATGGTTGATGCTGCTGAATGTTGGTTGACCTAGTGGAATAGTGTGAGTACCAAGAACACCGCTCATTATTCTATACCATGATTTGGTGTAAAACCCTAGGAAACCTTGATGATAAAATGATTCCGTTAAACATATCTTTAAAAGAACTGTAGCTATAGCCTACTGACCTTACTTATCCAATTAACAAAACGTGTCTTAGTAAGATAATACTTGGGAGACAATTAAAAGCTTTGGCCGCCCAGAAATGTACAAGAAGGATTTATTGACTTAGTTATGATTTACGGCGTTGAATTGGAAAATTACCAAGCCTTTACAAATACAGTAACAAGCCTAAAAAATGCTAAACATCTTAGGACCCTATAGATCTACAGGTGAGCACACTACATGGAAAAAATGCTTTGCTTATGAAAATGGTTTAACGAACAACCATTTGTAGCAGAAGGACAAGACATCCATCTGTAAATCCCTTTAGTCAAGGTTACTCCGGAGTGATCTGCTTTTCTGCAGTATCCGGCTGAGGTCCAGTCTGCAGTCAACAGGACCTTTCACCCATTAACTCTACCCTGACTAAATTTAAACCTCAACCACCCTGCATTCTTTCAACTGGGGTGTATTCACTAGGAACCAAAATGAAGCAAACGGGCAGAAAAGGAGAGGGACTAAGCTGAACTTGGTGTGCACTAATCAGGGCCGACATAGCCGGGGACCCCCAACCCAAAAAACGCGCACGCACACACAAACTCAGTCGGGGTCGCAACTTACTGTTAAGGGTTAAAATAGTAGAACACACAAGATGCAATTTCGACATTTGGTTGTGCATCAGCATTTTTCCTCTTATTATGTCAATCACTGACAGTCACTTCAAATGTGTAGAATTGCATGAAATTAGCTGTAAAACTGCACATTTCTTCTCCCTGCCCAACGGGAAAATGTGTAGAATTGCAGGAAATTAACTCTAAAATGTAAAAATTTCTCTCTGTCGTCAAGAGGGGGGCCACTAAAATGTTTTGTTGGCAAGTTGGGCCAAAAAATTTCACCTAGAACATCCAAAAGGCCCTGGCACTAATGAAGACACCCCAGCATTCTATTCTGTACCCAACTTTTCCAGAAGCCTCAGGGAGAAAGGATAGGGCTGAGGGAATCCACCAAGGTTTGCTAATCTGGAATTAATGGTGAAAATCTGCAGGGAACAGAGGATTGCATTGTGGGAGTTGCTGGCAGGTGCTTGGAAATGGCTGGAGGGGAAGAAAGGGACTACGAGGTAATCATCGCAGATGTGTTCCTCCTGGATACATCCCTCCCTATAAAGATTAGACCCGTACACTCAAATGAGTCCTACCGGCAACATGACACACAAACATATTGGACATATGACAAGCGGAATAAAAGAGAGACTTAGCTTTTGGCCTGTAGTGGTTAATGTGAGAGATAATATCACTGACTGGGAGCCCCATGGCATTGTGTCTAAGCCCCTCATGGTGTATTCATCAAATATATTTAAGTAATCCCATTGCCAATTTACACAGAGGCAAAACAACACATTTTGTCGTTCTCAAAATATAAATGATGTCAAAAAGAAGAAGACCCAGGATTGATCATGTTTCAACACTAAATAACCAAAGCATGTCACAAACAAAGGACCAAAATGAATACACTATTTACTTGAAATTGTTAATGTAAACTCAAAGCTCTTGGTCTAACGAATGTTCAATATTATATGTCGACAAACTGTCCACTCTATTGTAACAAACACCACTCAGACCAGAGAAGTGTTGTATTAAGTGTAGAGCTATAGAAATTACTGGTCAATATATCCAGAAATGAACCTGAGAGGTGATGGCTCTCCAAGATCTTACTCTCCAGGGAAATTAGTGTCATATCTGAGCATAGCGATAGTCTTCTGTCACAAAATAGTTTTCTCTGTTTGCCTTCACAAGGCCTTCCCAGGATCCCAGACAGCGTTAAGACAGCCTACAGGGAGGAGATCAGAGACTTAGCAGTGTGGTGCCAGGACAGCAACCTCTCGTCAGTAAGACCAAGGAGCCGATCGTGTACTATAGGCGAAAGAGGTTGAGAGCACATCCCCATCCACAGACGGGGCTGTAGTGTAGGGGGTCGAGAGCTTCAAGATCCTTGGCGTCCACATCACTTAACATGGTCCACTCACACCCACACAGTCCTGAAGAGGGCATGGCAGTGCCACTTCCCCCACAGAAGACTGAAAAGATTTGGCGTGGGCCCTCAGATTCTCTGAATTCTACAGCTGCACCATCGAGAGCATCTTGACTGGCTGCATCACCACTTGGTATGGCAAATGCACCACCCTCGACCGCAAAATGCTACAGAAAGTGGTGCGGGACAGTTTTTTGCCATCCAGGACCTCTATATAAGTCTGTGTCGAAATAAGGCCCAAAACATTGCCAAAGACTCCAGGCAACCAAGCCATAGACTGTTCACTCTGTTATCGTCTGGAAAATGGTGCCGGAGCATCGGCTCTTGAAACAATGGGCTCTGAGATAGCTTCTACTCCCAAGCCTGCTAAATACCCATAAGATTGCTAAATAGCCATAATACTGCTACATAGCCATGAGACTGCTAAATAGTAAATTAATGGTTACCCAAACTATCTGCACTGACCCTATGCATACTCACTAGACTATATATACTGAGTGTACAAACATTAGGAATTGTCATGCCCTGACCATAGAGAGCTGTTTATTTTCTGTTGGTTGGGGCATGATAGTGACTAGGGTGGGTCATCTAGGTGATTAATGGTTTATGTTGGCCTGGTATGGTCCCCAATCAGAGACAGCTGTTTATCGTTGTCTCTGATTGGGGATCATATTTAGGTAGCCATTTCCTCATTTTGCTTTGTGGGATCTTGTCTACGGATAGTTGCATGTGTGCACACCAGTAGCGCCACTGTTTGTTTGTTTGTTTGTTTGTTTGTTTGTTTGTTTGTTTGTTTGTTTGTTTGTTTGTTTGTTTGTTTGTTTGTTTAGGGAGTTTCGATTAATTAAAATATGTGGAACTCTGCGCACGCTGCGCCTTGGTCCAATCATTTCGACGAGCGTGACAGGAACACAGTCCTACTATTGCGTTGCACACCTAATGCCCTCAGATAAGCCTCAATTCATTGGGAAATGGACTATACAAGGTGTCGAAAGCATTCCACAGGGATGCTGGCCCGTGTCGTCTCCAATACTTCCCACAGTTGTGTCAAGTTGGCTGGATGTCCTTTGCGTGGTGGACCATTCTTGATACACACGGGAAACGGTTGAGTGTGAAAAAACCAGCAGCATTGCAGTTCTTGACACACTCAAACCAGTGCACCTGACACTGAACTACCATACCCCATTCAAAGGCACTTAAATATTTAGTCTTGCCCATTCACCATCTGAATGGCACATACACAATCTATGTCAGAATTGTCTTGAGTCTTATAAATCATTCTCTAACCTGTCTCCTCCCCTTCATCTACACTGATTGAAGTGGACTTAATAAATCACATCAGTCATTCTGTCATGGAAAGAGCAGGCGTCCCTAATGTGGTAGAGTGGCCAGATGCTATCTGGTCAAAAATAGTATGACATTGTTGCCACCCATAGCATTGAATGCAAGGGAAGCCAGCAAGAATTTAGCTTCCCTTGATAATAAAATAAATAAATAAATTGCCAATCAGCGTGAGTGAGTGAGTGAACTCAACTGTGAAAAGTATCCAGGGAAGCCAGTTTGGATTTGGCTTCACACCAATCACATCACGTCTCTCAACCAAACGTCATTGAGAGAGAACTTGAATTGTTGCATTTCATTGAATTGTCCTCCGGTGGCTAGCTAGCTAGCTAAAATCTTCCCTTTCCTAAATTAGCCATGGATGGATATAGAGATTAGCACTTGTGTTTTTACTTAATTCTCTGTACAGGCCGATGTACTGGCCAACAGAGACAAAGTGGAGTTGCAATTCAATGGCTCAGACACGAGATGTACTGTATATGGCAGGGTCTATAGACGATAATGGATTACAAAGGGAAAACCAGCCGGACACCAACGCCGTGCTCCCGGACAAGCTAAAGACCTTCTTCACCTGCTTTGAGGATAACACAGTGCCACCGACGCGGCCCACTCCTAAGGACTGTGGGCTCTCGTTCTCCGACGTGAGTAATACATTTAAGCCATTTAACCCTCGCAAGGCTTCCCTAGCCGCGTCCTCAGAGCATGGGTAGACCAGCTGGCTGGAGTGTTTACGGACATATTCAATCTCTCCTTATCCCAGTCTGCCGTCCTCACTTGCTTCAACATGTCCACCATTGTTCCTGTACCCAAGAAAGCAAAGGTAACTGAACTAAATGACTATTGCCCCGTAGCGCTCACTTCTGTCATCATGAAGTACTTTGAGAGACTAGTCAAGGATCATATCCCCTCTACCTTACCTGACACCCTAGATGCACTTCAATTTTCCTACCGCCCCAATAGATCCACATACGATGCAACCGCCATCGCACTGCACACTGCCCTATCCTATCTGGACAAGAGGAATACATATGTAAGAATGCTGTTCATTGACTATAGCGCAGCCTTCAACAACATAGTACCCTCCAAGCTCATCATTAAGATCCCATACATTTTCCATGCAGAAAAAGCTTGTCTCTAAAATATTGCGCACAAATTTGTTTACATCCCCGTTAGTGAGCATTTCTTTTTTGCCAAGATTTTTAATCCACGTGACAGGTGTGGCATATCAAGAAGCTGATTAAACAGCATGATTATTACACAGGTACATATTATGCTGGGGACAATAAAGGCCACTCTAAAATGTGCAGTTTTGTCACACAACATGATGCCACAGATGTCTCAAGTTTTGAGGGAGCCTGCAATATGCATGCTGACTGCTGGAATGTCCAACAGAGCTCTTGCCAGAGAATTTTATGTTAATTTCTCTACCATAAGCCGCCTCCAACGTTGTTTTAGAGAATTTGTAATAAAGCCTTTTTTCAGGGAAAAATTAATTCTGATTGGTTGTCCCTAGCTCCCCAGTGGGTGGGCCTTGTTCCCAAGTGGGTGAGCATTTGCCCTCTCACGCCCACCCATGGCTGAGCCCCTGCTCAGTCATGTGAAAACTATAAATTAGGGCTTAATGAATTTGATTGATTTCCTTCTATGAACTATAACTGAGTCAAATCTTTGAAATTGTTACATGTTGCGTTAATATTTTTGTTAGTATAGCTTAGGTTGATTGGACTAAATTGTTTTTGGTATCTTTTAGTTGTCACCGTATTAGACTAAGAATAGGTGATTAGATGATGTTGAAATGGTGCTGAAATAGTGGAGGCAGTGCATGTTTTCTTTGCGACTTGCAGGACCTCTCCGTGGTTCAAAATCAATAGTTGTTTATTAGCCCAAAAATGTCTGAAACATTAACTTGCTTGACCATGCTGTAGGTCAGTGGTTCCCAACTCCAATCCTCGAGTACACCCAACAGTACATATTGTTGTTGTAGCGCCGGACAAACATACCTGATTCAACCCATTGAGGGCCTGATGAGTCAGGTGTTGAATCAGGTGTGCTTGTCCGGGACTACAATAAAAATGTGTACTGTTGAGGGTACTCGAGGACTGGAAATGGGATCCACTGCTGTAGGTCGAAAAACATCTGATCCAAGATGGCGTAGCAGTCAGACGTCTTTGTCCTCGTCTTGTGGTGTCCCGTGTATATATCTTTTTATTTAAAAAAATCTTCGCATATATTTTTTAAAATATATTTTTGAATCTCAACTTCAACATACTCTCCTGCAATCCGCCTCACCCAATGTGGTATGGATCTGCTATTTTCTATACTTTTGAACTGGAACCCCCGACGGAAGCTAGCCAGCTAACTAGCTACTAGCTAGTAGGCAGCTAGCCACTGCTAGCAGTCACCAGCTAACCTTTAGTCTGGACAACTCTAGCCAGTCTGCACAGCGCGACTCAAACCAGAGCAAATCGGACTTATTTTTCTCCACATCTCCGGATTCCTACCACAAGCTCTGAACCTTTTCACCTGGATCATCACAGCTAGCTAGTTGCTATCCGAGTGGCCACTCCTGGTTAACGTCTCTGTCCCAAAGCAAGAACCAATTAGCCTGGACCTAGCCTTTGGTAGGCCCATCTCCCGACTAGCTGAAGAGGTCATTCAGCCCCTCCTTGGGCTACAATACCTATTTTGCCAATTGGCCTGGACCCCTTTTACTGCCAACACAGAGCCCCACCAATCCGTCTGGACTACCGACATAATCTACCCGAGAGGGTTTTTCAAATGTCTCCTCCGTCGCTACGTCCCCTGAATGCCCATCTGCTAGCCGCGGCCCGCTAGCTGTCTAGAGCATATCGGACTGTTAGCTGAAGAGGCCCATCGGAAAAATTCTTGGGCCACTATACCTATTTTGCCAATTGGCCTGGACTCTTTTACCACACGGAGCCCTGCGGATCCATCATGACTACTCTTCCCGATGTAACAACATGAGGGGGCTACAACAGACTTCTTCCGTCGCGACGTCCATCTAAGGCCCTTCTGTTAGCTTGGTAGCCCCGGCCCACTGTGTCTCCAGCCTGCTGAGCTACTCACTGGACCCCTATGATCACTCGGCTACGCATGCCTCTCCCTAATGTCTTGTCCATTGCTGTTTTGGTTAGTGATTATTGCCTTATTTTGCTGTAGAGCCTCTAGCCCTGCTCAATATGCCTTAGCTAACCCTTTAGTTCCACCTTCCACACATGCGGTGACCTCACCTCTCATCGTCACTCAATGCATAGGTTTACCTCCACTGTATTCTCATCCTACCATACCTTTGTCTGTACATTATGCCTTGAAACTATTCTACCGTGCCCAGGAACCTGCTCCCTTTATGATCTCTTTTACATTCTGAACGTACTAGACGACCAGTTCTTATAGCTTTTAGCCGTACCCTTATCCTACTCCTCCTCTGTTCCTCTAGTGATGTAGAGGTTAATCCAGGATCTGCAGTGCTGAGCTCCACTCCCATTCCCCAGGCGTTCTCATTTGTTGAGTTCTGTAACCGTAAAAGCCTTGGTTTCATGCATGTTAACATTAAAAGCCTCCTCCCTAAGTTTGTTTTATTCACAGCTTTAGCACACTCTGCCAACCCGAATGTCCTAGCCGTGTCTGAATCCTGGCTTTTGAAGACCATCAAAAACCCTGACATTTCCATCCCTAACTATAACATTTTCCGACAAGATAGAACTGCCAAAGGGGGCAGAGTTGCAATCTACTGCAGAGATTGCCTGCAGAGTTCTGTCTTACTATCCAGGTCTGTACCCAAACAATTCAAGCTTCTACTTTAAAAAAATCACCTTTCCAGAAAACAAGACTCTCACCGTTGCCGCTCGCTATAGACCACCTACTGTCCCCAGCTGTGCCCTGGACACCATATGTGAATTGATTGCCCCCCCATCTATCTTCAGGGCTCGTGCTGTTTGGCGACCTAAACTGGGACATGCTTAACACCATGGCCATCCTACAATCTAAGCTTGATGCCCTCAATCTTACACAAATGATCAATGAACCTACCAGATACAACGCCAAATCCGTAAACACGGGCACCCTCATATTTAATGATAATAATTTTTTTAATGTATTCGTTATTTTACCAGGTAAGTTGACTGAGAACATGTTCTCATTTACAGCAACGACCTGGGGAATAGTTACAGAGGAGAGGAGGGGGATGAATGAGCCAATTGTAAACTGGGGATTATTAGGTGACCGTGATGGTTTGAGGGCCAGATTGGGAATTTAGCCAGGACACCGGGGTTAACACCCCTACTCTTACGATAAGTGCCATGGGATCTTTAATGACCTCAGAGAGTCAGGACACCCCTTTAACGTCCCACCCGAAAGACGGCACCCTACACAAGGTAGTGTCCCCAATCACTGCCCATAGATATCATCCTAACCAACCTGTCCTCCAAATACTTATCTTCTGTCTTCAACCAGAATCTCAGTGGTCACTGCTTCATTGCCTGCGTCCGTAATGGGTCCGCGGTCAAATGACCACCCCTCATCACTGTCAAACGCTCCCTAAAACACTTCAGCGAGCAGGTCTTTCTAATCGACTGGCCCGGGTATCCTGGAAGGATATTGATCTCATTCTGTCAGTAGAGGATGCCTGGTTATTCTTTAAAAGTGCTTTCCTCACCATCTTAAATAAGCATGCCCATTCAAAAAATGTTGAACTAGGAACAGATATAGCCCTTGGTTCACTCCAGACCTGACTGCCATTGACCAGCACAAAAACATCCTGTGGCGTACTGCATTAGCATCGAATAGCCACCGCGATATGCAACTTTTCAGGGAAGTTAGGAACCAAAATACACAGTCATTTAGGGAAGCAAAGGCTAGCTTTATCAAACAGAAATTTGCATCCTGTAGCACAAACTCCAATAAGTTCTGGGACACTGTAAAGTCCATGGAGAATATGAGAACCTCCTCCCAGCTGCCCACTGCACTGAGGCTAGAAAACACTGTCACCACCGATAAATCCATGATAATTGAGAATTTCAACAAGCATTTTTCTACGGCTAGACATGCTTTCCACCTGACTACCCCTACCCCGGTCAACAGCCCTGCACCCTCCACAGCAACTTGCGCAAGCCTTCACCCAAATCCAGATAGTTGATGTTCTGAAAGAGCTGCAAAATCTGGACCCCTACAAATCAGCCGGGATAGACAATCTGGACCCTCTCTTTCTAAAATGATCCCCCGAAATTGTTGCAACCCCTATTACTAGCCTATTCAACCTCTCTTTCGTATCATCTGAGATCCCCAAAGATTGGAAAGCTGCCACGGTCATCCCGCTCTTCAAAGGGGGAGACACTTTAGACCCAAACTCCTACAGACCTATATCTATCCTACCCTGCCTTTCTTAAGTCTTCGAAAGCCAAGTTAACAAACAGATCACCGACCATTTCGAATCCCACCTGTCACATCTGCTCCTGTTATGCCCTCTGGTGGTCATCCGGTGTCCTCTTGACCTGCAGTTCCCTCCCTCCCTCCCTCCCTCCCTCCCTCCCTCCCTCCCTCCCTCCCTCCCTCCCTCCCTCCCTCCCTCCCTCCCTCCCTCCCTCCCTCCTTGTGATTGTGTGGTTGGAGACAGGTGTGCTGGAGTCAGAGCAGATCCCTACCAGCTGCAAATCATTCCATAAATCAAGATCTCTTCAAATGTTCATTCCTACCACTCCCACTCTGCCAGATCGTAATCTCTGCTCAGTCAGTCATTATCCTAGCCTTTTGTTAGTTCTCAAGATCCTGTTGCTCTGCTGTGATTTTTCCCTGCCTTACACTGTTTTGTCCTCTCTTGCAGTTACCACTCTGTCTCTGGCTCCTGTCTCCTGTTCCACAACTCACCACCCAATGACCTTGCCCTGGATATCATTCACCACCACCACCTTGGATTCCCCTCAGGACCTGTTTCCCTGTTCAACTCAGCCAACTCCAACCTCACTCTACACTTCTGATTTTTCTGCAACTCGTTTGAGCTACCCCGCTTCCTCTTCTGAGTCCGCTCTTGGCTTCCCCTGTTTTGCACCACATAACTCTACCATACCTTCTCAGCATTGCAACCTGGTTGCATTTTCGACCTGGCCAAGGCTTTCGACTCTGTCAATCACCATATTCTTACCAGCAGACTCAACAGCCTTGGTTTCTCAAATGACTGCCTCGCCTGGTTCACCAACTACTTCTCAGACAGAGTTCAGTGTGTCAAATCGGAGTGCCTGTTGTCCGGACCTCTGGCAGTCTCTATGGGGTGCCACAGGGTTCAATCCTCGGACCAACTCTCTTCTCTGTATACATCAATAATGTCGCTCTTGGTGCTGGTGATTCTCTGATCCACCTCTACGCATACGACACCATTCTGTATACTGTATACTTTGGACACTGTGTTAACTAGCCTCCAGACGAGCTTCAATGCCACACAACTCTCCTTCCGTGGCCTCCAACTGCTCTTAAATGCAAGAAAAACTAAATGCATGCTCTTCAACCGATCGCTGCCCACACCTGCCCGCCCATCCAGCATCACTACTCTGGACGGTTCTGACTTGGAATATGTGGACAACTACAAATACCTAGGTGTATGATTAGACTGTAAACTCTCCTTCCAGACTCACATAGATCCCAAATTTAATCTAGAATCAGTTTCCTATTTTTTTGTGAAGAATCAACAACAAGTGGGACACAATCATGAAGTGGAACGACATTTATTGGATATTTCAAACTTTTTTAACAAATCAAAAACTGAAAAATTGGGCGTGCAAAATTATTCAGCCCCCTTAAGTTAATACTTTGTAGCGCCACCTTTTGCTGCGATTACAGCTGTAAGTCGCTTGGGGTATGTCTCTATCAGTTTTGCACATCGAGAGACTGAAATGTTTCCCATTCCTCCTTGCAAAACAGCTCGAGCTCAGTGAGGTTGGATGGAGAGCATTTGTGAACAGCAGTTTTCAGTTCTTTCCACAGATTCTCGATTGGATTCAGGTCTGGACTTTGACATGGCCATTCTAACACCTGGATATGTTTATTTTTGAACCATTCCATTGTAGATTTTGCTTTATGTTTTGGATCATTGTCTTGTTGGAAGACAAATCTCCGTCCCAGTCTCAGGTCTTTTGCAGACTCCATCAGGTTTTCTTCCAGAATGGTCCTGTATTTGGCTCCATCCATCTTCCCATCAATTTTAACCATCTTCCCTGTCCCTGCTGAAGAAAAGCAGGCCCAAACCATGATGCTGCCACCACCATGTTTGACAGTGGGGATGGTGTGGTCAGGGTGATGGGCTGTGTTGCTTTTACGCCAAACATAACGTTTTGCATTGTTGCCAAAAAGTTCAATTTTGGTTTCATCTGACCAGAGCACCTTCTTCCACATGTTTGGTGTGTCTCCCAGGTGGCTTGTGGCAAACTTTAAACAACACTTTTTATGGATATCTTTAAGAAAGGGCTTTCTTCTTGCCACTCTTCCATAAAGGCCAGATTTGTGCAATATACGACTGATTGTTGTCCTATGGACAGAGTCTCCCACCTCAGCTGTAGATCTCTGCAGTTCATCCAGAGTGATCATGGGCCTCTTGGCTGCATCTCTGATCAGTCTTCTCCTTGTATGAGCTGAAAGTTTAGAGGGACGGCCAGGTCTTGGTAGATTTGCAGTGGTCTGATACTCCTTCCATTTCAATATTATCACTTGCACAGTGCTCCTTGGGATGTTTAAAGCTTGGGAAATATTTTTGTATCCAAATCCGGCTTTAAACTTCTTCACAACAGTATCTCGGACCTGCCTGGTGTGTTCCTTGTTCTTCATGATGCTCTCTGCGCTTTTAACGGACCTCTGAGACTATCACAGTGCAGGTGCATTTATACGGAGACTTGATTACACACAGGTGGATTGTATTTATCATCATTAGTCATTTAGGTCAACATTGGATCATTCAGAGATCCTCACTGAACCTCTGGAGAGAGTTTGCTGCACTGAAAGTAAAGGGGCTGAATAATTTTGCACGCCCAATGTTTCAGTTTTTGATTTGTTAAAAAAGTTTGCAATATCCAATAAATGTCGTTCCACTTCATGATTGTGTCCCACTTGTTGTTGATTCTTCACAAAAAAATACAGTTTTATATCTTTATGTTTGAAGCCTGAAATGTGGCAAAAGGTCGCAAAGTTCAAGGGGGCCGAATACTTTCGCAAGGCACTGTATATGTAATTATTACAATTCTTTATTTATTCCGATTTTTCAGCACCCTCAGCATTCCTACCCATCCATGGCTATGGCCGGCAGTGCCAAACGTGGCCATTCTTTCCTCTCCCATTATTTTATTTAAAGTATGATAGCAGCCTACACAATACATAATGAATATTGATAACCAACTAGATGTCACCTTGAATATTCTACTCAATGGGGAGGGCATGAACTGCAACAACACAGGGAATGTGTCCTTCGCTCCCGTTGGCCAAGCACTGTTGTCCCGCAATGTTGTGGGAAGTACAGTAGCTACCAAAAGTACCCAATCAGGGTCAGTCACAGTAAGCACACACACATACAAGACATACAGTACACCCAACAGCCATCATCAGTAGCCTACTTTTAATTTAAAAAAATACAATTTGATGGCGTAGCAGTGTAGACGTGTTTTGTTCGTCCTCTCGTGTACTTTTGTATTTTTTTTTATATATTTCAATTTTATTTTCAATCATACCTTCCGGTAACCTGCCTCACCCAATGTGATACGGAACCGCTATTATTTTAAATTTTTAAACCTTATAGCAAGAACCACCTAGCCATCAGAAGCTAATCAACTAATTAGCTACAAGCTATTTAGTCATTGTTAGCCACTGCTAGCGGCCTTTACCTTCTGCACAGGTACCCGACCTTTTTTTAGCCTGGATAATACTCGCCAGTCTACCAGTAACGGACTGTCTCTCCACTACAACGCCGGATTCCTGCCGGAATCCCTGGACCATTCTCCTGATCTTCACAGCTAGCTAGCACCCACTGAGTTACCCAGTACCGAAGCTATTCCTGAGGCCCACCTTCCGGCCTACTCAGTTGTTCACCCGGACTCCACCCAAACACAGCTAGAACACACTACTCCACCGGATCCTTGCCATAGGCTCTGGAACTTGGCACCGGATCACCTAACGCCCTTGCCCCGAAGCTAGCACCAGTTAGCCGTGAGCCAGGCGCATCTCCCATATAGAAAACTAAATTACTACAACACCTCTTTCGCCATCTGGCTTGGATCCTTAGTCGACACGGCACCCTGCCGCACCACCACGACAGGTCTTCCAAAGAATACTCCATCCGCTGTGCCTTCAACCGGCCTCCGTCATACGTCGGAGCAGACGCATCTACTGGCCCCGGGCTACTAACTTTAAACGCTGTGTCGCCCGCTTGCTAGCATGTCAACTACTCTGCGGCTTCCCTGTTCCATCTATTGCTACCCCCTGGACCCTATGATCACTTGGCTACATAGCTGGTGCCCGCTGGACTGTCCATTAATCACGGTACTCCATTCTGTTAATTTCTTTTAAAATTTTATTTTTTGTTTGTTTATCTGTCGGTCCCAGCCGTGAACTCAGGCTCTGTGTGTAGTTAACCGACCCTCTCTGCCCAGTCATCGCCATTTTACCTGTTGTTGTTTTAGCTCATTAGCTGTTGTTGTTTCATCCGTTGTCTTAGTTAGCTCTCCAAATCAACACTTGTGATTACTTTATGCCTTGCTGTATGTCTCTCTCATATGTCAATATGCCTTGTATACTGTTTTTTAGGTTAGTTATTATTGTTTTAGTTTACAATGGAGCCCCTAGTTCCACTCATTAGACCTCTGATACCTCCTTTGTCCCACCTCCCACACATGCGGTGACCTCACCCATTATAACCAGCTTATCCAGAGATACAACCTCTCTTATCATCACTGGGCTTACCTCCGCTGTACCCGCACCCCACCATACCCCTGTCTGCACATTATGCCCTGAATCTATTCTACCACGCCCAGAAATCTGCTCCTTTTATTCTTTGTCCCCAGCGCTCTAGGCGACCAGTTATGCTAGCCTTTAGCCGTACCCTCATCCTACTCCTACTCTGTTCCTCAGGGGATTTGGAGGTAAACCCAGGTCCTGCGTGTCCCCAGGCACCCTCATTTGTTGACTTCTGTGATCGAAAAAACCTTGGCTTCATGCATGTCAACATCAGAAGCCTCCTCCTTAAGTTTGTTTTACTCACTGCTTTAGCACACTCTGCCAACCCTGATGTCCTTGCCGTGTCTGAATCCTGGCTTAGGAAGGCCACCAACAATTCTGAGATTTCCATACCCAGCTACAACATTTTCTGTCAAGATAGAACTTCCAAAGGGGGAGGAGTTGCAATCTAATGCAGAGATAGCCTGCAAAGTTCTGTCATACTTTCCAGGTCTATACCCAAACAATTTGAACTTCTAATTTAAAAAATGTACCTCTCCAGAAATATGTCTCTCACTGTTGCCGCCTGCTATCGACCCCCTCCGCTCCCAGCTGTGCCCTAGACACCATTTGTGAATTGATCGCCCCCCATCTAGCTTCAGAGTTTGTTCTGTTAGGTGACCTAAACTGGGATATGCTTAACACCCCGGCAGTCCTACATTCTAAGCTAGATGCCCTCAATCTCACACAAATAATCAAGGAACCCACCAGGTACAACCCTAAATCCGTACACATGGGCACCCTCATAGACATTATCCTGACCAACCTGTCCTCCAAATACACCTCCGCTGTTTTCAATCAGGATCTTAGCGATCACTGCCTCATTGCCTGTATCCGCTATGGGTCTGCGGTCAAACGACCACCCCTCATCTCTGTAAAACGCTCCCTAAAACACTTCTGCGAGCAGGCCTTTCTAATCGACCTGGCCCGGGTATCCTGGAAGGATATTGACCTCCTCCAGTCAGTCGAGGATGCCTGGTCGTTCTTTAAAAGTAATTTCCTCACCATCTTAGATAAGCATGCCCTGTTCAAAAAATGCAGAACTAAGAACAGATATAGCCCTTGGTTCACTTCAGACCTGACTGCCTTTGACCCGCACAAAAACATCCTGTGGCGGATTGCAATAGCATCGAATAGTCTCCTCGATATGCAACTGTTCAGGGAAGTCAGGAACCAATACACACAGAAATGTGCATCTTGTCGCTGCAACTCCAAAAGGTTTTGGGACACTGTAAAGTCCATGGAGAACAAGAGCACCTCCTCCCAGCTGCCCACTGCACTGAGGTTAGGTAACCCGGTCACCACTGATAAATTCATGATAATCAAACATTTCAATAAGCATTTCTCAACAATCTGGACCCTCTCTTTCTAAAACTATCTGCCGCCAGTGTTGCAACCCCTATTACCAGCCTGTTCAACCTCTCTTTCGTATCGTCCGAGATCCCTAAAGATTGGAAAGCTGCCGCGGTCATTCCCCTCTTCAAAGGGGGAGACACTCTAGACCCAAACTGTTACAGACCTATATCCATCCTGCCCTGCCTATCTAAAGTATTCGAAAGCCAAGTTAATAAACAGATCACTGACCATGTCGAATCCCACCGTACCTTCTCCGCTGTGCAATCCGGCTTCCGAGCCGGTCACGGGTGCACCTCAGCCACGCTCAAGGTACTAAACAATATATATCAATATAAAAGACAGTACTGTGCAGCCGTCTTCATCGACCTGGCCAAGGCTTTTGTCAATCACCGTATTCTTATCGGCAGACTCAATAGCCTTGGTTTTTCTAATGACTGCCTCGCCTGGTTCACCAACTACTTTGCAGACAGAGTTCAGTGTGTCAAATCGGAGGGCCTGTTGTCCGGACCTCTGGCAGTCTCTATGGGGGTACCACAGGATTAAATTCTCGGGTCGACTCTTTTCCCTGTATATATCAATGATGTCGCTCTTGCTGCGGGCGATTCCCTGATCCACCTCTACGCAGACGACACCATTCTGTATACTTCTGGCCCTTCCTTGGACACTGTGCTAACTAACCTCCAAACGAGCTTCAATGCCATACAATACTCCTTCCGTGGCCTACAACTGCTCTTAAACGCTAGTAAAACCAAATGCATGGTTTTCAACCATTCGCTGCCCGCACCCGCCCGCCCAACTAGCATCACCACCCTGGACGGTTCCGACCTAGAATATGTGGACAACTGTAAATACCTAGGTGTCTGGCTAGACTGTAAACTCTCCTTCCAGACTCATATTAAACATCTACAATCGAAAATCAAATCTAGAATCAGCTTTCTATTTTGCAACAAAGCCTCCTTCACTCACGCCGCCAAACTTACCCTAGTAAAACTGACTATCCTACCGATCCTCAACTTCGGCGATGTCATTTACAAAATAGCCTCCAACTTTCTACTCAGCAAATTGGATGCAGTCTATCACAGTGCCATCCGTTTTGTCACCAAATCACCTTATACCACCCACCACTGCGACCTGTATGCGCTAGTCGGCTGGCCCTCGCTACATATTCATCGCCAGACCCACTGGCTCCAGGTCATCTATAAGTGTATGCTAGTTCACTGGTCACGAGACCAGTTCACTGGTCACGAGAACAACACTTTCCAGCAGGTATATCGCACTTATCACCCCCAAAGCCAACACCTAATTTGGCCGCCTTTCCTTACAGTTCTCTGCTGCCAGTGACTGGAACGAATTGCAAAAATCGCTGAAGTTGGAGACTTTTATTTCCCTCACCAACTTTAAACATCAACTATCTGAGCAGCTGACCGATCGCTGCAGCTGTACATAGTCCATCTGTAACTAGCCAACCCAATCTACCTACCTCATCCCCATACTGTTTTTATTTTATTTACTTTTCTGCTCTTTTCCACACTAGTATCTCACATCTGCTCATTTATCACTCCAGTGTTAATCTGCTAAATTGTAATTATTCGCTCCTATGGCCTATTTATTGCCTATCTCATGCCTTTTGCACACTGTATATAGACTTTCTTTTTTTTCTACTGTGTCATTGGGTTGTTTATTGTGTTATTGGCTTGTTTATTGTTTACTCCATGTGTAACTGTGTTGTTGTCTGTGTCACACTGCTTTGCTCTATCTTGGCCAGGTCGCAGTTGCAAATGAGAACTTGTTCTCAACTAGCCTACCTGGTTAAATAAAGGTGAAATAAAATAAAAATAAAAAGGGTCAGTTTTATTAACAGAAAAAGTAAAATGATTTGTAACAGTGAAACACTCAGACTCATCCAGGCATCAAAACAGAAGTCCAACTTCGAGCTCTTCTCTGGCTGCTGAAAGCCAACAGCAGAGTCCCAACAGCAATCCAGCAATCCAACACCTTACCACTGCTACACCTGGTTATCAGCCTCATTTACTGCATTTTGAAAAAACATAGCTCATATGGCTGACTTGCTGAAATAAATGTGTTTTCTACTGACAATTGAGATGTACAAACTATGGCATAAGGGGACGACGAGTGGATAAGAGGCAATCCGTAATTTTGATTAAGACATTCATGAGCGAGATAGGACAGACGGATAAATAAATGGGGCAAATAAACAGACAATGAAAGCTCTTACAATATTCGATAATTACATTTCTCTAAAACAGGTTATAGGCTATTTGTGCACCACCAAGTTAGAACAGATGTCACAGATTCCCCCTGTAATGCTGCTCATTCCGTGCACCAGTTCCGGAGATCTACGTCACCGACCTCTAGGCGTCACTGAACTGTGTCATTACGCACACCTCATTCCAATTCCCCTGATTAGTAATTGTATATACACTGCTCAAAAAAATAAAGGGAACACTTAAACAACACAATGTAACTCCAAGTCAATCACACTTCTGTGAAATCAAACTGTCCACTTAGGAAGCAACAGTGATTGACAATAAAATGCACATGCTGTTGTGCAAATGGAATAGACAACAGGTGGAAATTATAGGCATTTAGCAAGACACCCCCAATAAAGGAGTGGTTCCGCAGGTGGGGACCACAGACCACTTCTCAGTTCCTATGCTTCCTGGCTGATGTTTTGGTCACTTTTGAATGCTGGCGGTGCTTTCACTCTAGTGGTAGCATGAGACAGAGTCTACAACCCACACAAGTGGCTCAGGTAGTGCAGCTATAATCTGAGTACAGCGTTCAGACAACAAAGCAGCCAAAAAGATATCCGCCATATTGTGTAGTCAACATTAGTCAGAAATAGCATTATAAATATTCAATAACCTTTGATGATCTTCATCAGAATGCACTCACCGGGAATCCCAGTTCCACAATAAATGTTTGATTTGTTCGATAAAGTTCATCATTTATGTCCAAATAGCTTCTTTTGTTAGGGCGTTTGGTAAACAAATCCAAACTCGCG
Organism: Oncorhynchus kisutch; assembly: GCF_002021735.2. Taxonomy (NCBI): domain Eukaryota; kingdom Metazoa; phylum Chordata; class Actinopteri; order Salmoniformes; family Salmonidae; genus Oncorhynchus; species Oncorhynchus kisutch. The sequence goes on along the minus strand of NC_034201.2, from coordinate 31,222,952 downwards.
TTCAGGTCCTGCCGAACGTCGGACGAAAAGTTTATAAAGTTACATTACAGGTCGTAGAAACTTGCCAAACTAAGTATAGAATCAATCTTTAGGATGGTTTTATCATATATCTTCAAAAATGTTCCAAGCGGAGAATTCCATTGTCAGTAAAAAAGCATTGGAATGAGAGCTAACTCTCTCATGACCGCTCGTCACGAGCCTGTGTAACTCTGCCAGACACCCACTCTGCCAACCCTAACCCACCCCTCTCATTCTCTCTCCCTTTATAGTAGAAGCCTCAAACAAAGTTCTAAAGACTGTTGACTTCTAGTGGAAGCCTTAGGAAGTGCAATATGACCCCATTTACACTGTATATTGGAATGGCAAAGAGTTGAAAAACTACAAACCTCAGATTTCCCACTTCCTGGTTGGATTTGTCTCAGGTTTTCGCCTGCCATATGAGTTATGTTATACTCACAGACATCATTCAATCAGTTTTAGAAACTTCAGAGTGTTTCCTATCCAAATCTACTATAATATGCGTATCTTAGCATCTGGGACAGAGTAGCAGGCAGTTTACTCTGGGCACCTTATTCATCCAAGCTACTCAATACTGCCCCCGACACCAAGAAGTTGAAGTGGCTGGAGTTGAGCCAGTATCAACTCAATGTTTGTGGTGGCTGTTTAATAGTCTGATGGCCTTGAGATAGAAGCTGTTTTTCAGTCTCTCGGTCCCTGCTTTGATGCACCTGTACTGACCTCGCCTTCTGGATGATAGTGGGGTGAACAGGCAGTGGCTCAGGTGGTTGTCCTTGATGATCTTTATGGCCTTCCTGGGATATCGGGTGGTGTAGTTGTCCTGGAGGGCAGGTAGTTTGCCCCTGGTGATGTGTTGTGCAGACCTCACTACCCTCTGAAGAGCCTTACAGTTGTAAGATTGTGCACCTGTAAAAGTTTGTGAGTGCTTTTGGTGACAAGACAAATTTCTTCAGCCTCCTGAGGTTGAAGAGGCGCTGCTGTGCCTTCTTCACCATGCTGTCTGTGTGGGTGCACCAATTCAGTTTGTCTGTGATGTGTATGCCGAGGAACTTAAAACTTACTACCCTCTCCACTACTGTCCCGTTGATGTGGATAGGGGGGTGCTCCCTCTGCTGTTTCCTGAAGTCAACAATCATTTTCTTTGTTTTGTTGACGTTGAGTGTGAGGTTATTTTCCTGACAACACTCCAAGGGCCCTCACCTCCTCCCTGTAGGCCGCGTCGTCATTGTTGGTAATCAAGCCTACCGCTGTAGTGTCGTCTGCAAACTTGATGATTGAGGTGAAGGCGTGCATGGCCACGCAGTCGTGGGTGAACAGGGAATACAGGAGAGGGCTTAGAACGCACCCTTGTGGGGCCCCAGTGTTGAGGATCAGCGGGGTGGAGATGTTGTTACCTACCCTCACCACCTGGGGGCGGCCCGTCAGGAAGTCCAGTACCCAGTTGCACAGGGCGGGGTCGAGACCCAGGGTCTCGAGCTTGATGACGAGTTTGGAGGTACTATGGTGTTAAATGCTAAGCTGTAGTCGATGAACAGCATTCTCACATAGGTATTCCTGTTGTCCAGATGGGTTAGGGCAGTGTGGTTGCGGTTGAGTCGTCTGTGGACCTATTGGGGCGGTAAGCAAATTGGAGTGGGTCTAGGGTGTCAGGTAGGGTGGAGGTGGTCCTTGACTAGTCTTTCAAAGCACTTCATGATGATGGAAGTGAGTGCTACGGGGCAGTAGTCATTTAGCTCAGTTATCTTAGCTTTCTTGGGAACAGGAACAATGGTGGCCCTCTTGAAGCATATGGGAACAGCAGACTGGGATAAGGATTGATTGAATATGTCCGTAAACACACCAGCCAGCTGGTCTCGTACATTTTATTTATTTTACCAGGCAAGTCAGTTAAGAACAAATTCTTATTTTCAATGACGGCCTAGGAACAGTGGGTTAACTGCCTGTTCAGGGGCAGAACGACAGATTTGTACCTTGTCAGCTCTGGGATTCGAACTTGCAACCTTTCGGTTACTAGTCAAACGCTCTAACCACTAGGCTACCCTGTCGCCCCATGCTCTGAAGACGCGGCTGGGGATGCCGTCTGGGCCTGCAGCCTTCAGAGGGTTAACAAGTTTAAATGTTTTACTCACGTCGGCTGCAGTGAAGGAGAGTCCACAGGTTTTGGTAGCGGGCCGTGTCAGTGGCACTGTATTGTCCTCAAAGCGAGTACATAAGTTGTTTAGTCTGTCTGAGAGCAAGACATCCTGGTCCGCGACGGGCTGGTTTTGTTTTTGTAATCCATGATTGACTGTGGACCCCACCTCATGTGTCTGAGCCGTTGAATGGTCACCTTGCCCTGGTTAAAAGCAGTGGTTTATCAGTTTCGCTTGAATGCTTCCATCAAGCCACAGTTTCTGGTTTGGGAATGTTTTAATAGTTGCTGTGGGTACGACATCGCCGATGCACTTTCTAATAAACCCGCTCACCGAATCAGCGTGTTCGTCAATCTTGTTATTTGACGCAATGTGGAGCATATCCCAATCCACGTGATCGAAGCAATCTTGAAGCGTGGAATCAGATTGGTCGGACCAGCGTTGAACAGACCTGAATGCGGGAGCTTCCTTTTTTAGTTTCTGTCTATCGGCTGGGAGCAACAAAATGGATTCGTGGTCAGCTTTTCCAAAAGGAGGGTGGGGGAGGGCCTTATATGCGTCGCGGAAGTTAGAATAACAATGATCCAGGGTTTTACCAGCCCTGGTAGCACAATCAAAAGTCAGGTGAACAGAAGGACTTGAGTTCCTGTATGTTGTTATGATCACACCACGTCTCGTTAATCATAAGGCATACTCTTCTTACCAGAAAGATGCTTGTTTCTGTCGGTGCGATGCGTGAAGAAACCAGCTGGCTGTACCGACTCCGATAGCGTGTCTCGAGTGAGCCATGATTCCGTGAAGCAAAGAACGTTACAGTCTCTTATGTCTCTCTGGAATGCTACCCTTGCTCGGATTTCGTCAACCTTGTTGTCAAGAGACTGGACATTGGCGAGTAGTATGCTCGGGAGCGGTGCGCGATGTGCCCGTCTCCGAAGCCTGACCAGAAGATCGCTTCGTCTGCCCCTTTTACGGCGGTGTTGTTTTGGTTCGCCGGCTGGGATCCGATCCATTGTCCTGGGTGGTTGGCAAAACACAGGATCCTCTTCGGGAAAGTCGTATTCCTGGTCGTAATGATGGTGAGTTGACGTTGCTCTTATATCAAGTAGTGCCTCCCGACTGTATGTAATAAAACCTAAGATTACCTGGGGTACCAATGTAAGAAATAACACATAACAAAAACTAAATACTGCTTAGTTTCCTAGGTATGCGAAGCGAGGCGGCCATCTCTGTCAGCCCTGGAAGTAAGATGACTGCTAGCTAAGACTTTGAAAGTAAGATTTTGACATGATCAGTCCAATCAAAGCTACTGTATATAGAACGTGATTTGATGTCATTCTATCTGTGGCCAATGACCTTGAACCTTCTTGGATGGGCATTTCTAATATAACTCTATGGCAGAACCCAAGGGGCAAACATTTTCGAGCACTAACCTTAGAAATGGGGATGACATATTGACCCCTGAGTGACAGAAAAATTGACCCCTGAGTGACAGAGGCGCAACGCTCTGTATTTTCTGCTGGCTAGCCCCACCAGCACAGAAAGCACTGAGCTAGGCTGAAACACCTGCATTTTGGAGCTGCCTTACTCAAGAAAGCAAAAAATAGACCATGTTTTACATTGTTTGCAAACTGATATGTGACACATATTAACGCCAAAATAACAAGCAAAACAGTCAAGCCACCCCCCCAAAAAAAAAAATATATATTTTTTTTACCTTAAAGTGTGGTGCTCAAAACATACTCATTTATGATTTTTCACTGATTGTGGATGGCAAGTGTGTCTGTCTGGGTTTATGTGTTGGGTTAGGTTGGTATCAGTGTTGATGACAAGTGACTGGCAGCATGCATGTTGAATCTAATGTAAGAAAAGAGGAAATGTCCACCATTGCTTTGTGGCCATGTTGCCTTCCCTATGCTTTTAGTTTTCTCCAATCTAGTATTAGTGTTGTAGTATAGGCCTGTTTGTGATTTCAGATTACTTCATATTGAAATACTGCTATCTGTATCGTCCCATTGTCTCAAGTAAGACGACAGAAATCCAGGATAGCAGAACATCTCGAACACACCACTTTCCCTGCCCTCAGGTGTCAAAAGCCCACGCAAAATAAACTGTGATCTATATTGGCACATGCAGTCAAAGTCCAGCAGAGGGCACCATGTAGCTGCATAAAATATTTTTGTCTTGAGTAGAAATCTTAATAAATTCACCTATAGTATCAACCTCCATACTGTGAAAGAGATTTTGGCAACAGAGAAGTTGTTAGCTGCTATGCTTAAAGCTGGAATCCTTAATGGTCAAACTGCCACCTCTGTTTTCAATATTACAACAAAGAAATGACTGCAAACAACAAACTGTTTTTTTTATTGCACACGTGATAGAACAGCAGAATATATACTGCAGTTGTTTTTACCACCTTCCTGCGTGATGTTTTTCACCTCTACTTTGTCAACAAAAACAATAACAACGGCAGTGGGGCGGACATTGGCGCTGTTTCACCTACTGCATATTCGATCTTTAAAGTTTTGATTGATAGGCCTCTTTGTGTAGGTCAGGGGTGCATAATTCTGGTCCTGTGGTGTCACTGCTCTCCTGCTGGATTTCATTCCTGCTTTTTGACTAGACTGATTTCTAGGTCTGTGCGTTCTTCAGGTGACCAGTAACCTTTATTGGTCAATGAGGTGCCATGAGAGAGAAACTGTCTGTATGCGGAACTCGAGTTGGTAGAGTATGCTCTACTGCTGAATGGCTTGTTCCATGAAAAGAGTGTATCCCTTCAATATTTTAAGTACAAATTGTACACCAATATAGCATTTTAAAAGTCTGTTATATTAAATGAAGTGCCCTTTAATGTAGGTCACATGGAGAATTGAATGAATACGATTTTTTAAAATATGAATAAAGGCAAGCTAAAAGGCCAAAATTCAGCATTTTGACATATTCCTTCATCACTGTGTCTCTTCTCGGAAGATTTGAACCCTCTTAATCCCCAAATTTCACCATCATTGTAAAGCCCTAGTTATTTTGTTGTTTTGACAACGTCATTTCTGAAGATGTAATGTTTATTAAATTAAATTGGGATTAATGATTAACGTAAGTCTGTCCATCATAATTTAATTCTGTACATTATGTAAACTGAACTCACGTTTTAATATGGTGACACCATTCCTTTTTAAATACTTTTTTCTAAAGAAATATTGAACATTAATAATCAAATCATAGAGTAAAAGCAGGTGCTGCTCTTTTGGCCATTTTCTGGTGTTTTGTGGTGGAAAACTGAGTGGGTCAAGCATAACACGTCAACTCTGTTACCCATAGATAGACCGGCTCAGATCCGGCGGCAGAATAAAGTAACTAAGGAGGCAGTTGAAATCATACAGAATTCTGCTTATCACACTACACCACAATAAACATACAGTTCATGCCAAGACTCTGAGACCATTGATTGAGTGCTTTTGATGTGACAGGATCTCTGCTGCGCTGTATCAGCGAAATGGACAGCACTCTAAACACAATTAAACCAAGGTCGTTTTGGTAATGAATATAGGCTACAAGATAGGGTAATTCACTTACTACAAATAGCTTAAATGCAGCCGTACACATAGCTGTCTTACAAAAATAATGCTAACTTAACTATGCTGAAAGTAGTAGCATAGTTATTCATGCATGCAAACAACAATACTGAATAGCAGTTTGGCATAAAATACAGACAGAACTGCGAATGTGAACGAATAAATGGGAACAGAACAAAACAGCGGTACCAAGTAGGCCTAGTTAACAAAATATCAGATTGATAAAGGCATGACACAATTTATATTTAGGCTAGTTATATTAACAGTAAACAAATGCAGTAAATAAAAGGCAAATGGACATCCAAATCATCAAAACACAGCCCACTACAGTGAGATACAGCTACTACAGGGAGATGCAGCCTACTACAGGGAGATGCAGCTACTACAGGGAGATACAGCTACTACAGGGAGATGCAGCTACTACAGGGAGATGCAGCCTACTACAGGGAGATGCAGCCTACTACAGTGAGATGCATCTACTACAGGGAGATGCAGCTACTACAGGGAGATGCAGCTACTACAGGGAGATGCAGCTACTACAGGGAGATGCAGCCTACTACAGGGAGATGCAGCCCGCTACAGTGAGATGCAGCCTACTACAGGGAGATGCAGCTACTACAGTGAGATACAGCTACTACAGGGAGATGCAGCCTAATACAAGGAGATGCGGCTACTACAGGGAGATGCAGCTACTACAGGGAGATGCAGCTACTACAGGGAGATGCAGCCTACTACAGGGAGATGCAGCTACTACAGGGAGATGCAGCTACTACAGGGAGATGCAGCTACTACAGGGAGATGCAGCCTACTACAGGGAGATGCAGCCCACTACAGTGAGATGCAGCCTACTACAGGGAGATGCAGCTACTACAGTGAGATACAGCTACTACAGGGAGATGCAGCCTAATACAGGGAGATGCGGCTACTACAGGGAGATGCAGCCTACTACAGGGAGATGCAGCTACTACAGGGAGATGCAGCTACTACAGGGAGATGCAGCTACTACAGGGAGATGCAGCTACTACAGGGAGATGCAGCTACTACAGGGAGATGCAGCCTACTACAGGGAGATGCAGCTACTACAGGGAGATGCAGCTACTACAGGGAGATGCAGCTACTACAGGGAGATGCAGCTACTACAGGGAGATGCAGCCTACTACAGGGAGATGCAGCCTACTACAGGGAGATGCAGCTACTACAGGGAGATGCAGCCTAATACAGGGAGATGCAGCCTACTACAGGGAGATGCAGCCTACTACAGGGAGATGCAGCTACTACAGGGAGATGCAGCCTACTACAGGGAGATGCAGCTACTACAGGGAGATGCAGCCTACTACAGTGAGATACAGCTACTACAGGGAGATGCAGCCTACTACAGGGAGATGCAGCTACTACAGTGAGATACAGCTACTACAGGGAGATACAGCTACTACAGTGAGATACAGCTACTACAGGGAGATGCAGCTACTACAGGGAGATGCAGCCTACTACAGGGAGATGCAGCTACTACAGGGAGATGCAGCCTACTACAGTGAGATACAGCTACTACAGGGAGATGCAGCCTACTACAGGGAGATGCAGCTACTACAGTGAGATACAGCTACTACAGGGAGATACAGCTACTACAGTGAGATACAGCTACTACAGGGAGATACAGCTACTACAGTGAGATACAGCTACTACAGGGAGATGCAGCTACTACAGGGAGATGCAGCCTACTACAGGGAGATGCAGCTACTACAGTGAGATACAGCTACTACAGGGAGATGCAGCTACTACAGGGAGATGCAGCCTACTACAGGGAGATGCAGCTACTACAGGGAGATGCAGCCTACTACAGTGAGATACAGCTACTACAGGGAGATGCAGCCTACTACAGGGAGATGCAGCTACTACAGGGAGATGCAGCTACTACAGGGAGATGCAGCCTACTACAGGGAGATGCAGCTACTACAGGGAGATGCAGCCTACTACAGGGAGATGCAGCCTACTACAGGGAGATGCAGCTACTACAGGGAGATGCAGCTACTACAGGGAGATACAGCTACTACAGGGAGATGCAGCCTACTACAGGGAGATGCAGCCTACTACAGGGAGATGCAGCTACTACAGTGAGATGCAGCCTACTACAGGGAGATGCAGCTACTACAGGGAGATGCAGCCTACTACAGGGAGATGCAGCTACTACAGGGAGATACAGCTACTACAGTGAGATGCAGCCTACTACAGGGAGATGCAGCTACTACAGGGAGATGCAGCCTACTACAGGGAGATGCAGCTACTACAGGGAGATGCAGCTACAACAGTGAGATGCAGCTACTACAGGGAGATGCAGCTACTACAGGGAGATGCAGCTACAACAGGGAGATGCAGCTACTACAGGGAGATGCAGCTACTACAGGGAGATGCAGCTACTACAGTGAGATGCAGCCTACTACAGTGAGATGCAGCCTACTACAGGGAGATGCAGCTACTACAGTGAGATACAGCTACTACCTACAGTGAGATGCAGCCTACTACAGTGAGATGCAGCCTACTACAGGGAGATGCAGCTACTACAGTGAGATACAGCTACTACAGTGAGATGCAGCCTACTACAGTGAGATGCATCCTACTACAGTGAGATGCATCTAGTGATACCAGCTGGCCGGTGTGTTTACGGACATATTCAATCAATCCCTATACCAGTCTGCTGTTCCCACATGCTTCAAGAGGGCCACCATTGTTCCTGTTCCCAAGAAAGCTAAGGTAACTGAGCTAAACGACTACCGCCCCGTAGCACTCACATCCATCATCATGAAGTGCTTTGAGAGACTAGTCAAGGACCATATCACCTCCACCCTACCTGACACCCTAGACCCACTCCAATTTGCTTACCGCCCAAATAGGTCCACAGACGATGCAATCTCAACCACACTGCACACTGCCCTAACCCATCTGGACAAGAGGAATACCTATGTGAGAATGCTGTTCATCGACTACAGCTCGGCATTCAACACCATAGTACCCTCCAAGCTCGTCATCAAGCTCGAGACCCTGGGTCTCGACCCCGCCCTGTGCAACTGGGTACTGGACTTCCTGACGGGCCGCCCCCAGGTGGTGAGGGTAGGCAACAACATCTCCTCCCCGCTGATCCTCAACACTGGGGTCCCACAAGGGTGCGTTCTGAGCCCTCTCCTGTACTCCCTGTTCACCCACGACTGCGTGGCCACGCACGCCTCCAACTCAATCATCAAGTTTGCGGACGACACAACAGTGGTAGGCTTGATTACCAACAACGACGAGATGGCCTACAGGGAGGAGGTGAGGGCCCTCGGAGTGTGGTGTCAGGAAAATAACCTCACACTCAACGTCAACAAAACTAAGGAGATGATTGTGGACTTCAGGAAACAGCAGAGGGAACACCCCCCTATCCACATCGATGGAACAGTAGTGGAGAGGGTAGAAAGTTTTAAGTTCCTCGGCATACACATCACAGACAAACTGAATTGGTCCACTCACACAGACAGCATCGTGAAGAAGGCGCAGCAGCGCCTCTTCAACCTCAGGAGGCTGAAGAAATTTGGCTTGTCACCAAAAGCACTCACAAACTTCTACAGATGCACAATCGAGAGCATCCTGGCAGGCTGTATCACCGCCTGGTACGGCAAGTGCTCCGCCCTCAACCGTAAGGTTCTCCAGAGGGTAGTGAGGTCTGCACAACGCATCACCGGGGGCAAACTACCTGCCCTCTAGGACTACTACACCACCCGATGTTACAGGAAGGCCATAAAGATCATCAAGGACATCAACCACCCGAGCCACTGCCTGTTCACCCCGCTATCATCCAGAAGGCGAGGTCAGTACAGGTGCATCAAAGCTGGGACCGAGAGACTGAAAAACAGCTTCTATCTCAAGGCCATCAGACTGTTAAACAGCCACCACTAACATTGAGTGGCTGCTGCCAACACACTGACAATGACACTGACTCAACTCCAGCCACTTTAATAATGGGAATTGATGGGAAATGATGTAAATATATCACTACCCACTTTAAACAATGCTACCTTATATAATGTTACTTACCCTACATTATTCATCTCATATGCATATGTATATACTGTACTCTATATCATCGACTGCATCCTTATGTAATACATGTATCACTAGCCACTTTAACTATGCCACTTTGTTTACATACTCATCTCATATGTATATACTGTACTCGATATCATCTACTGTATCTTGCCTATGCTGCTCTGTACCATCACTCATTCATATATCCTTATGTACATATTCTTTATCCCCTTACACTGTGTATAAGACAGTAGTTTTGGAATTGTTAGTTAGATTACTTGTTGGTTATTACTGTATTGTCGGAACTAGAAGCACAAGCATTTCGCTACACTCGCAATAACATCTGCTAACCATGTGTATGTGACAAATAACATTTGATTTGATTTTGATTTGATTTGATTTGATTTACTACAGTGAGATGCAGCTACTACAGTGAGATGTAGCTACTACAGTGAGATTCAGCTACTACAGTGAGATGCAGCCTACTACAGTGAGATGCAGCCTACTACAGTGAGATTCAGCTACTACAGTGAGATGCAGCCTACTACAGTGAGATGCAGCCTACTTGTAACGGTAGTCGTATGAAGGTGTGGACCAAAGCACAGCAAGCGTTCATGTTATTTTTATTAAACTGAACACAAAACAAAATAACAGTCCTGTCAGGTGCAGAAACACAAAACAGAAAACAACTACCCACAAGACACAGGTGGGAAAAGGCTACTTAAGTATGGTTCTCAATCAGAGACAACGATAGACAGCTGCCTTTGATTGAGAACCACACCCGGCCAAACACACAGAAATAGAAAACATAGAACACAAAAACATAGAATGCCCACCCCAACTCACACCCTGACCAAACCAAAATAGAGACATAAAAAGGATCTCTAAGGTCAGGACGTGACACTACTACAGTGAGATGCAGCCTACTACAGGGAGATGCAGCCTACAGCTACTACAGGGAGATGCAGCCTACAGCTACTACAGTGAGATGCAGCCTACAGCTACTACAGGGAGATGCAGCCTACAGCTACTACAGTGAGATGCAGCCTACAGCTACTACAGTGAGATGCAGCCTACAGCTACTACAGTGAGATACAGCTACTACAGTGAGATACAGCTACTACAGTGAGATACAGCCTACTGCAGTGAGATGCAGACTACAACTACTACAGTGAGATGCAGACTACAGCTACTACAGTGAGATACAGCCTACTACATTGAGATGCAGCCTACAGCCGACAGCCTACTACAGTGAGATGGAGCTTACATTTAAATAGGCCTATAGGCCTGTTTCAAACATGGAAAATCATTGCGCTTATGAGTTCAGCAACACGTTGTGATATGACACAATACACTTCTGTGGATCAAATTTGACCCGCCTAATTAATGAAACAATGCCAGCCTACCAGAAACACATTTCCAATATGTACAGTTCCATTTACAACCATGTAAAAAAGTATATGCTACTGTACCAAGAAAGCCATAATAGAATACATCTATTTCTATCGTGAAACATACCGATATGTAGCTATACTCACGGGCATCATTTGGGTTCTTGCTTTGGAAATATATTGAATTCTGCTTATATCATGCTATACCACAATAAACATAAAAGTTCAAATGTCAAGACCATTGAATGCTTTTGACCAAGGAGTGACAGGTTGGCATGAAATCTCTGTTGCGCTCTATCAGCACCATGGACAGCACCCTGCACACTAAAGCAAGGCCATTGAAAAACTAGGTTTTGGCTGAAATGTCGCCAATGTCTATATCACCAAGATTTTGACAAAAACCAAACAGCTAGATTGTTTCTTACCTTTTCAGAAGAGTTGCAGTCTCCTTGATGCTTTGTGGAACTTTCTGAGTAATTGATCATTCAATTCTCCAAGAAATCTCCTTGCTAGATCTCCCTCATATACCAGTTAGATTAGTTGATCTTTCTACGGGTGTAGCATGCTTCTTTTGTGCTGACTGAACACATTTGTCAAAGTGGAAAATTAGTTCTCGCATGTACTGTAGGTGTGGATGCCACAAACGTCAATCCGGCATGGTGAGGCACAGAACATTGTTGCAGGACTTCAAGTGGGGACAATTAGTCCTCATTGGAACCGGAGACTGCGATTTCAGTCTCCAAAAACTGGAGGCTGACACTAAACTCAGTTTCCACCAAATTTGTTTTGCTTTGATCCAGCAGTGGTTTCACCTTTTTCACATCTAGAAATTCATGTCTCTCTGGGTCAAGGGCAAATAGGGCCTCCACCAGTAGGCTGTTGCGTTCGTTCAATCGTATTTTACATTTCACCAATGACAGCATCCAAGAACAGCCTTTTACACGCAGTCTCTTCTCAGATGGTTATGGTGCATTACCACCACCTACAGTACTGAAGCGCCCAAGCCTCCCACCTATGTACCAGAGTCCTAGTTTTTTTTTAAATACCAATTTAAGTATAAAGAGGGGTTCCTGCAGAATTGCGGGCTGCAGTTGCACCCTTCTCAAATGTTGCACCCTTCTTCTTTGGTGTGATAATCTGCTTGGCCATCTAATAGATGCTAGATATTATAAAACAACCACATAAATCAAGGACAAAGAGGAGCAAAAAGGCTTAATATGGATTCAAAGCTACTGGGTGAATGAGAACTATCAGCTTAGGGTTTCTCTAGGTTGGAGACATTGATGAATAAGATTAATAGAAAGTACTGTATGTTCTCAGGTGTCAAATCAAGCAGTCAACAATCTGGCCCATTACTGAGGCTACAATGTTAGCAGACATCAATCAAATTCAATCACATTTATTCCTAAAGCCCTTTTAAATCAGCCAATGTCACAAAGTGCTGTACAGAAACCCAGCCTAAAACCCCAAACAGCAAGCATATCTCATCATACAATTACATGAACTCCGAGCCACGTCCTCCAGTACCTAATCAAGTGACAACACATTTAATGAATTGTACATTACTTTGACCTGTATGCAGAATGACTGTGACTCTTTTCCACTGATGTGAAATACCTATAACATAGCAGATCAGTGGCTCCACTACACTATTCAGATAACCTATAGTGCCATAAATTGTGGTCCCACTTATACTGTAACATGTGTAAATATTTGTATGAACATAACAAGTTTCAACAACTGAGACAGAAACTGAACAGGTTCCACAGACATGTGACTAACAGAAATATAATAATGTGTCCCTGAACAAAGGGGGAGTCAAAATCAAAAGTAACAGTCAGTATCTGGTGTGGCCACCAGCTGCATTAAGTACTGCAGTGCATCTCCTCCTCATGGACTGCACCAGATTTGCCAGTTCTTGCTGTGAGATGTTACCCCACTCTTCCACCAAGGCACCTGCAAGTTCCCAGACATTTCTGGGGGGAATGGCCCTAGCCCTCATCCTCCGAACCAACAGGTCCCAGACGTGCTCAATGGGATTGAGATCCAGGCTCTTCGCTGGCCATGGCAGAACACTGACATTCCTGTCTTGCAGGAAATCACGAACAGAACGAGCAGTATGGCTGGTGGCATTGTCATGCTGGAGGATCATATCAGGATTCGCCTGCAGGAGGAGGAAGTCTTCCCTGTAACGCACAACGTTGAAATTGCCTGCCCCAGACCATGACGGACCTTCCACCTCCAAATCCAAATCCCGCTCCAGAGTACAGGCCTCGGTGTAATGCTCATTCCTTCGACAATAAACACGAATCCGACCATCACCCCTGGTGAGACAAAACCGCAACTCGTCAGTGAAAAGCACTTTTTGCAAGTCCTGTCTGGTCCAGCGACGGTGGGTTTGTGCCCATAGGTGATGTTGTTGCCGGTGATGTCTGGTGAGGACCTGCCTTACAACAGGCCTACAAGCCCTCAGTCCAGCCTCTCTCAGCCTATTGCAGACAGTCTGAGCATTGATGGAGGGATTGTGCGTTCCTGGTGTAACTCGGGCAGTTGTTGTTACCATCCTGTACCTGTCCCGCAGGTGTGATGTTTGGATGTACTGATCCTGTGCAGGTTTTGTTACACGTGGTCTGCCACTGCGAGGATGATCAGCTGTCCGTCCTGTCTCCTTGTAGCGCTGTCTTAGGCGTCTCACAGTATGGACAGTGCAATTTATTGCCCTGGCCACATCTGCAGTCCTCATGCCTCCTTGCAGCATGCCTAAGGCACATTCACGCAAATGAACTGGGACCCCGGGCATCTTTTTTGTGTGTGTTTTTCAGAGTCAGTAGAAAGGACTCTTTAGTGTCCTAAGTTTTTCGTAACCTTAATTACCTACCGTCTGTAAGCTGTTAGTGTCTTAACGACCGTTCCACAGGTGCATGTTCATTAATTATTTATGGTTCATTGAACAAGCATGGGAAACAGTGTTTAAACTCTTTAAAATTAAGATCTGTGAAGTTATTTGGATTTTTACGAATTATCTTTGAAAGACAGGGTGCTGAAAAAGGGACGTTTCTTTTTTTGCTGAATTTAGTTCTAATGAGGACTCAGGTACACAGCAGGCGGAAGGCAACGCTGTGTGCTAGCACACGGTGTCACCCATGCCTGCTGTGTACCGAAGTAGGTAGCTGTAGGCAGTAGACAGTGTCCTCACCCCCGCCTGTCTGGCACAGTTTTCTCCGGTACGCAGCAGGCGGAAAGAGGGTGCGACATTGTGTGCTAGCAAACTAGTTAGCTAGCACACGGTGTTGCCCCAGCCTCCCGCCTGCTGTGCTAGTGGGAGGCTGGGGCGACCGGTAGACTGTGTCCTTCGCCCCCGCCTGTCATGCACTCTTTTCCCGCAGTTCTGTAGTTCTGACGGTGAGGGCAGGTGCTCAGCAGGCGGGAACGAATGGTGTCTGCCCGCCTCTCGATAACTAGCAAGGAGGACTCCGGTACACAGCAGGCGGGAAGAGGGAGGTGGTGGCAAAAAACTAAAATAATACTTTCATTTCCCTTTTGACCCACATTCAAAAGTTTCACACAAACATAATAATTGTGTGATCGGCTTCTCAATTCCTTCTACAATTCCGTAACCCTCTCATCCCAGTACAGTCCCATGTTCCCCACTCTCTCATTTTCCACTCTCCTCCTGGAGGCTGCCGGCAAATCCCAATGTAGTTTCCAAGTGAAAGAGAACTGACACTGAAATGTAGATGTGAATTAATAAGAGTTTGGGTATTTTTGTATGCACTACAACGGTGCTCAGGATGAATGAGAATGCAAGGAAATTCCTGGTATTAAATATGAGGTTTTTCTCCCCGCAGGTCCCCAGAGTGGTGCCCCCTGGCATATTAATCTCTCTCTGTGTACAAGATCACCCAACTCCTCTTCTGGTAGGCTTATAAATCTTCTCACTTCACTGTTTCCTGAATGGTGTTTGTATATGCTATCCATGTAATGCACTGGATTTTATTCTGAGAGTGCATTGCAAGTTTCTTGACACGGTTTTCCCATTTGTGCAGATATATGCAAATTATTCTGTGGCAGAATATATCAGCTTTTTTTTGGATGCCCATACTCGTAACCTAATAGGGAAAGTGGAGGTATACCACTTTTTCTTCTTTGCTTCAGACGCATAAGATAATATATCAGAATTTGACTGTCTCATCGCAGATGGGGGGGGGGGCAAGGTGAGGTATGTAATGCAAACTGGTGGAAGACAACATATCCATGAGGGACTGGGTGGTGTAGTTGCCTGCCTGCCTGCCTGTCTCCTTGTATTCCTCTCCTCATACAGTATTTGGACGAGTGATGGGGCTCAAGCCAGTGGAGGTAGAAATGAAATGAATGGATCATTGAGCCAAGAGGTGACTCTTGGGGCACGCTGCAGCCTCATTCTGCCACCGTCCTAGTTAACCTCCAAATCTGACTCACATTCCACCTGCAGTAGTAGAGATTGGAGCGCTCTTCTTAGCTCATTTACTCTGAGTCTGTCTATTTCGTTTACATGGCACAGGGCTTTCACTGTTCTATCTCGGCTGCCCTAGACGTTCCTGCCTGTTACCAAGCTCTTCGGGCTGGCAGATTATTTGTGTCTGTAGATGTAAACAAATATAATAATAATCTATATGGCTTGCCTTGACGTGTGGCACATAATGCCATGCCTATTGGGATTTGGCTTCAGATTTTGACAATTGATCTTTGGACTTTCATTGACAATTGGATTTGACTGCAGTTGCACTTCGCTGAACCTGACTGGAGTTGCACTTGGCTGAGCTTGTTAATGATTTTTCCCGTTGGCATTAAAAACACATTTACTTCTGAGGCTCCCCTTTTGTTGAGGCTTAGACGAACAGGCAAGAAAATAAAATGTGTACAAGCATAGTCTGACAGACATTTCTTTTTTATTTGCTAGCCCAAAAAATGCAAATTTCCCTTTGTGCCCTGTAACCTTCTCTTAGTCCCTCAGGGCAGCCTGGCCTTAGAGCCAATACGAAACATACTTTATGTTTTTCAGAGCACTTTCATGAAGTAAGATACCAAATGGTCTAATTACTTTAGACAGAAACAAATGTAGGAAGTTGGTCAAGGAGGATGGGTGGGCTTAATCCGCGATGGGTGGGCTTAATCAGCACTCCAAAGGTTGTGTGTTTGAGTCATGTTGGGGACAACTGTAGCATTTTAGCTAACCCTTCCCGAACCTTAAAAATCACCTAACCTTTTGAAGTTTTAGTTCCCCTAACCTTTCACGTAAATGATCCTAACCTTTGTCGTTAGTTCTCAATGTAAATTCTCCCTGTAATTATCCTTTGTTGTTACCAAGCAACAAGCAGCCTCGTCTCATCCAATTCGTATGCTATTGTACAACCACGTATGACATATAATACTATAAGTCCTCCAAGATATGTGATATGTGAATTTACATAATCCAATTCATGTGATATTCTACGACCACTATTCCAATCATACTGTAACTTAATGTAACGTATCATATCATACTAAATAGAGTGTCAGAGTTTTACATGCAGAATAATACTAATCGCCCTGAGACAACGTTGATCAGGGACATCCCATGTAATGCTGGTACCTCCACTTTTTCTATACCTAGAAAAATAGTGTGGTGAAATGGCACAGTTTTCAAAGCAAAATATCATTATGTGCATTAGCAATGCAGTTGATGGCCTCTTGAGCCAGCTGTTTGGTCATCAGAGTGGGGGAAACGGACTGTCAAGTTGTGAACATGGAATTATTTTCATGGCTTTTCACAGAAAATGGGCTCATTTAGGATAATTATGTGTTCTGAGTCGGATTTGCTGAGTAGTGCTGATTTAATGCATTACGTAATGTTGTGTTACATTAGTCTTACACACATTCCACACACAAGGGTGTTGATGGGATTACACATCTCTTGATTGGGCAAATGTTTGATCCATGGCAAAGGAACTATACTTAATGCAATGGGGCAATTCCACGATAACAGAAGACTCAGATGTTTCACTTTAAAATGTATGTCAAACAAAAACCAATGATTGCAAAGTGGTCCCAGTGGTCCCCACACTTGGTGCACAAAAGAAAAGTGTATAGTAAGCATGTGTATGTTGACACTATAAATGTACTTGATGAAATCCATGCAGTAGCACTTTATTTTGCAATACTCTTCCCACTGGTATTACCTGTCTTTGATAACAAATTATATAAATAGTTAGCAGTGGAGGCTGCTAAGGGAAGGACAGCTCATAGTACTGGCTGGAACAGAATACATAGACTTGTATCAAACACGTGGTTTCCATGTGTTTGATAACAATAACAATCCATTCACTCCATTCCAGCCATTATTATGAGCCATCTTCCCATCAGCAGCTTACTTTTTTTGTTACTAATTCAACTCAATTGGACACTACCAAATGGTGCCTACTGGTGCTCGTTCCAAAGAAACAAAATCATTCACGTACAATTGTTTAATTGTCATACCTTGTCATTGATGCACTGTGAAGTCTTCAGGATCAGTGGGTCCCCTTCGGGACATGGCGCTAACGTAGGCTAATGAAATTAGTATGACGTTGTAAGTAACAAGAACATTTCCCAGGACATAGACATAGACATATCTGATATTGGCAGAAAGCTTAAATTATTGTTAATCTAACTGCACTGTACAATTTACAGTAGCTATTACAGTTAAATAATACCATGCCATTGTTTTATGAGAGTGCACTGTTTTGAACATGAAAAGTTATTAATAAACCAATTAGGCACATTGTGGCAGTCTTGATACAAAATGTTGAACATAAATGCAACGGTTCATTGGATCAGTCTAACATTTTGCACATGCACTGCTGCCATCTAGTGGCCAAAATCTAAATTGCAGCTGGGCTGGAATAATACATGAGGGCCTTTGTCTTGCATTTCAAAGATGATGGTACAAAAAAATACAAAAGAACGGTTTTTTTTTTCTTTGTATTATCTTTTACTGTGTTATATTCTCCTACATTCCATTCACATTTCCACAAACTGGGGTGGCAGGGTAGCCTAGTGGTTAGAGTGTAGGACTAGTAACCGGAAGGTTGCAAGTTCAAACCCCTGAGCTGACAAGGTACAAATCTGTTGTTCTGCCCCTGAACAGGCAGTTAACCCACTGTTCCTAGGCTGTCATTGTAAATAAGAATTTGTTCTTAACTGACTTGCCTAGTTAAATAAAGGTAAAAATAAAAATAAACTTCAGAGTGTTTCCTTTCAAATGGTACCAAAAGTATGTATATCCTTGCTTCAGGGCCTAACTTAAAGGCATTTATATTTGGGTAAAGGGTCAGTAGTTCATTGGTAGTTAATTCAGTAGTTCATTAGTGCAGGCCTGTGATTTTTCATTGTTCACTTTGGATGTCTGTTTATGACTGCGAAAAGAAAAGATTGCAGCATCAGTCATCCATTTACATCTTGTTTTCCACTAACACAAGTAAATTCAGGAAAAACTGTAGGGTTATAAGTAGGTCCATAATGCTGACTAAATATAATGCATGTGTCAAACGTCTCCTCTCATGCAATTCATTTACCCGTTGAGAAGTAGAATGCAGCGTAAGGGAGAACATGGGAGCTGTCCAGCTGCTGAACTGAGGGCAGTTACACCAATTTATTTCGTCTTGTTCTGCATTCTGGCATCGCAGAGACTGCTAAAGTGACAGGGCCCTTCAACATTGATTAATAGCCTACGCTTGGCGATTTATGTGACCAGTGTTTTTGTGGAAGATGTGATGGTTGTTTATAATCGGAATTAGCCTACGTGGGCTGCAGTAAAGTATACTATATACTAATAGAATGAAGCCTACTTTTGCCTCGTTAAGAAAGAGAAAACGGTATCTATTTCTAAACGAGGCTAAAGTAGGCTACATTCTAAAAGTAGGCTATATAGTTACTTTTACTGCATTATATCCCCCTTTACGGACATTCAACTAGCCAACTAAAAAGTTACTTTCTAAGTCTATATTTTTTAAGACCGAATACTAGCTAGGCTATCATATGCTTAACACGTTTTGCATAAAATACAAATCCGCCTGTCTAAACATCAGATAGGCCTACATTTCAAATGCATTGCTTGGTTTTGAAATAGGATAACGTTTTGAACACGGTCGATATCGACCAACGCACGCACGCATAAAGCAAGACGCGGGAAAGGCGCACGGATACACACGTGGTTAGTGGGAATCACAGCGGGTTCCTGGACAGAAGTGTCTTTGTAAGCCACTGGAAGCCTATCCAAGCAGCCTCATACAAATTACGACCAATACCTTGGTAAAGGAGGGACTTGGTGCTGCTTGCGTTGGTGGCTGCTTTACAGTAAGATAGGGACCCGGGACGTAGCGGGAACTGCAGTCTGCTTGCTACACTTTTCCGAGGATTTGTGTTTGTAGTAGGCTATATCTGAGCGGCAACATACTCCTCTACAACTACACAGAGAAGCGATCGACCAGTCAAACCACCATGAAGAATCCTATGTTCTGGGTTTTGCTGACCGGGATGGCCATTCTTCTGATTCAACAAGGTGGGCAATTATTTATTTTTTTGCTGGGAGAAATGGCAGGTGACATAAGTGTTATAGCTATTGCATTATCATGTACATTAGGTGAGTGCGCACTTATTCTACATATGCGCGCGCTTTCTATATAGGTACTGTAGATTCCCTATTGCGTGGTGCCGAGATTTGACATCACATGCCAACAAAGTGGCAGTTAAACCAGGCGATTACTGTGAGACTCGACTGTCATGATGGTGGTGGTTGTCAAGGGATTTCGAGGTTTGCCTCACAAGTAGGCTACTTGTTCCAAGTGATTGTAAACCCAAATTTAAGGCTTCACTATGAACATGTCCCCCTCTTAACTTTTGCCTTTATTTATACCCCAGTAATTCAAAGTTTTACATTTGTAGGTTTAAAATTTTTTTGTTTAGCTTTATGGTAGATTATCATATAGGCTAGCATTGCTTCTCTGATCGAGCCATTCGTGTGTGTCTCTGGCTCTTGATGCACGTTTTGGCTTTCCCCGCGGAGCTTTTTGACGCATTGTAAATGTCACTCCAGACAGGAGGTTTTTGAGTAAAGTTGTTTAAGAATTACTGGTTAATCCGCATCGACAACGTGTTCAGGTCATCGAAGTTAAACCGTGTTAACCCTCACAGGTAACTAAATTGATTGGAAATGCAACATTTGCTTTTGAGGGAGTAGCCTAGCCTACTTGATTCGTGACATGCTTCTAATGGTTCCTCTGTAGTCTTAAGTGTTGTGGGCAGCTTCACTCAACGTTTTTCTATTAACCAACAAGTTGCTTCGTCACATATTTCATAGCTTTTTTATGTTTAAATATTTGAGTAAATATATGTTATACAGTATATGTTATACATAATTACATTTCCTGTCTTATCTATTATGGATATGTCACTGTGACTTGCAGAAAAAGCATGTTACCACACTGCTCATCCACTAGCCTGCACTTGGCATTCTCACCATGGCACATAAGGGGGAGAGACGTAAAATGTGTAGAGGACAGGGTCATGTCCTTCATGGAAAACAGCCCTATGACAATGTCCCCCTCCAACCACTTGGCTCTGTATGTGGAGTGTTGAGTGGCAAGTGGCAATTTCTCCTCCCCTCTTTGCTCCTCCTCCCATCCCTCTTCGCTCCTCCTCCCCCCTGAGCCTCTGTCTGGCTCCGAGGCAGCTCTGGCCGAGCGTTGCCAGGATGCAACACATATTCCTGTGGCGATCCGGCCAAGACCCTCACAGGCCCTGTCTATTGTGCCCTCCAGTCCTTCCTTCCACCAGCCTGCCTCAGCCAAAGGCGAGAATTATTGGTGGTTAAATCGAAATTTGGAGCAGCAGCTGTTGTTCGACTTCCAACCGAGAGTGCAAGGGGTAAGCAGGAGGTGAAAACATTGTGAGGGGGGTAAGCAGCCCCTGTGAAAAGACATGAAGAACATTGCTGATGGGTAGAGTGTCCTTTCCTTGGGACAGCAAGGCTACAGTTACTCAATAAGGACCCCCGGGCCAAATATGGTATTTTAGAGAGCTGTCCTTGTGAAAGTGACACACTGTGCTCCTCTCTTTGTACACAATGCACATAATACCTTATAGAGCTTTTGAAAAATGAGTCAATAAGCACAACACACAACTAGAACAATATGACTGGCTAAATACAACTAATTTGCATTGAAAAGTGATATGTAAATATGTTGAGGAAGAGGAACATGACCAATTCACATTAAAATGTGAGGGCGTGA
This sequence comes from Oncorhynchus kisutch, assembly GCF_002021735.2. Classification (NCBI taxonomy): domain Eukaryota; kingdom Metazoa; phylum Chordata; class Actinopteri; order Salmoniformes; family Salmonidae; genus Oncorhynchus; species Oncorhynchus kisutch. The sequence goes on along the minus strand of NC_034201.2, from coordinate 31,201,500 downwards.
TACTGGCCTTGTCCGAATACCCATAGTCTGCTTGCGTCCTAAATAGTAGGCCAGTTGAGTATGTGAAAAAATGTAGTTTAATAGTATGCCACATTTCAAAATGTTGCATACGTTTAAACTAAATTTTTTATGCCCAGATGTCATACTCATTTCTGCTTTGACAAAAGCTGATCAATTACATATGGGAATGCATTACCGAAATCAACGAATAGAGGGAAACAACGCAATCAAGCATGATGCATTCTCAGTATGCAAAAAAATGAATGTTTCAGTGCTTCAGTGCTTTTTAAATAGGATAGATATATGGTCTACTACGGTATAGGTCTAATATGATTGTCTGGCTATTAACCAGTCTGAGTAGGCCTATAACTCCATTCCTATGTCGTTCAGAGTTTAGATAAATTAAATAAACTATTATCAAGCTGGTTAATGCAGTGCATGTTTGTTGAATTTGGAAAAATCTACCCACACTCGGCCCACCCCACCTACTCATAGACCTTCATTTTACTAAACAGTAACTGCTAAATATACTGAACAAAAATATAAATGCAACATGTGAAGTGTTTGTCCCATGTTTCCTGAGCTGAAATAAAATATCCCAGAAATGTTCCATAGGGACAAAAAGCTTATTTCTCTCAAATTTTGAGCACAAATGAGTTTACATCCCTGTTAGTGAGCATTTCTCCTTTGCCAAAATAATCCATCCATCTGACAGGTGTGGCATATCAAGAAGCTGATTAAACAGCATGATCATTACACAGGTGCAACTTGTGCTGGGGACAATAAAAGGCCACTATAAAATGTGCAGTTTTGTCAAACAACACAATGTCACAGATGTCTAAAGTTTTGAGGGAGCGTGCAATTGGCATGCTGACTGCATTAATGAACATCAGAGCTGTTGCACGATAAGTTAATGTTCATTTCTTTATCAAAAGCTGCATCCAACATCGTTTTAGAGAATTTGGCAGTACATCCACCCGGCCATACAACCACAGACCACGTGTAACCACACCAGCCCAGGACCTACACATCTGGCTTCTTCACCTGCGGGATCGTCTGAGACCAGATACCCGGACAGTTGATGAAACTGAGGAGTGTTTCTGTCTGTAATAGAACTATTTTGTGGGGAAAAACTCATTCTGATTGGCTGAGCCTTGCTCCACAGTGGGTGGACCAGTCTCCCATGGCTGCACCCCTGCCCAGTCATGGGAAATCCATAGATTAGGGCCTAATTCATTTATTTAAATTGACTGATTTCCTGATATGAACTGTAACCCAGTAAATTTGTTGAAATTGTTGTATGTTGCGTTTATGTTTTTGTTCAGTATAGTATGCAACAATGAGTACATAGCATCACAGATTATCCATTATATTGACCAGATACTCTAGTGGCTGCTTTATCAATGAAAATACATTTCTTCAAAAATGGAACACAGTCAGTAGGAGGCAAGATCAGGTGGGACCATTGTAGCCAATATAATGGCAACTCTGATATAAAGTTGCCAGGATGTCAATAGTCCTATTTAAATCTGTACACTAGTAACAACATAATCATTACGAAACTTCTATTTCAACAAATAAGGCACACGTAGCGAATAAGCCATTCCATTTTTGTTAACGAAATTTGTAACTCTCCATACAGAAACTCTCCATACAGAAACTCCTTGCTTGTTTAGTGAAAAAACAAACACCACCTACTGGAGAAGACAGATTTTGGCCCCAGCTACCCCTCTCACTTCACCTCTTCCAAGTTGAACTATTAGGGTTAGGCTAATTTAAGATTAGAAAATGTTTTCACCAAAAAGCAAAATAAAATATTTGAACATGGTATCCACAAGTTCATTTAACTTTGGGGAAGTAGATAAATGGCCTTATTGCCAAAATCCTGAAGTATCCATTTAAGTTTCAATTTCGATGCAAGAAGGTACCCTCTGATTGGGTGCGGCCTTAGTTTTCCAAAGTGACACTACCCCTGTGCTTCCTAGCACAATATGTTATTAAGCAAATTAGGTGCAAATGATGAACGTGAATAATTGACATCGGTTACCACCCAGATGTGAAATTGCCACTTTGCCCATTTTATCAAAATAACAAGAGGGCTTTCTCATTTCCTGAAGGAGAAAATTATAAATGAGAGGATGTTTAGAGGTCATTGTTATCATATTGGCTCATTTGTCACTGTTGTTTGGAACAATTTGTCACAGCATTACAGTATTACAGCATTACAGAACACTATTTCAACACTCATACATGTTTGTAACTTGTTGATGTATTTGTGCTCTGTACACACATTATTGTGATTTAAATCAAATCAAATGTTATTTGTCACATGCGCCGAATACAACAGGTGTAGACCTTACAGTGAAATGCTCTTTACAAGCCCTTAACCCATAATGCAGTTAAGAAAATATAAGTAAGTAAGAGATAAGAATAACAAATCATTAAAGAGTAGCAGTAAATAACAATAGTGGGGCTATATACAGGGGTACCGGTACAGAGTCAATGTATGTGGGCACCGGTATTGAGGTAATATGTACATGTAGGTGGAGTTATTAAAGTGACTATGCATAGATAATAATGGAGAGTAGCAGCTGCGTAGAAGAGGGTGGGGGGCGAACAGTCTATGACTAGGGTGGCTGGAGTCTTTGACAATATTTAGGGCCTTCCTCTGACACCCCCTGGTATAAAGGTCCTGGATGACAGGAAGCTTGAAACCTGTGATGTACTGGGCCGTACGCACTACACTCTGTAGTGCCTTGTGGTCGGAGGCCGAGTAGTTGCCGTACCAGGCAGTGATTCAACCCGTCAGGATGCTCTCGATGGTGCAGCTGTAAAACCTTTTGAGGATCTGAGAAACTTTTCAGTCTCCTGAGGGGGAATAGGTTTTGTCGTGCCCTCTTCACGACTGTCTTGGTGTGCTTGGACCATGTTAGTTTGTTGGTTATATGGATGCCAAGGAACGTAATGGTCTCAACCTGCTCAACTACAGCCCCATCGATGAGAATTGGGGCATGCTCGGTCCTCCTTTTCGTGTAGTCCACAATCATCTCCTTTGTCTTGATCACTTTGAGGGAAAGGTTGGTGTCCTTGCACCACATGGTCAGGTCTCTGACCTCCTCCCTATAGGCGGTCTCATCGCTGTCGGTGATCAGGCCTACCATTGGAGTCGTGCCTGGCCGTGCAGTCATGAGTGAACAGGGAGTACAGGAGAGGACTGTGCACGCACCCCTGAGGGGCCACCGTTTTGAGGATCAGCGTGGCGGATGTATTATTACCTACCTTTACCACCTGGGGGCGGCCCATCAGGAAGTCCAGGATCCAGTTGCAGAGGGACGTGTTTAGTCCCAGGGTCCTTAGCTTAGTGATGAGCTTAGAGGGCACTATGTTGTTGAACGCTGAGCTCTCGTCAATTAATAGTATTCTCACATAGGTGTTCCTTTTGTCCAAGTGGGAAAGGGCAGTGTGGAGTGCAATAGAGATTGCATCATCTGTGGATCTGTTGGTGCGGTATGCAAACTGGAGTGGTCTAGGTTTTCTGGGATAATGGTGTTGATGTGAGTCATGACCAGCCTTTCAAAACATTTAATGGCTACGGACGTGAGTGCTACGGGTCGGTAGTCATTTAGGCAGGTTACCTAAGTGTTCTTGGGCACAGGGACTATGGGGGTCTGCTTGAAACATGTTGGTATTACAGATTCAGACAGGGAGAGGCTGAAAATGTCAGTGAAGACACTTGCCAGTTGGTCAGCTCATGCTTGGAGTACACGTCCTGGTAATCCGTCTGGCCCAGCGGCCTTGTGATTATTGACCTGTTTAAAGGTCTTACTCACATCGGCTGTGGAGAGCGTGATCATACAGTCGTCCGGAACAGCTGATGCTCTCATGCATATTTCAGTGTTACTTGCCTCGAAGCGAGCATATAAGTTATTTACCTCGTCTGGTAGGCTTGTGTCACTGGGCAGCTATCGGCTGTGCTTCCAATCATACACTGAGTGTACAAAACATTAAGAAAACCGTCCTAATATTGAGTTGCACCGCCTTTTGCCCTTAGAACAGCCTCAATCCATTGGGCATTAACAAGGTATTAAAAGCATTCCACAGGGATGCTGGCCCATGTTGACTCTAATGCTTCCCACAGTTGTGTCAAGTTGGCTGGACCAGTTGAGCATGAAAAACTCAGCAGCATTGCAGTTCTTGACACAAACCTGTGCACCTGGCACCTACTACCATACCCCATTCAAAGGCACTTAAATTGTTTGTCTTGCCCATTCACCCTCTAAATGGCACACATACACAATCCATGTCTCAATTGTCTCAAGGCTTAAAAATCCTATGTTAACCTGTCTCCTCACCTTCATCTACACTGATTAAAGTGGATTTAACAACTGACATCAATAAGGGATCATGGCTTTCACCTGGTCAGTCTATGTCATGGAAAGATATTGTGTTCCTAATGTTTTGTACACTCAGTGTATGTAAGATTGAGTGTCTATTGAAACAGCATCAGGTATTTAACAGAGGTGGTTTGTAAACCCTGTTTGCGTGATGAGTAACCTTGTCTGAGACATGACTTGTGTTAGCTCCCTGAATGAATGATTTAGCTCAGTGGACTAACACAGTCTTGTGGCATGCAGGAGACAAACCCTAATTGGTCACATATAGAATCGGATAATTGCCAGGAAAATTATTCATAATGCTTAGGTCTACCCTTTGGCATGACATTGACAATGCTATTGACTGCCATACCCAAGCGATTCAAATGAGATGTCGGTATTTGATCAGTAAATAGCTCAGAAATACAATGCGTAAAGATTCAAAATATTTGCTTCTTGCAGCTCATCCAATCTAAAGACATTTAATTTATTAACAAACCCTTTCGCCTCAAATCCATATTCATTTATAATGTGCGCAAATGCATTCTAAGGCCTTTGAATGTGTCTTCCTGGGAATAATAACAATATCCTTGTTGTAGTTGGCTCTAACAGAAGAGGCTTTCTTTTCCTCACAAACTTAGCCAAGTTCCAGTGGAGTGGTCACGTGGCGTGTTGTACGGTTTAGTAAAGCAGGAAGAGTGATTAATAATCCGTGCAGAGGCCGACTTCAGAGCAAGCCATTCATGGGTTGTCATGTCAAAGGAATGCTGCTGCCTTCATCGCTCGCTGCTAGCGCTCCACCATAGAATTGGCTCTATGTAAGCAGCATTGCAAACAGAGACATTGGAAATACTTCTGTATACATGTTCCTTTGGGAGAGTCTGCCAGAAGCTGTTTACAGGGTGGCACAGAATCCTCAAAGCCCAAACGTCGGCCACATTTCTGACTTTTGTCACAAAGACAGCATCTCTTTCAATAAGGTTGAGGATTCAAGCTTGGAAGGAAATGTCGATACACTTTGATTCCAAGATGTTAGTTGTGTTTTGTGTCCTCATTATTTCTAGTCATGTTCCATGAAACTGACAGTCAAAATAATGGATTTTAGACAGTCCTCTTCAGATTTTTTTCACATTTGTCGTGACGCTGCAGTCTTATCTTCCTAGCTTGTTATCAATTCAAACATTGAATGAAGTTGAGTCTACCATACAGGATAAATACCAACGTTAGGTGAGGATGCCATTATAATTTTTCTCGAAATGATCTGCAAGCCAATAGTCTGTGTTATTATATATGCACTGCGTTAATGTTGGGCAATATTTGGGAACAGCTCTTCTATGATATGCTACTCCAAATATCATGATATCTGATATAATCGTTTCGTGCCGTTAATAACTAAATCACTCCAGACTGTACCATTTTTTGTGCTTATCGATCAATTATTTTTGTATGGTGAAAGAATATGGCTTAGTTAATATATTTAGACTTAATTTTATACTTATTGAACTGATAAAATTGCACAGTTTTGATTTGTAAAGTTCAAATAGAGTATAGTCTTGCACGAAATATCATCTTGCACTTTCGCAGTATATCAATCGCTGCCCGCACCCGCCCGCCTGTCTAGCATCACTACTCTGGACAGTTCTGACTTAGAATATGTGGACAACTACAAATACCTAGGTGTCTGTTTAGACTATAAACTCTCCTTCCAGACTAACATTAAGCATCTCCAATCCAAAATAAAATCTAGAATCGGCTTTCTATTTCGCAACAAAGCATCCTTCACTCATGCTGCCAAATATACCCTCGTAAAATTGACTATCCTACCGATCCTTGACTATGGCGATGTCATTTACAAAATAGCCTCCAACGTTCTACTCAGCAAATTGGATGTAGTCTATCACAGTGCCATCCGTTTTGTCACCAAAGCCCCATATACAGTTTACCCACCACTGCGACCTGTATGCTCTCGTTGGCTGGTCCTCGCTACATATTCGTCGCCAAACCCACTGGCTCCAGGTCATCTATAAGTCTTTGCTAGGTAAAGCCCCGCCTTATCTCAGCTCTCTGGTCACCATAGCAGCACCCACCCGTAGCTCCGCTCCAGCAGGTATTTTTCACTGGTTACCCCCAAAGCCAACTCCTACTTTGGCCGCTTTTCCTTCCAGTTCTCTGCTTCCAATGACTGGAACGAATTGCAAAAATCACTGAAGCTGGAGACTTATACCTCCTTCACTAACTTTAAGCATCTGCTGTCAGAGCAGCTTACCGATCACTGCACCTGTACATAGCCCATCGTAAATAGCCCATCCAACTACCTCATCCCCATGTTATTTTTTATTTTTTTGCTCCTTTGCACCCCAGTATCTCTACTTGCACATTCACCTTCTGCACATCTATCAGTCCAGTGTTTAATTGATAAATTGTAATTATTTCGCCACTATGGCCTATTTATTGCCTTACCTCCCTAATCTTACTACATTTGCACACACTGTATTACTTTTCTATTGTGTTATTGACTGTACGTTTGTTTATCCCATGTGTAACTCTGTGTTGTTTGTGTCGCACTGCTTTGCTCTATCTTGGCCAGGTCGCAGTTGTAAATGAGAACTTGTTCTCAACTGGCCTACCTGTCACGTCCTGACCTTAGTTCCTTTTTTATGTCTCTATTTTAGTTTGGTCAGGGCGTGAGTTGGAGTCGGCATTCTATGTTTTTGTTCTATGTGTTATAGTTCTATGTGTTTGGCCTGGTATGGTTCCCAATCAGAGGCAGCTGTCAATCGTTGTCTCTGATTAAGAAACATAATTAGGCAGCCTGTTTTCCCACTATGGTTTGTGGGTAGTTGTTTTCTGTCTCTGTGTCTGCACCAGACAGAACTGTTTCGTTTTTGTTCGTTCTCTTGTTATTTTGTTTTTGTGATTAAATAAATATTAACATGGACACGTACCACGCTGCATTTTGGTCCGATCTATCCTACTCCTCGTCAGAAGAGGAAGAAAACCGTTACACTACCTGGTTAAATAAAGGTGAAAAAAAATTAAAATAAAATAAATAAATAAATCAATGTTAAATATCACATGTATCATATTTCGACCCAACCCTGCACTGCATAGCATGATGACCCATTTTTTGGGTGCATTGGAATAGTCAAAAATGGCTTCCTTTTCTTATCCCCTGTCCTTCATCTGCACTGATCTGAAATCAGGGCATAGGTCAAAGCAATAGGGTGGATGCCCATATTGAGCATTTGTTTTAATCTGTCCAGGTCTTTCAGATCAGTTTAGATGAAAGGGAGGAGATGAAGGGAGGATGCTCCCATATGTCTCCTCGGTCCTCATTCACCTTGACAGTTGGGTGTCTTCACTCAATACTTTGCTCTGTCAGCCGAACAGCCCTAACTGTGGGAAAGTGCCTCTGCATTTGTATCTGGCCAAGTGAAGCGGAACTGTGGTGGTGGCTAGTGTTATGGACCAGATGGCGGAGTTAGCCGTTTGCTACCTCATGGTCAGTGCAGTTAATCCCTATGTCTGTGATTACTGCGGGCCTTCCCAGCGCTGGTCCATTTTAGGTTAGGTGCAGGGAATTGGGATAGCGCTGACTTTTAATTTAGTGTTATCACTTATTGTGCTTATTATCACTTATTGTGCAATCTGCGAGTGTCATTAGGAGGCTTTAAGACATTTTGGGCCATTTACTTCAACCACCTTGGAAAAGTGGTGTTTGCAAAGTTGTGAAATGATGACACTGATGCAAAACTTAAGAATGTGTCATTTTTGGCAATCATCATTGTCATCTGTGCAGTGGCGATTTTAGCATGTAAATCTTGGTGGGGCAAAACAAATTATTGTGGGATGCATGCCAGAAAAGCCACAACCCAAAACTTAAAATCCATGAATTGCACTATAACGGTGACAAACGTTACCCACAAACTATTAGGGCCTACATAAAGCTGTCCCAGCAGCGGAGTCCCAACAGCAGTCCCAACACCTTACCACTGCTACATCTGGCTATCAGTGGAGCCTTGTCTGGAAGCGAAACAGTTAATTTAGCCTCATTTACTGCCTTAAAAAACATAGCTGATATGACTGACATGCTTAAACAAATGTGGTTTCTACTGACAATTCAATGATTAAATTTCTCTGTAACAGGTTATAGGCTACATGTGCACCACCAAGTTAGAACAGTAGGCGAAATCAAGAGGTGAAAATATTGAGGCACATTGAATGCCGTTTGCGTCACTATTTGACATGTTAAATAAGCTTTAATCTGACTCGTCAAATAACACAATTCCATTATAGAATGTTGTGTGTGCTGAATTTGCACGTGCAAGCCAAGCGCCACCACTACTATCAGTAGCACTGTCAAAGCTGTACAAAAAAGTCTACAAAGATGGCACACACCAGCCACAAACGATGTGTTTACAATACCGCGTTGGTGAAAATAGACCAAGTTATTAGGATGAGGCACTTGGGCTACTAACAGCTTACTACACAACATACACTTAGTATTACTTTCGTAGCTATGGTATACATATCTCCCTTGCATATTACATCATTTATGCAGCAGCATAACGTTGCAAAACATTTTTGGACTCACCTTGTGATGTGCTCACTTAAACAAGAAGGTGGCAGGGTGGTCTTTTGTGGGCTTTGTCACCAAAGTCTGGCGATCTCTGGATTTATGGTGGGAACTCGGAAAAAGACATCACAACCACTCCACTGAATAGCAGGCTAGTGGTTGCTTTGCAATGCTTGCAGTTAGCCACTGATTCCTTCCAAACTACTCATTGTTGAATTTGTGATTTCCAACTTGTTGTGTAATGTTTATGTCCAATGGCCGATGAGCACCGATACGTTTTATCTATAATTTTTCTTCATTATTTCTCTTCATTTGACATGGATTTGCCAGTAGATTGTCAACTTGATTCATGACAATGACTGCTAGCTAAGATTTTGAAAGTAAGATATTGGTTGACACGATCAGTCCAATCAAAGCTACTCTACATATAACGTGTTTTGACGTAATTTTATCAGTGGCCAATGACTTTGAGCCTTCTTGGAAGGGCTCTTCTAATGTAACTCTATGGCAGAACCCCCCCCCCCAAAAAAACGATTTGATATATTTTATAGATGCTTAAAATGTGAATGACGGGTCACCACTGCAACTATGGCAGTTTGGTTTACACATTGATATTGCAATTCATTTGTCATTGTCCAAATAATAAACCTGAAGCTGATAGATTTTTTTTTGTAAATGTATGTGTCCAGTTATGTTAGTCCCACCAGTCTTGTGATTGGCTGTGATATATACAGCTTTTGATGCAGAACAGCAACAGATGCCGCACAATCAATAGGTGAATATCATAGCCAATCACAACACTGTGAAACATTATCATCCCACTATTAGCTCCAGATATATTATGGAAATTTTTTGAAATTAGAATCCCAAAATTTGAAAATCATCTGTGTGTAACACATTTAAAAGTAATATACATTTTTATCGCTGTATCATATCAACATCTTTCATAGACGATCCCCAATAACATTTAGAAACATGATTAGGCTGTATGTGGGGAGCCTTATATGAATGTGCTGTTGATCTGTATTGGTTGCCTCAGCAGGCATCTCTGCGCTCTCCTTAACCTGTCTGGGAACGGGGTTCCGCGCCAACAGCCAATGAAATTGCAGGGCGCCAAATACAAATCAACAGAAAGCTCAAATCAAATTTCTCAAACATACAAGTATTAGGCACCATTTTAAAGATACAATTCTCGTTAATCCATCCACAGTGTCTGATTTCAAAAATGCTTTACAGCGAAAGCTCCACAAATGATTATGTTAGGTCACCACCAAGTCACAGAAAAAAAACTGCCATTTTCCAGCCAAAGAGAGGAGTCACAAAAAGCACAAATAGAGATAAAATGAATCACTAACCTTTGATGATATTCATCAGATGACACTCATAAGACTTAATGTTACACAATACATGTATGTTTTGTTCAATAAAGTGCATATTTATATCCAAAAATCTCATTTTACATTGGTGTGTTATGTTCAGTAGTTCCAAAACATGCGGTGATTTTGCAGAGAGCCACATCAATTCACAGAAATACTCATTATAAATGTTGATGAATATTCAAGTGTTATGCATGGAACTTTAGATAAACTTCTCCTTAATGCAACTGCTGTGTCAGATTTCAAAAAAACTTTACAGAAAAAGCATAATCTGAGTACGGCGCTCAGAGCCCAAAACACCCATACAGATATCCGCCATGTTGCGCAGTAAACATTAGTCAGAAATAGCATTATAAAATTCATGATTGATGATCTTCATCAGAATGCACTCACATGAATCCCAGTTCCACAACAAATGTTTGATTTGTTCGATAAAGTTCATCATTTATGTCCATATACATCCTTTTGTTAGGGCATTTGGTAAACAAATCAAAACGTGCATGGAAGTCCAGCAGAAAGGTCGGACGAAAATTCCCAAAAGTTATATTACAGGTCGTAGAAACATATCAAACTATGTATAGAATCAATCTTTAGGATGTTTTATCATAAATGTTCAATAATGTTCCAACCGGAGAATTCCATTGTCTGTAGAAAAGCAATGGAACGAGAGCTACCTCTCATGTGAATGCGCGTGACTGAGATCGAGGCTGCTGGCAGACCTTTGACTCTTTCCCCTCTCATTCAGCCCCCCTTCATAGCAGAAGCCTCAAACAAGTTTCTAAAGACGGTTGACATCTAGTGGAAGCCTTAGGAAGTGCAACATAACCAATATCCCACTGTAACTTCAATAGGGGCTGAGTTTAAAAATGACAAACCTCAGATTTCCCACTTCCTGTTTGGATTTTCTCTCAGGTTTTTGCCTGCCATATGAGTTATGTTATACTCACAGACATCATTCAAACAGTTTTAGAAATATCATAGTGTTTTGTATCCAATACTAATAATAATATGCATATATTAGCATCTGGGACTGAGTAGGAGGCAGTTTACTCTGGGCACGCTTTTCATCCAAAAGTGAAAATGCTGCCCCCTATTCCAAATAAGTTTTAAGCTAACACTGTGATCTTATGTTGTCAGCTGATGGCTATTGTTTGAATTAAATTGGTTTTAGGTTCACTGGAAGGGGTATATTGTATTGATATAGTATATCCTGTGCATGAATGGCTTTAGCTATTCAAGTGACAGGTTTAATGGTAGGTAGTCTAGCGGTTAAGAGCGTTAGGCCAGTAACCGAAAGGTCACTGGTTGGAATCCCTGAGCTGACTAGGTGAACAATATGTTGGTGTGCCCTTGAGCAAGGCACGCAACCCTAATTTCTCCTCTAAATCACTCTGGACAAGAGCGTCTGCTAAATGATGTTAATGTAATAAGGTGGTTGCGTGATCTCTTGATATGAATAGGCCATTGTCAGAGGTGGCCACACTCAATAATCAGCTCTATTTAATGGTGGGCCTCCTGTGGTAAAAGGGTCATTGTGGGTGCTCAATTAATATAGATTGGCTTGTTGTCTATGGTTTCACATTAGTGAGATGGAACTAATCTGTATTCAGTCCTTGGAAGTCTTTCTCAAACTTCTGTTTTATTTGTAATTTTGTAATACTGTATCTCTATAGAACTACTAGGCCTAATACTGAAACATATATATATACATATATATATATATATATATATATATATATATATAAAATATAATTATCATAACAATAATATATATATGATATATATATAATTTGTAAGTGTGTATATTGAAAACAAACTAACAATTCAAGTTTAATGTGGATGTTGACTCAGCACCTCATTTGCATCAGAACTTCTACACAGACCTCTTTGCGTGACTTCAGACTTTGAAATGCTCATTGAATTTCATGGAAGCTTATGAGGGCCCTCGTAATTAATGTTCAACGCTTGAGTGGCAATCTTAATGGCCTTTTGAGGTCAATATAAAAATGAATGTTTCTCGTTAATCACAATCCCATTGTTGTGCTTTCTCCAAAATCGTTTTCTTAGGTAAGTTAAACACATCATTCAAATAGGCCACAAAGAAATCACTGTGCATTGTGCAATCTGAAATGTACAAAGCTTTGTTTTTTTTTAACATGTCTCATTTTGAGAAAGTGAAAGAGAATTAGAAAAATAATTGTTTTCATTAAAAGGCTTAGGTTGATTTTCATATGCAAATGTCTTTTAATGATCAGCACTCACCAAAAGGGTTGGCAACACGTTTCAGTTTTGCCGACTGAAGCCGCTGGGATGTCAGCCATCTCAAGTGAGGGGCAATTAAAGCCGTTACACCAGTTGCCACTTATTTCCCCCCTCTGCCATTATAGTGAAGATACTACAGCAGTCCTGACTCTAATTCTGGAGGTTTTATGAGCAAAATGCTCATTCTTCTACGACAACAGATGTGTGTCTGAAAACAGAACGTGAACGACAGCCCAAACTGAAGATGAGTGCCGTTAAAGGTCCCTCTGGGTTTTTACACTTGATTATCCAGGGTAATTGGAGAAAATTTGCCAGTCAGTCAATCAGTTCACAATACACAGGGATGGATTTGAATGGACTTGACATGTTTCTCTGGCCTTCAGACAGAGTCAGTGGTAGGATAAGTAGTTATCAGTCAAGTTAATCAATTGCAGTTGGTCATTCTGCAGGCTACTCATACACCAAAGGGCTTTCAGTCAGGAGGCTAAATTTGATACAATCCCATGCAAGATCCTTGACTAACCATTTAACAAATGTAAGGTCACGGTTGAACAATGAATGGCCTTTTGTGTTTTTATAAAAATATGTTTTCGTGATTTGATGTTCTGAAGATATTGTTCACCATATACAGTATACAGTATGTCTGATTTTCATGACAATTAGAGTCATGAAAATAAAAGTGTTGAAAACAAATTGGCTTCCTACTTAAAGATAAGATGTAGAACAAGCTATGAAGAAACAATACTGGAGTTTTAGTGCAGGTACAACCAACTAACACAATAATAATATTGCGATATTGTCAAAACAATACGATATATCGTCAAAAATAATATCCCGATATGTAACTGTATCGATTATTTTCCCTCATAGCTACATACGCCCACACATAACACATAACATGCGCACGCACACATGCATACTGAGGCCACAAACACACACAAACAAACACACACACTTTCACACTAACCACATACAGTGAAATAGTGTCTATTATCTATCCTGTTGCCTAGTCCCTTTACTCCTACCTACAGTATATGTACATAGCTACCTCAATTACCTCTTACCCCTGTACATCGATTAGGTACTCCCTGTATATAGCCATGTTATTTTTACTCGTTATTGTTATTTGTTATTCAGTGTATTTATTCCTGGTGTCACTATTTCTATTTTTATTTGAACTTTATCTTTATCTCTGCACTGTTGAAAAGGACCCATAAGTAAGTATTTCACTGTTAGTCTACACCTCTTGTTTACGAACCATGTGACAAAAAAATTATAATTTGAGTCTATAATTCATATGTATAACGTTTCCCTGAGACCCTCGGTATGCTAAATATGTAATATATTCCCCCATTCCTTTTAATCACAGCAGATTGCACTTGGCCTCATACTAACTCATCTCATTAAAAGTTGACACGTAAGTGACAGATGTTTGAAACACACTCATTTCCATGTCCCCAATGGATTCTGCAGTGGTGGTTGAACATTTTAAATTGGATTGAAAACGGATGTCAGCTTTTCACTGTCCAGGAGAGAGGATGGCAATACATAGAAAATGTGTGTTTTTTTGTCTTTGTTGTTGTTTTATTTAGACATTAATGTACAAATTGTATATAAGGGCTTGAGAGCACTGAGAGAGTAAGGGGAAATATGGTCTGTGTTTTTACCACAATCATCAGAAAATGGATCCTTTTCTCTGCAGGTGTTGCTGGAAAGGCTCATTCTATTCTGTGACAATTTTTGTGACCAGGGTGTAGAGTTAGTTGAATGTCTTTCATGGGAGAGACATCAAACATGCAGTCCATATAGAAGACTTGAATACGATGATAACCGGAACAATGTAAGTCGTCTTGAGTTGGAAACACCAGATTCTATTGAACTTCCATCCTCAAATGTCAGCATCCAACCTCAAAACGTCAAACCTGTTGGCATACATGTTTAGCTTACCCATAACCCATCTGGATTTCTAAATTAACAGTCTTTGTTGACAGTCTTATCTTTAATCTCATCTGTACTGTATGTTATGCGTAGAATTTAAATAGCATAGGCCTACTCTGGTGCTATGACGCAATAAGATAACATGACATTGGGCGCTCTGCTACCGAACATGTCAAAGCACTTTTGATCATAAATCTCACATCTTTATCTACTGCTTTCCTAGAATTTAATATCTCTTTACCGGTGCACAATGAGATCTGTGTAGAACAAGATGAATTGAGATGTAATAAAGATCCCAACTTTAGGTTCACTGTATAATTCCAATGAGCTAACACATCGCTAATAAAAGTGTCATGGTATGAACCTGTGTGCTGAGATGTGCTGGCGTTTAAAGGAAGCTAAGGTTGGAAACATGAAGGACTGTCGAAACAGACTTTCACATCCAACTGCAGACTGCAGATCTTGGCAGGTAAAGTGCAGCCATCAGCAATAAATCCTCCCTTCCTGTTTTCACATCACTTTCTTGCCGCTCACCTTTTGTTACGCCGCGAGTCGCAGAGCCTAGCTTTGATAAGAGAACCACCTCTCCCATACACATGAGGAGATGACTTCTCTAAGA
Organism: Oncorhynchus kisutch; assembly: GCF_002021735.2. Taxonomy (NCBI): domain Eukaryota; kingdom Metazoa; phylum Chordata; class Actinopteri; order Salmoniformes; family Salmonidae; genus Oncorhynchus; species Oncorhynchus kisutch. Next base: position 31,186,356 of record NC_034201.2, on the reverse strand, counting down.
CTCTTAGCAGACTCTTTAAGACGTTCAGAAAGTAAAGGAACTTATATTCAACCATAGGTTTTAGGGGAAAGAGGTTGGTGACATTTTAAGTGAAACACGGCAGTGTAATTACATTTGAACTTTGGACATATTGGGATGGTTATATCCTGAAGGCAAGCCAGCAGCCATGCTGAAGGGCATGCATTTGTAATGCCTTCTGGGGGAGAGAGGCTTTCAATGTTGGGTTCCTCCTTCCTCTTTTTATGGTTCCCGGGCTCCAAGGAAGTGGGAAGAGGATACACAGTCTTCTTTTTGTCTGCCCACCTAGCTCAATATTGGAGAATGACAGTGACCTGTTTGCTCAGGGATAACAGCTGTGGAGATTGCTGCTAAGGGGAGTTTATTTAGTTTATTGGCTAGTAGCTATCATAGCATCTGCTGCTTTCCTTCAATAAGTAGTCCCACATCTCCATATCACCACTGTTAGCCAAAACCCCATTGAGACCAGACACGCAGTCTTATCATAAATGTGTGAAATGATTTCTCAGGACGGTATGTTTTGTGTATCCACTCCCACGTGGAGCAGATACACCGGGTATAGTTCATTGGTATGTACATGGAATTGCACTAAAGTCAAGCCCACACTGGATCATCAATAGTCTGAAACCCTGTTGTGGTGGTGGGGCACTGGGGTTAAAACAATATCTAAATCAGGAAATCCGGGGAGCCGAGACTGAAATGAATCACTCATCTCTCTTAGCATATTTTAATCCACTCTTCTTTGAAACCCCAACACACTGTATCTCTCTCTCCAGATGGTGCGCCTCTTAGAAGTTTTTTGCTTTGCCACTTGGTACTGTGTGTGCGCATGGAAGAAATAATATGGCTATTAGTATGCAAAAGGATGTTTAGCCATTTTTCTCTCTATAACTTGGGCCTATTTACTTTGTAACTCATTGTTGGATTTTGCTCAAACAAAATGTGTAATTCAAATGAGATCTTGGTATTGAGCAGAAATGTTATATTTAAATCAATATTGTATTATATCAGCAATATGTGGCTGTTATTGTGTCACTAGTGTTTGCGTGGGGGTAAAATACCCCAGAGATTCAATTCAGTTCAAAAGTTGTTGATGGATGACAGCCAGTGTGTACAAAATAACAGGGATTGGGGGCCTAGGTAGGTTGCATAGGATGCAATTCAAAACACACACATTTAAATGCATGACTTTGCATTGAAACTCACATCAGTCTTTAAATGGAATTTTCCTCATGTTTGAATTTTTTGCAGATTATTTCCGATGAAAGTACCACTTCTTTCATTGCACAGGCCCAAAATACACCATGGGATCATTGACCAGTGCCCCCCACCTGCGTCCCCTTCTACACAAAGAAATGATGAGCCGTTGTGTAAAGCAATTTGTGCAATCGCTTTGACAGATGCTGCATTTCTCTGCATAAAACCTGATTGATTTTTACAGTCTGCTCCTGGCACGGGGGCGTGATTATCACTGAGAGAGGGATTCTCTGTCAAATTCCTGGATTTATTTGCCACGTCGCATGATTCATGGTCTGATCACCCCGATTTAATTAAGAAATGCATCAGAGTCCCCAGTGTTAGGCAGAGCTTTACGGGGGATGGCAGGTTAGGGCACAGCTAGGCCCTCTAGGCTTAACAACAAACAATGTGCTCTAGCTAGCCTAGCTAACACTGCTGGCCTTGCTCTCTAATCTCTAACTCTAATCTCATGTTGCTGATGCTCTAGGCTTTTTTCCTTCCCAATCACTCCGACCATTCAGTGAGATATCAAACCAAGACTAATGGGTGCAACGAGAAAAGGAGTCTCCCTTTGGGGGAACCTTGAAATTGCACTCATGTTTTATACATACTGGCTTGTGTAGGTTGAAAGTAAACATGCTAGTTTCCAATCCAGGCTGTATAGCTTTCCAGGCTTGTGTTTAAGCTTTAAGAATTTAAGCTTATATACCACTGTATGTCTTTGTCAATGTAATAGTTAAGTCCCAGAAGACTGTTGCTTTTGGTTGAAAACGTAAGTTCCAGTGTGTGAGAACAGTGTAATTGTGTCCCGGCTCTGTCTCAGAAGATGAATGGTAAAACATTAGGTTGAAAGTAGCGGCAATGAATGTGTTTGTTTGGCGGAACCGGGAAACAAAATGAGCTCCCCCTGGGTGTCTCCAACACTCCCTTAACTGAAAGGAGGTAGAGAATGAAGCCATTTCTAGAATAATGGAGAATGAAATATCTAATGGAAGCTCAAGAGAAGTAACCTGCAAAGGAGTGGAGGGTGGCATGGTAGCCTAGTGGCTAGAGCATTGGCCTAGTAACTGGAAGGTTGCAAGTTCAAACCCCTGAGCTGACAAGGGACGAATCTGTCATTCTGCTCCTGAACAGGCAGTTAACCCAAAACAAGAATTTGTTCTTATTAACTGACTTGCCTAGTTACATAAAGATATAAAATTAAAGGCACAATTTTTTTACCCCCCCTTTTCTCCCCAATTTTGTGATATCCAATTGTTAGTAGTTACTGTCTTGTCTCATCGCTGCAACTCCCGTACGGACTCGGGAGAGGCGAAGGTCGAGAGCCATGTGTCCTCCGAAACACAACCCAACCAAGTCGCACTTCTTCTTAACACTGCGCGCATTCAACCCGGAAGCCAGCCGCACCAATGTGTTGGAGGAAACACCGTACACCTAGCCACCTGGTCAGCGTGCACTGCGCCCGGCCCACCACAGGAGTCGCTAGTGCGCGATGAGACAAGGATATCCCTGCCGGCCAAACCCTCCCCCAGCCCAGACTACACTGGGCCAATCGTGCGCCGCCCCATGGGCCTCCCGGTCGCGGCTGGGCTGCGACAGAGCCTGGGCTCGAACCCAGAGTCTCTAGTGGCACAGCTAGCACTACGATGAAAAGTTTTTCTAAGAACCATTTTTTTCAGAATGGACAGAGGTCTGGACTAAACTGACATAACTCCAACAAATATCCTTCCCCTTTTGCCTACATTACATTCAGTGGCTTTCAATGACATTTTGGACACTGTTAAAATGTGTGGGACCTTTGTTACTGATTTACAACTTAATAAAGCATCATATCCATCTTGCAGAGCATGAACAATAGCTCAGCACTACTTGGACTGTAATTTAAAAAGATTGATAATGTCTGCTAGTTTTCCTTCAGAATTGAATGGAAACTGACCTTCAGTTTTGTGATTACTTGGCATTCAAGAACATCTGATTATAGGAATAGACTTGGTCTGACACGCCATGACCTATTTCTCCCTCATTTCACTCAGAAAAAATAAGTAATTAAGGCATCAAGGTTGATAACCAAGCAAAAAAAAGTATATTTTAATATATTGCAAGTATATTTTAAATATACTACCCTTTCAAATAATATACTTCAAATATGAAATGCACCTTTCTTGAATATCTTCAGTATATTATAAATATACTATCGTTATACTTCAATACACTTATTAAAAGTGTACTTTAAATGAATTGTTTTTCAGTCATTTAGTATGCTATATATTCACTGTCATTACACTTTAATATACCATATTCATTCAAAATACACTTTTTGAAACTCTGCCCCTAAATAATCAAGTACACAATAAGTATAGCTTCAACCTATGCCATTAAATGTGAGTTTCAAAATACTTAAAAAATTCCTCTTCAGAAGAGTGCAGACAAAGACAAAGTTGACAATGATAATGATTGTTTATTCCACATCTAAGGAACGTGCACAGTTCAAGTTTATGCCACGTAATTTCGGAAACATTTCCTGTCTTTTCTTTTTCACTGTAGACTACAACTTTGGGTAATTAGGCCAGCCAGGTAACCTTTAACACTTCCTTAGTCTCTGTCCAAACTGGTTGGAATAGGAATAACAAACTCTTTGTTCCTTTAACTCAACACACTTTCTTTTGAAATGATGTGCATGGACTGCAATTATGTTGTCTGACTCTGAAATTGAATGTACAAATGTGGAGGATATATTAAACTGAGAGTCTCTGCACAATACCCTTCTTGTATTGACAAGTTCACTAACCAACACACAGCACATGTAGGTGAATTGTCATGTGAACATTGTGTGGTTTGAAAGCTACAAGGCTACGGATTTTATACAGCATTCCATTTCTCAACTCCACAATTGAGTTGTTTCTTTTTTGTAGCTGGTTTACTTCTGAATTACATAATATGCCTTTAACAATGAACCAATTGTAATAACTGCATTTACTTACTCTTAGACATAGTAATTCTTCAATTGCAAGCATATGCTGAACAGATGGATTGCCAAAAACCCTTACATTTTCAGTTAGGCATTCAGATTTATCAGTTGACCTGTTGCTATTTTGTAGTTGGGAGAACAACTGTTGTACACCCTCATTAGCATCTATCATGCAAGTGGCAGCCCTTTGGGATAGACTCATCTACTTTAAATTCCTCTTTACTATTTGCACAGAGACATAAGTGGTACCATTAAAGTATTTAAGAAGTGTCCCATTGAAAGACTCAAATGAGAATGTGGAGGTTGCCCAAAGGGGCCCGCAGTTTCATACACTATCTGTAAGGTGTGTTAACAAGTGCACATTGAGTGATACATTGGCAGTGCCATACAGCCTCTGGAAATCGATCACAAACTTGTTAATTGCCAGTTCTGCCAAGTTCACATCTCTGAGATTGACCTTTTCTTTGAGAAGAACATACATACACTATATATATAAACGTATGTGGACACCCCTTCAAATTAGTGGATTTGGCTATTTCAGTCACACCCGTTGCTGGCAGATGTATAATATATAACACAGCCATGCAATCTCCATAGACACACATTGGCAGTAGAATGGCCTTACTGAAGAGCTCAGTAACTTTCAACGTGGCACTGTCATAGGATGGCACCTTTCCAACAAGTCAGTTCGATATATGTCTACCCTGCTAGTGCTGCCCTGGTCAACTGTAAGGGCTGTTATTGTGAAGTGGAAAAGTCTAGGAGTAACCATGGCTCAGCCACATAAGCTCACAGAATGGGACCACCAAGTGCTGAAGCGCATAGCGCACACAAATCGTCTGTCCCCGATTGCAATACTCACTACCGAGTTCCAAACTATCTCTGGAAGCAACATCAGCACAATAAGTGTTCGGGAGCTTCATGAAATGGGTTTCCATGGCCGAGCAGCCACACTCAAGCATAAAATCACCATGCACAATGCCAAGCATCGGCTGGAGTGGTGTAAAGCTTGGCACCATTGGACTCTGGAGCTGTGGAAACGCGTTCGCTGGAGTGAAGAATCATGCTTCACCATCTGGCAGTCCGACGGACAAATGCCACAATGCATAGTGCCAACTGTAATGTTTGGTGAAGGAGGAATAATGGTCTGGGGCTGTTTTTCATGGTTCGGGCTAGGCCCCTTAGTTCCAGTGAAGGGAAATCATAACGCTACAGCATACAATTACATTGTAGATGATTCTGTGTTTCCAACTTTATGGCAAAAGTTTGGGGAAGGACCTTTCTTGTTTGAGCATGACAATGCCCTGTGCACAAAGCGAGGTCCATACAGAAATGGTTTGTTGAGATCGGTGTGGAAGAACTTGACTGGCCTGCAACAGAGCCCTGACCTCAACCCCATCGAACACCTTTGAGATTAATTGGAATGCTGACTGCGAACCAGGCCTAATCGCCCAACATCAGTGCCCGACCTCACTAATGCTCTTGTGGCTGAATGGAAGCAAGTCCCCACAGCAATATTCCAACATCTAGTGGAAAGCCTTCCCAGAAGAGTGGAGGCTGTTAGAGCAGCAAATGGGGACCAACTCCATATTAATGTCTATAATTCTGGAATGAGATGTTCGACGAGCTGTGTGTCCACATACTACATCATGTAGTATAGATACCAAACACTCACAGAAAAAGATGATTCCTGTATTTCTTCAGAAGAACCCCATTCAACACAGGTAGTGTGTAAAACAAAAGGAAGGCCCTATACTCTGGCTTTCCAGAAATGTATTTCCTGCACTGGTCATGGTGTTCTCCTGTCCTCTACAGGGGACTGGATAGCAGTCAGCTCTTTGTCAACAATATCAGTTTTATTCCCAAAGTACTATTTTTATCCATGGTTTGATGAATCAAACCACAGAGCAGAGAATTATTGAGGAGTTCCTGCCATGGCTTGTTTGCAAGGTCTTCCTCAGTTCTTGGAGCAGGCTCTGGTCTGGAGTAAGGATATGGCTCTCCACCTCTATCACAACAGAAATCCCATCCACAAAACCCATTGAACAGTTTTACGTTCCTCAGTAGAGGATGTGCAACTGAATCAGAACTACATACTGTATCAGTGCATGGACCCGCGACAAATGCTCTCTATCCATTTGATGCCATCTTTCTCCAGTAATGGCACTTCTGCCACAAATGGAGTCAACAATGTTAACATATTGGGTTTCTTATGTCCAAACCACAGACAGGGTACAAGAATGTTATCCTTTTGGTCTTTAGGCTCCAGTTCAATTACCTGGCACTGAATGTCTTGGCAAAACCACATTTGGATTTTCAAGCAGTTGCTCAATTTGTGAGGATACCAGGAAAAAAATGATTTCTTTCTGATCACTGTCAGCATCATATTCTGACTTACATCTAGCGCAATGTGTTGGGCGGCTACTCAGTCTGGTTCCTATGTAGTTAGAGCAAGAGGAACAGTATAAATTAGGTTCATAATGGCAAAACTCTCCACCAAGATACGTTGTCATTGGCACCAGTCCTGGGGAATGTTCACTGAACAACTTAAGATGTTCTAGAACGATTTCTGTTTGATTGAGTCTGAGGATGAAGGACATCATTAAGAGTAGTGTCCTTTGGTCAGTGGCGCACCAAGGTAGAGAGGCTCATCACCATCTGTTTTCTCTGTTGTTTCCATCTACAAATGAGAAATAAACACACACATGGCTTAGATATCATATCACACTTCGACACATACTCAACCTCATGTCACATTGAATAGGCTTATCCTACTTCAGAAATGTGTCGTCATAGAATTTACACAACTAACCTGTAATGTCCATTTCTGTACTTTCCCTTTAAGAGAAACTCAGAAATGTAACTACACCAGTTTAACACACAAAAACTAGGGGCACTTGTTCCACATCCACGCATGCGCTTCATTGCGATAAAACTTCCAAAGTTGACTTTAAACCATCTCTAGTGAGCTGTCACCCCGCTCTTCAGGAGCTCTTCAGGAGCTAACATTGTACAATTGAGTCTCCCAATTGTACAATGCAGCCTGGTGGGAAAATGCAGTTACCATAGAGTGGAAGGTTGGTTTGCACAGTGTATACATTGAATTGTGCAACAATCACACAATGACAAGGCAAGACGAGGACTGCATGCGGAGCAAGCCACTGTACAAATAGCATTGGTTTTACAGACATGCTGTAACGATCGTCGTCCTCCTCGTCTGAGGAGGAGTAGGAAATATCGGACCAATGTGCAGCGTGGTACATGTTCATGATGTTTATTTGCCTGAACACTGAAATACAAAATAACAACGTAAATAAACGAAACAAACGAAACAGTCCCGTGTGGAACAAACACTGACACAAAAAAATTATCACCCACAAAACACAGAGCCGCCCGTCAGCTCCTGACTGACGGGCGGCTCTGGCAGCTCAGGACAAATGGGAGGCTTTGGCAATTCAGGACAGACGGGCGGACCTGGAGGGAGGAGACGGAGAGACAGCCTGGTGGGAAAAGGCTACCTAAGTATAATTCTCAATCAGAGACAACGAACGACACCTGCCTCTGATTGAGAACCATACCAGGCCAAACACATCAAATCAAATCAAATGTATTTATATAGCCCTTCGTACATCAGCTGATATCTCAAAGTGCTGTACAGAAACCCAGCCTAAAACCCCAAACAGCAAGCAATGCAGGTGTAGAAGCACGGTGGCTAGGAAAAACTCCCTAGAAAGGCCAATACCTAGGAAGAAACCTAGAGAGGAACCAGGTTATGTGGGGTGGCCAGTCCTCTTCTGGCTGTGCCGGGTGGAGATTATAACAGAATATGGCCAAGATGTTCAAATGTTCATAAATGACCAGCATGGTCGAATAATAATAAGGCAGAACAGTTGAAACTGGAGCAGCAGCACAGTCAGGTGGAAGTTGAAACTGGAGCAGCAGCATGGCCAGGTGGACTGGGGACAGCAAGGAGTCATCATAAACGCAACATTGAAAAACAAACATAGACTACCCACCCCAACTCACGCCCTGACCAAACTAAAACAAAGACATAACAAAGGAACTAAGGTCAGAACGTGACACTGTCACGCTCTTCTTCCTCCTCCTCCTCCTCCTCCTCCGAGTAGTAAGGATCGGAGGACCAAAGCTCAGCGTGATGTGAAACATTATTTTAATGTAAGATGAAATAACACTAAGTATACTAAACAAACAAAATAACGAAACGACCGTGACCACTATCAACACTGAGTCCAGACATGCAACATCCATAGACATAGATAATCACCCACGAAATACTCAAGGAATATGGCAGTCTAAATATGGTTCCCAATCAGAGACAACAATGAACAGCTGCCTCTAATTGAAAACAAATCTAGGCAACCATAGACATACAAAACCCCTAGACTGGTGACAACCCCATAAACATACAAAAGCCCTAGACAGGACAAAAATATATAATCACCCATGTCACACCCTGACCTAACCAAAATAATAAAGAAAACAAAGAATACTAAGGTCAGGGCGTGACAGACACATGCTGGACGTTTCTTTGAAACAGATTCATGTCCCATTTTCCCATTTATCTCATATCCATTTGCAAAACAAATGGGCATAGCCAACCTAATGTATTAGTAGTAGTGCACACTATCTGTATTATGACATTGGCTCATAATGATCAATGTTATGAGGCAAAAACCTAAAAGTATCATCCAAGCAATGCCCTCACATATATCAACTTTTGGTATAATGCAGCGGCACATAGAAAAGGCTAGTTTTGACGTTAACTGTAGTCAATGATGTTAATGACCTTTCCGTTTAAATTAGTTGTGTTGTCCTCCCGCACATTTCCACTGTAAGTGGTTATACTCCAACCAGCACTAGACAACTCTGAGGGAGAGACACTTTGAGCTGAAAGGTCATTTTCTCTTTGTCCACAGGGCTGCAGAGAACTGACTGACTCTCCGAGAAATTATCTGCACCTTTGTTTTGTATTATTTTATTTCACCTTTGTTTAACTAGGCAAGTCAGTTAACAACAAATTCTTACTTACAATGATGGCCTACCATGAGGCAAAAGGCCTCCTGTGGGGATGGGGGCTGGGTTTACAAAAACAAATGCACACAAAACACACATCACGACAAGAGAAACACCACAACACTACATCAAGAGAGACCGAAGACATCATGGCAGCAACACAACATGGTAGCGGCACAAAACATGGTACAAACATTGTTGGGCACAGACAACTGCACAAAAGGCCTAGGATTGAGCCTTGGGGTACTCCCTTGGTGACAGGCAGTGATGGAGACAGCAGATATTCTGACTTTATACACTGCACTCTTTGAGAGAAGTAGTTAGCAAACCAGATCAAAGACCCCTCAGAGACATAAATACTCCTTAGCCGACCCACAATGTAATGGTCTCCCGTATCAAAAAACTTTGGCTAAGTCAACATTGCTTAGAATCAATGATAATTTAGGACCTGGAGGCGAGCGACAGCTCGGGAGAGAGGGGGGAGTGTGGCGGGGGTACCTGTTTCAGACAGGGGGAGACAAGCCAGGGCAGACGCGTAACAGATTGCCGGGTGGGATCCAAGCAGCAGTGCAGCAGTTAACAGGAGTAGGTGTCACATACACTTGGGAGATGCTTTTTTCGGTAGGCTGAGTAGGAGAGGAGTCGTTCAACCTTACCAGACAGGTGCTTGGTAGAGCAGATAATAATGTCTGAAGTGAAAAGTTTGGTGAAAGAATTGTTAAAGTTGTTTCATTTTGATATTCGCCAGACATTCTGACCTTCAAACATTAATAGCTCGCAGACGATTTCCTGAAATGTGGATATTCTACACGCAACAGACCGAAGACTGTTGCATGTATCAATTGTAATATAGGGCTGTTGAAGCGCAGTGCAATGAGACTCTAGTCTAGGAGTACAATTAGTCCAGACTGTCACTGAGCAATTGGACTGAACAGTGGGACAGATGTAGGCTCAATACATGGTCGGACAGTAGGACGCAGAGACTTTGAATATGTGGAAATGTAAACGTGTGACTTTCCAGTTTTCCTAACTGCATGTAATACATTGTGTTGTGTTTGTGTATTTGTATTTGTATGCTGACGTCTACTGTCTTTCTCCGTATCCCCATAATGCTGTAGGGTCCTGGAGAGCTGCAGTGTGTGCAGGTGTAATCATTTGTTGAACTTAAGCAAATGAGTGAAGAAACCTATTTCATGTTTTGGCTGTCAGTAGGACTGTTGAAAATGAGATGAGGTTCTCTTATTTTTGTTATGGTGGTTAATCAGACAAAATGCACTTGGTTGTGAGGTTCATTAGTGAGAACTGTGGGGCGGGTGAGCGACTACAAATCCTCCCAACATCCCACGGCTAGCCAGAGGGAAGGCATGTACTTTGCGATATCTGTTAAGTGTCTCACCACCTGCATGTCCTCATGAATCAATTCATAATTTTGCTTTCACTCGCCCCCATCATCAGGGACAAGCTTTGCAGGGGAGGTTAAGTCTTTATAAGAGGAACACATTTTAAGCAAAAGCTTAAAGTAAATCCTCCCGCTAGTTTTTTTCAACACTTGCTCCGTTGAGTGATGTTATTGGACAAGCCAGGGCCGTTTGTTGCGAATTTGTAAAGTGATTTCCGGCCTCCATCAAGAGGATAAGCCCCAGGGCCTGTCCAAGTGCATTGGCAGTCAGTCTGGCGCTTGTTTGTTCCCAGCCAAAGTCACAGGTAACAGTCAGTCGGGCTGTCAATATTCAATTAGTTTACCCAGGACTTCTTTGCATGGGCAAGCAAGGGAGTGGGCACTCCTCCTTATACTCCACCACTCTCTTTCTTTCCACACTTGCTCATTTCAGCCTTGGATGGATGACTGGACTGGCTTTATTGAATAAACAGGGAAGGAGGATTGAGTGACGAAGGGCCCTCCTGGATCTTATCTCTATGGACGGAAGGGGAGGAGGGCCCAGCGAGTTAAAGTGGGTTTATATGACATCCTTACAACCAGTTTACAACACGAACTGGGCTGTCATGAAGTCATTTCGACCACTTTCGTCTGCTGGGAGATGGGCAGGGCGAGGCTCCTTCTTGGAAGCCCCGGGTGGTCATCTTGGGTGGTTTGTTAAAAGTCTTAAGTGGTGTGGGAGGATCAGAGGCTGTTACAGACAGGTCAAGGAAAAAAACTGGGCGGAGAAGAGAGATTATCTTGTTTAGAGGTAGCTAAACAGGGAAGGGAGGGAGTGAGGTAGTAGAGACCGTGAGATAGTTTGGAGGGAGAATGAGAGAAAGCAAGGTTGTTCTCTTTTCTAATTACAATCTCAGCATCAGATCGACCTTGGTACCCTCAATGTCCTGAAAGGTTTTTTTAAAAAGCTTTCACACTCGTGCTGCAAAGCTGGTTAGAAGGTGCAGGCACTACAGAACCTCTGTTTTGTTATTTGATTAGATTACAGTACTATTTAAGAACATTCACAAGGTCACGTTATAACACCAAACTGTTCGATTATGAGACACAAAATCACCCCAAGGCTAACATTTCTTGAGAAAAGGAACACACCTGCATTCAATATTCAAACTATAGACAACCCTTCAACCTCTCTGTCTGTATCTCCCAGAAAAGGAGACAGAGAGGTGATAAAAGAAGCCACAGAAATATATATTCTCTTTGAAACGCGGTGATAACAGAGCTCATTGTGGAGGAACAGGGAGGCGGGAAACGAAGTGAGACAAGACAAAGATGATTGTTTAAGTTACACTAAGCAAAATGAAGTTGCATGCACAAAGTAAAAACAGTAGTGGGTCAATTTCCGCAAGAACTAAAAGCATTGAAGCGTTAGGCCAAACTGCTCTGCCGATTTGGTCCCATAGCTACCATGTTGTAACAGCGTGAAGGAAGCCGTGCACATGTGCAGATACTCTGTATGACTGAAGTATTGCATCGCGCTCATCTCAATAGTCTACATGTCAACATAAACACCATGCCTTTTGATGGAAGAGAGCTATCAGCTTGATTTCTCCATCTCCTCCGTAGCTTGCATATAGAGCGGCAGCAGGCTTTGACCTCCCTTTTGTAAACTTGAAGAGCTGGAGGGGCCAGAGTGTATAACAGAGTACTGTAGCGTGTTTATGGTCCTTTTGAAATGCTGAGTGTTAACTTTGCCCCTCCACACACACACACCCATCCCCCTTTCTCTGAGGTCAGACAACAGCTTAAGAGCATGTTTAAGTCACTCCCTCTGTGTTTGTAATGGAAAAGGTTGGCAAATGAGATTGTGGTTGACATATATAGGCTACCCACACAATATTTTTTTCTAGCCACCCAAACAAAGCACTCGATTTGTAATATCTGCTACTAGATTTGAGCTACACTGATTAATTAACATAAACACCTTCTCCAAAGTAAACATAAATCTTTAAAGAGCACCTGTATGTAGATGTAGGTTGGCGCTTTGTCTGGAGCACTCAAACTAGACAGCTCCCGTGAAGGTGTTCATGTTTAAGATGCATTATGGCTCCTATAAAGAAGTGGCAACACAGTGGTCTACTGCCCATTAAAGATACATGAGAGTTTAGCTATGCCCCATCAACTTGTGACCAGTAGACCCATAGCAGAGGCTGGAAGAAATTATTTATTTAATGCTCAGTGCCCGCAGTGGACGTGTGGAGCCTACACCCACTCAGAGACACCGCCTGACTTCGTTGGGCCGCTTCCTTCACCACCGACACATTGGGAAAACTGCTGATGGCGGAGTTTGAAACGCCTCCGCCCTGAAAGCAGTGGGAAAACAAATACCTTCCCTCACCCATTCCTTGTGTTAGCATTAAAATTAGTCTCGCAAACCAATAGAGCATCTGTCTGTGGCGGGAGGTAGCAGCCTAATCCTATTACAGGACACATAGATGAGCAGACTTCTGCCTGCACAAATCTAATCTGGTTCAGCTCCCAGTGTAAGCACTTTTCCCCTGAGCAATCTTTAGCTCGAAGGAGCATTTAGGTGCTTGTCGACAGCATTTTCTTTCTCTCCTCCGTAGAGAAAGATCATACAAATTAGTTCAATCTTGTTTTTCGATTTCCTTTTTTCTCTGCTGCTTATGCCGCTTGCTGGTGTTTTTTTAAATGACCCGCCATGCCAAAAGCAGGGCCAGAGTTCCTCCCTGAAAAGCTTTGTCTGCTGTATATGCTCTGTCAACATCACTTCGATTCAGGGCGGTCGGATAGCCCCTTGAATGATTTCCTTCTGTAGGACAGACTGATTAGACTAGGGTGAGATACCTGAAGCCTGATACACAGTCCCACTGGACACGGGGATGTCAAATGGATTACACACAAAGTAGCTTTAAAATTCATAATGGATTAGTGGTGAACTATGTCTGTGGATTGCACATTGCTTTATAATGTTGTGAGCTCAAGGACAACCGGTGCCCCAGGTCTGGCGATGGGATTTGTGTACTGCATATTTCTTAATACTATTGAAATCCTTCTTCGCTTTGGCTTTTCCGAATTAAGTGTTCAAAATGTAAGCATGCATTAGTATGCACTGTGTATCTTTCTGCAATAGGCAATGTCTATGCACCAACTCTTAAAGAGAAAACTGCATGGAAGTCAATCATAGACCCCTTTTATCGAAATGTGGATCTCTTGTCACAATCTGGAATAAGATCTTAATTCATGACTTGTCTGCATGCTGACTATCGGCTCACCGTTTGGGAAAACATCATTATGGCGGATTAGTTGTGCAAATGTAGAGGGGACATTTGCTCTCTTCTACCTGCAAGAGAGGGGGACCTTTTGGATGTTGACATTTCATTGTCAGTACATTTGGAATGCGTAGAAGCCATTTGGAAAGCCTAATGAATAGAACATGCTGTCTCTCTCATTTTCTCTTTCCCTCTGGTTTGATGATAATGGATCGCCAGTGTTAGTCTGAGGCAACAGATTCCCGCCAAAACGGCAAACACACATTTGCAGCCTTGCATCGCAATGCAGAGTTTATCAACCTGTTCTTAAGTCCCCCAACCACTTCCCACGCCACCTGAATCCACGGGAAGTCATTGTTACAGGCCAATGGGCTCTGAGTGCCTGTCAGCAAATGGAATATTAAAACTGTGCGTGGGACACTGTGGCGACTCGACAATAATGGGGCGCCACGCTGATGGGAGAGGCAGATTTCCCCGCACTCCGACATTTTTAATATTGTGGGGTTGCTAATGGCGGTAGGGGGATTTTCGACTTTCTCTACCTCTCGCTCTCTTGCACTCACTCTCAGGAATGACACATTCAAGACACATTTGTAGGGAGTGCAGGGGGGAGGCGAGGGGAGATGGTACATTCATAGCGGGTGTTAGGCAAGTGGAACCTGATTTGTGTGGCCCGTGAAGGGTGGCGGAAGAGCTTAAGCCTCTCGGTGCTTATGACATTTTCTGGGACCTGCATTCTCCTGGAGAGGCCTGAAAACATGACCGTGGAGCACTCCCTGCTGAATGATGAGTGAAGAGACGGGATGTCGGCGGCATATTCAGAAGCTGTACTCAACCTTAAGGAACGCTCAAGATAGAAGCGGACAACCTAGAAAAGACAGTTCTCTTATCTGGATGAGTAAACAACATTTCCTGCCAAGTCCAGAAGCATTATATAGCATTTTCTATCTGTGCATTTATGTAAAACTACGTCAACCGTATTTGTGTCCCGGTGCAGTTGATGTGACCTTGGCTGCATTGATTTGAATTTACCTGATCTTTAATTTGATTCTAATTTCCCAGAGCCTTCATCTGATTCTGTTTATTGCTTCATTTGTTCTATTTTGCCTGCAAATTACAAATGAAAATGGAATGGATTAGCCTCAATCAGAAGCACAGCTCATGCTAAATGAGTCATATTATGATTCAAGTGTATACTCAGAAAGCACCTGTTTATAATTTGTAAAACAGTGAATATCTAACAACAGGAGATGTCCTAGCTGGATTTGGACCCACTTTTCTATGATGAATTAACAACAACAATAACACAATGCTATACAACAGCAGTGGAAAACATTTGATGAGTATAGTTTATATTATTTCAGGGTAATTGACTGTGAGTTCATGAATCATTCTTTGAGTCTAAAACAAACATACTCTTTATTGTATTGTGTATGTCACGTCCTGACCTTAGTTCCTTTTTTATGTCTCTATTTTTGGTTTGGTCAGGGCGTGATTTTGGGTGGGCATTCTATGTTTTTGTTCTATGTTTTGTATTTCTGTGTTTGGCCTGGTATGGTTCCCTATCAGAGGCAGCTGTCTATCGTTGTCTCTGATTGAGAACCATACTTAGGTAGCCTGTTCCCACCTGTGTTTGTGGGTAGTTGTTTTCTGTTTTGTGTGTCTTCACCTTACAGAACTGTTTTGTTCACGCTATCTCTTTGTTGTTTTTTGGTTATTGCAGTGTTCAGTTGATTTATTAAAATTAACATGGACACTTACCACGCTGAGTTTTGGTCTGATCCTTCCTATTCCTCATCCGAGGAGGACAACGATCGTTACAGCATATATAAATCAGATTTCCAAAAAGGATTTCAGTTCTCATACTAAACCAGTCAATCCAGTTAGTGGTGTTTGTGTGTGTGCACAGTGCATATGTTGGAGGGAAAATGGCTTCCTGTAGACAGTTTGCCCTCCACAGAGACCTGCACACGCCAAGCTAATTCACTTTGAGTGTGCAGATGGATCGGAGCACCCGCTAAACAATTGATAAACTGGTAAATAGCATTCGCCATGCACTTGGCAAGCTATCATGACTGCAAGAGCTCTGCCGGGGTGCCATGTTTGCCAGGGGAGAGGTGAGAGTGGTGGATCAGGGCCTCCATTTTAACCTTGGGACTGATGGACTGAGGCAGCCATTTCTGTCACATCTCATTGATGTGTGTAGTCAGGTAATGGGCAGGTAGAAAGAGTGAAATACGTGTTATGTTATGGCTGGACATGATCTGTGGATGGATATCTTGCAACCTGCACTATCATCTCTGTCATGCCATAGATATGAGATGACAGTTAAGAAGACGGACATTTAGACATCATTAAATGGCTTGAACTCACACCAACTTCAACCATGATCGCAGTGTAAGGAGCGATTTTAGTATTTTAATTCAATATATTAGAATTTAGATATTGCATTTGAATTCAATATTTGTGCATTTTTAATGAATAATTGAATTGAATAATTTAATAATTTAATAAATAAATTGAACTTGTATTTCATGATTTGAAACTGAATTTAATGAATATTGCATTACATTTTTAAATTCAATATTTATATATTCAGTTTCAATATGATAGATATTGCATTCATTGTTTATGTATCAACTTTCTAAACTATCATTTCAAGTTTAGCAAAGTTTCATATATTACACTTCTCGGATGCATTCAGTGTAACATGGGTGGTTCGGGGACCACACTTGTCTGGCATACAAGACCTGGGTTAGAACCCCATCAGTAAAATGACACGTCTTCAGGTCTCAGGCAAGGTTGCTCATCACATGCATGGATCATCAAACCACCTCTGTTGCACTCATTTAAAAGGGTGTACTGATCCTTCTGCTTCTGTTTCCCACAAAGTGTTGTTGTTGTGCCGTAGGCCTGAGGTTGAACACAGTCAGTTATATTGGTGTCGTGATCTCTGAGTATGAGGTCAAAGGGAAGGGGTCCACGCTCTTTGATTAGTAACCTCAGTAGACTTGAAGACTTATATTCCTGAACTCATCCCAATGGGCCTTAGCTAAGTGGGCTAACACAGTCTTGTGACATACAGGAGACCTGGTTCAAACCTAGTCAGTCACAAGAGCAAGATAAAATAGGGAGTGGAAAAGATATCCTTAGAAGGGCTATGGTGGATATTCAACTATATTCTTATGGGGGCCAAATTACGTTTTTTTGCCACACTCCCTTCTAACGTGTCCTGTGAGCATCATGGAGCAGAACAGAAGTCACAACCATCTTCCAGAGAGTCTTAGCTTTAATTTAGGAATGGGGTCATAATAGCTTACAGCCCAGACGTTTCAAACGCTAGAGCCAAATTCATAGGAAAAAAACATTGGCTATCGAAACCGCCAGAAACCTGTTTAACACAGAGATGGTTTAATCTGTTCTCTTCGTCCATTCCTTGCTGGTAAAGTCCCAGGATGTTGTCTCTGGTTTTGTATCTGAATTTTGAAAACTGCATTTGAAAACTGAATCTGAATGTGATCTGAGAAGTTGAATATGAGACTTTGATATACTTGAAATTATAGTTTGTAAACTTGATACACAGACAATGAATGCAATATCTACCATATTGAAACTGAATATTTAAATATTGAATATGGAATTAAATTGAAATTAAAACTGATTGCACTATTCAGTCAATTCAGTTTCAAATCATGAAATGTTAAATTTATGAATTCAATGATTACATTTGTGCATTAATCTAAATACAAATTCTGAAATATTTCATTAAAATAGAGTTTCTGTTGGTACTGAAATCACTTCATAGCAGTGCCTGCTTTTCAGGTTAGATAATGTTACTATATGAAACCATGTCTTATACTTGAGATCCGGTCACATTACAAATCGCTAAGACGCAGGTGTAAGTAGTCTCTTCCACTGAAGCCTAATGCCTCGCTAGCAAAGCCCCATCTCTCTGCTTTGATATAGAATTGGCCCCATAAAATAAGGAGTAATGACTGAAAGGTCAAAAGTAATATCCTGGCGGAGCTGCCATTTGTTTCTTAATGCCTCTGAAACGCTGAACATTATTGATCTCTGGCGCTGCATGACTTTGCGAAGTAATTAACAGGTTATATGATGGCATTTCGTTCCCCAAAGGATACTTTTATTACTACAATATTACCTCCTCAAAGAAATACCTCTTGCATTCCATACAGCATTACCTTTTTGTGTGCAAAAGAGATTAAGTCATGAGTACAATTTATATTTGCAATTTAATATAGAGGTTTGGAGAATAGGAGAATTTCCCCCGTCAAAATCCCCCCTGTAATATTTATTCACATTAAATTGTATCCCTTCGTATCTGACATGATCATTCTTTTCTCCATGCGGCATCTCACAAGCATGTAAGCAAACCTCTTATTCATAAAGAAAATAAAGCCAATTTTCATTTAGCTGTTTTGGACTTGGAAGTGAGGGAATATGGAGAGAGAGGTGGGGGGGTTCTGATTATTGTGCTCCATGGTGTTGCGCATGGCTCCTCTCACCAATAGCCCGTAGCGGGCTGGCTCTCACTCGGGCTGCCAACCAACCAAAGGTGGAAATCAGTATTCCTTTGAGGCGTTTCCGCCTTTCTTCCCCTCCAACTCTGATGTCGTCCACACAGGAAACTCTTTTGGTTGTGTGAATAATTTTTCTTCAAGAATAGGAGCAAGATCCAATCCGATGCTCAAACCAATTGAAATCCAAATACATTTCCATTATCCTATAGTATCAGTAATATACATTTATAGTTAGCATGACAACCCCTGGGAGCTAAAGGAAATACCATGGTGTTGTAATAAATAGAATTGTAGCATTTTCTGTTTTAGTCTGACTTAGGACCAGCTGTTGATAGCGAGTTAAAGTGGGCAGCAAGCTTGCCCAGACCCATGCAGGTGCCCAAAGCAAAGGCACTAATTGCTGTACTGCAAATTCTCAGGAAACATTAATTTTGTATAGGGAAGGTTCCATCGTTATGGGAGGCTTGAACTCACAATTCGCAATTATGCATGAGGCTCCCCAAAATAGCATTCAACAGCATGGAGGAGGATAGCACGAATACAACATTCAAGCCCATATTAATCATCCTCTGCACAATCTGCATAAACACCCGTAATATTAAACTTTATTTTATTTAGCCAAGTCAAGGCAAATGTATAAAGTGCCTTCCAGAACTATTCACACCACTTTTCCACTTTTCCACATTTTGTTGTGTTACAGCATGACTTTCAAATGGATAAAATGTAGATGTTTTGCCACTAGCCTATACAAAATACCCCATAAGGTCAAAGGGGAATTATGTTTTTCACATTTTTACAAATGAATTAAAAATGAAAAGCTGAAATATATTGAGTCTAGGTATTCAAGTCCTTTGTTATGACAAGCCTAAATATGTTCACAAGTAAAAATGTGCTTAACAAGTCACATAATAAGTTGCATGAACTCACTGTGTGTGCAATAATAGCTTTTATCATGATTTTTGGATGACTACCTCATCTCTGTATGCCACACATACAATTATATGTAAGGTCCCTCAGTCGAGCAGAGATTTTCAAACACAGATTCAACCACAAAGACCAAGGAGGTTTTCCAATGCCAATCCCTGACCAAGGCCCTCTTCCCCCAATTGCTCAGTTTGGCTGGGCTCTAGGAAGAGTCTTGGTGGTTCTAAACTTTTTACATTTAAAAATGATGGAGGCTACTGTGTTCTTGGGGACCTTTAATTCTGCGGAAATGTTTTGTTACCCTTCCCCAGATCTGTGCATCGACACAATCCTGTCTCAGAGCTCGAGGGACAATTCCTTCGACGTCATGGGACCTTACATAGACAGGTGTGTCTTTCCAAATCATGTCCAATAAATTTAATTTACCACTGGTGGATTCCAATCAAGTTGTAGAAACATCTCAAGGATGATCAATGAAAAGAGGATGCACCTCAGCTCAATTTTGAGTCTCATAGCAAAGGGTCTGAATATTTATGTAAATAATATACTGTATTTATGCTTTTTATTTTTTTACAAGTTAGCTACCATTGAAAAAAAAAACAGTTTTCGGTTTGTCATTATGGTGTAGAGTGTGTAGAATGATGAAAAAATAATAATATTTCATCCATTTTGAATAAGGCTGTAACGTAACAAAATGTGAAAAAAGTCAAGGGATTTGAATAATTTCCGAGTGCACTGTATGTTTAATAGGAAAGCCCAATCAGAAGCCTAATCTAGTACTAGACCGGGAACAACCATCAGTTGTGACTAAACACCAGTATTTACATAAAACCGTATATACAGAACTCCTCACATGTAGTGTAGTGTCCAAACTGTAGTTGGGTTGGCTCTTTGTTGCTCTCATTGGTGAGGACAGGGGCTTATTAATCCTGTATCATTTGTTACACTGCCAAGCTGAACAGCAAAGGGCCTGGGCATTAATCAGTAGTGTCAGAGAGTGGGTGCAGTAATAGCACATCTTCAAAACAAAGAGTGCCCTCCCAGAGCTGGCATTTATCAGACGATGGCTGATGACTAGGAAATGGACTTCAAGTAGGGGAGGGGGAGGGAGCCTCTTGCCTTTATGACTGTGGAGTGATCATTGAGCAATACATTAAATTAGGGGAAAGAGGTGCTTGGAGTGACAGGAGGTAATCACGCTGACTGGAGGATTTGTTTTCTTCATTCTAATTACATGGAGAGAAAACATTGGTCTATGATGATTAGCCAGGAGAGAACAACGATTTTAGGCGGAAAATTGGAATACTCTGGAGAGATGCTGCCTAATCTACATAGGAGTGTGTTACAGTGTGAAAGTTACAGTGTGAAAGTGAATAATTTGAGTGATGTGGATATATACACAGTACCAGTCAAAATTTGGACACACCTACTCTTTCAAGTAGTTTTTTTTTTTTTTTTTACTATTTTCTACATTGCAAATAAAGAAAAACCCTTGAATGAGAATGTGTCACAACTGCCGCCAAAGTTGGCTCCTCTCCTTGTTCGGACGGCGTTCGGCGATCGACGTCCCCTGGCTTTCTACCCATCGCCCCTCCATTTGTCTTGTCTTCATACACACCTGGTCTTCATTACCCCAATCAATCTACTTGTATTTAACCCTCTGTTTCCCATCATGTTTTGTGTGTAATTGTTTTCATGTCAAGTGATGTTCGTTAAGCGCTTTACTTTATTGTTCCGTTTTTTGAGCGCGTTTATTTTGTTGTTGTCACGGCTGTTGGAAGGAGAGGACCAAGGTGCAGCGTGGTGAGTGTACGTTTCCTTTATTAAACCAAATCATGCCAAACAATAAACACTACAAAAACAAACCGTGAAGCTCACAAGCAAAGTGCTCTAAACAAAGTCAACCTCCCACAAGCACAGGTGGGAAAAAGTATGGTTCCCAATCAGAGACAACGATAGACAGCTGTCCCTGATTGAGAACCATACCCGGCCAAACACAAAGAAATAGAAAACATAGACACAAAACATAGAATGCCCACCCCAACTCACGCCCTGACCAAACCAAAATAGAGACATAAAAAGGATCTCTAAGGTCAAGGCGTGACAGTTATGGTCCCGGTTTGGAACTATAATAAAGTGCGCTTTATTTAATCCTACTCTGCTCTCTTGCACCTGATTTTGCCTTCATACACATCCTGACAGTAGGTGTGTCCAAACTTTTAACTCTCTATATATACACTACCGTTCAAAAGTTTGGGGTCAGTTAGAAATGTCCTTGTTTTTGAAAAAAAGCAAATTGATCACAAATACAGTGTAGACATTGTTAATGTTGTAAATGACTATTGTAGCTGGAAACGGCTGATTTATAATGGATTATCTACATCAACGTACAGAGGCCCATTATCAGCAACCATCACTCCTGTGTTCCAATGGCACGTTGTGTTAGCTAATCCAAGTTGATCATTTTAAAATGCTAATTGATCATTAGAAAACCCTTTTGCAATTATGTTAACACAGCTGAAAACGGTTGTTCTGATTAAAGAAGCAATAAAACTGGCCGCCTTTAGACTAGTTGAGTATCTGGAGCATCAGCATTTGTGTGTTCGATTACAGGCTCAAAATGGCAAGAAACAAAGCACTTTCTTCCATGCAAGAAATTGCCAAGAAACTGAAGATCTCGTACAACGTTGTGTACTACTCCCTTCACAGAACAGCGCAAACTGGCCCTAACCAGAATAGAAAGAGGAGTGGGAGGCCCCGGTGCACAACTGAGCAAGAAGACAAGTACATTAGAGTGTCTAGATTGAGAAACAGACGCCTCACAAGTCCTCAACTGGCAGCTTCATTAAATAGTACCCGCAAAACACCAGTTTCAACGTCAACAGTGAAGTCAACAGGCGACTCCAGAATGCTGGACTTCTAGGCAGAGTTTCAAAGAAAAAGCCATATCTCAGACTGGCCAATAAAGAGAAAATAATAAGATGGGCGATAGAACACAGACACTGGACAGAGGAACTCTGCCTAAAAATGACGCCATGAGGTCGAAGGAATTGTCCGTAGAGCTTTGAGACAGGATTGTGTCGAGGCACAGATGTCTGCAGCATTAAAGGTCTCCAAGAACACAGTGGCCTCCATCATTCTTAAAGGGAAGAAGTTTGGAACCAGCAAGCCTCTTCCTAGAGCTGGTCTTGGTTGGAGAGGTGACCAAGAACCCGTTGGTCACTCTGACAGAGCTCCAGAGCTCCTCTGTGGAGATGGCAGAACCTTCCAGAAGGACAACCAGATTCTCTGGTCTGATGAAACCAAGATTGAACATCTTGGCCTGAATGCCAAGCATCACATCTGGAGTAAACCTGGCACCATCCCTGTGAGGCATGGTGGTGGCAACATCATGTTGTGGGGATGTTTTTCAGCGGCAGAGTCTGGAAGACTAGTCAGAATCGAGGGAAAGATGAACTGTGTGAATTCAGTTTTTTATTGTTAATACATTTGAAGAAAAAAAAAGTTTTTGCATTCTCGTAATGAGGTATTGTGTTTAAATTGATGAGGAAAACAAACTATTTCCATTTTATAATAAGACTGTAAAGTAACAAAATGTGGAAAAAGTCTAGGGGTCTGAATACTTTCCGAATGCACTGTACACATGCTCTATTGGATTCTTAGGGGAAGAATTCTACACTCAGTTGTAGGCGTTTGTTGGCATCTAGTATCAGCGTGGTAATGATTGAAGAAAAGTACTTTTTTCTAATGGTAAATATAGAATTCTGCCAATCCATTCTATCAGCCATGTAGCTAAACCTACAGGGGCAGTAGGCAGAAATCACTCTGCCTTTTCCTGGTTGCTAAAATTCTTATAGATTACCTCATTTCGGTTTATGTGACAAAACAAGCAAGCATAGTGTAGAGAATCATTATACCACCTAAACCGCTGTGAAAAACATTTTTCGTAACCAAAAATATAGTATTTTCAGGTGTTTGAAACTGGTGTACGCAAAAACAGAACTTGAGAACGAGAAGCATAGAATGTATTTATTTTATTTTATTTCAACTTTATTTAACCAGGTAGGCCAGTTGAGAACAAGTTCTCATTTACAACTGCGACCTGGCCAAGATTAAGCAAAGCAGTGCGCCAAAAACAACAACACAGAGTTACACCTAAACAAACATACAGTCAATAACACAATAGAAAAGAAAAATATAAAAATCTATGTACAGTGTGTGCAAATGTAGAAGAGTAGGGAGGTAGGCAATAAATAGGCCATAGAGGCAAAATAATTACAATTTAGCATTAATACTGGAGTGATAGATATGCAGATGATGTGCAAGTAGAGATACCGGTGTGCAAGAGGGTAAGTAATAATATGGGGATGACGTAGTTGGGTGTGCTATTTACAGATTGGCTGTGTACAGGTACAGTGATCGGTAAGCTGCTCTGACAGCTGATGCTTAAAGTTAGAGAGAGATATAAGACTCCAGCTTCAGTGATTTTTGCAATTTGTTCCAGTCATTGGCAGCAGAGAACTGGAAGGAAAGGCCGCCAAAGGAAGTGTTGGCTTTGGGGATGACCAGTGCAATATACCAGTGCACCAGTGCATTTGACACACTGAACTCTATCTCAGAAGTAGTTGGTGAACCAGGCAAGTCAGTCATTTGAGAAGCCAAGGCTATTGAGTCTGCTAATAAGAATGCGGTGATTGACGGAGTCGAAAGCCTTGGCCAGGTCAATGAAGACGGCTGCACAGTACTGTCTTTTATCGATGGCGGTTATGATATCGTTTAGGACATTGAGTGTGGCTGAGGTGCACCCATGACCAGAATTAGCACACATAGGACAGATTTAGTGCTTCTTGCTTTCAATGAGAATGACAGATCCAAAACTAACATTTCTATGTGAATTTGGTTGGGTTGCCCTAATTGCTGCTTCAAATATCCAAATGCTGTTGTCAAATGGGAGAGTTCGGAATTTTGTCAATGAGGCCCTTTATCTACTTCCCTAAAGTCAGATGAACTCGTGGATACCATTTTTATGTATATGCGTCTAGTATGAAGGAAGTTACGCTGCTTTTCGACTGTAACACCAGTGTTGCATTAGTGTATACACCCCTATGTTATACTAGGGAAATTGTGTTTCCATAGCTAGGGCTGGCAGTGAAGAGCAGAATCAACAACCTCTGCATAATCAAAACAGTTGCTTTGTGAGGTGTTGAAGTTCATGTAATCCATTGTTATGTAAATGCCAGCTGAAAAGTACCAGTGGCCTGGTTTTGGCCCCAAGTGAGGGCCGGTCTGCCGAAGCCCTGATCCAGTGAGACACGAATACCAGCCTTTTGTCTGAGCCTTTTGGGTTAAACACGGTATGGAAATGGGCCATAAGAGGTAGTTTTGCGAGCCAATGCTAACTAGCGTTAGCCCATTGACTTGAAGTCTACAGGAGCAGCTAACATGCTAGGTATTCCCATAGACTTCCTGTCATTGCGCTAACACTAGTTAACTATTGTGCAAATGCTGTATGGCAACTAACTGCACGCAGAGATATAAAAATGGTATTGTTGGGGTTCGTTCCTTGTTCCTTGTCAATCATTGGCTCATTGGTGAAATCAGCAATTAGACAATATCTTTATGTAAATCAATCAAAAACCTTTATTAATGCAATTGCAGACAGACGTTGAAAACAGGAACATAGCAAGCATGTTTCAGAGTAAGTTCTGCAAAATAGAAAAGGGTCCAAGTTGTTTTATTATGTCTGCAGTCATACATCTTAGTAATGTCACTGCCTATGTCATTACCTTCTACTCATGAGACCAAACCCATGCCTACACAGCTATACAAACAAGTTTCAGTGTTATCTATAGGCTCAGCAGTAAATGTCCACTCCCCAAGTTGATTTATAGTGGAATGTCTGACTAGTCTCTTATCTCTTTCACTCCCCTGCAGAGTTCTGTGTCTCTGCATCTCTTTTATCTTTTTGAGGCTCTTTCTCACAGACACCCTGTTTTGACTGCCATAACTCACACATCTCTCAGACCGTTTTTTATAAGAAGCAAAGACTAGAAAAGTACTGTGGAACAATGTTAAACCTTATAATGTAAATATTTTTGTTAATCTGTAGGCTAGGACACTATAAAGGTAAGGGGGAGGGGTCTTATAACACCTCCCTTTCTATTAATACAACATAAGCATAATCAATTATTATAATACATCAAACATTTGGTACAGCCCTTATCATGACCCCAAGGTGAACCCAACAGTATCCACAAGTTCATCTGACTCTGGGGGGCCTCATTGCCAAAATCCTGAACTATCCCTTTAAGCTTATGCCATACCACCTGTATAATTACTTACACGATTATACAGACAGCAGTGGTCTGTTTAATTGAAAATGTGTATGAATAATCTCTTGTGATATGTAAATGTATAGCATGCCAGCGAAACACCTTGCGGTCAATTAGACTGTAAAAAGCTGAAGCTGGACCCTAATGTAATGAAGAGATATAGGCTTGTATGGAATGACTTTCATCGCAGCGGTGTTCAGGACAAAAACGACACGCCTCGTCAGCAAGTACAAGGGTTGGTAATATGTGAAGGTTCATTTCATGCATTCAAAGTGAAGAGGAAATCTACATTTCATCCACAAATGGATGTCCTTTGAAAGACTCCCGGCGGGAACAATGTTTTTACATGCTGTGACATTTCTTCTGTCTATTCTGATGATTTTTGGAGGGACTGGCTGCTCATTGTCAGTGCTGTCAGGATATTGGGGACATGGCAGGTGTTGAATATCATGTCAGCGAGAAAATTGGATTACATTGGCCAATAGGAGTAGGTTAGATATTGGCATGCCACCTCTAGCTGCCTTGGTGTATAGAGAGACGATCTTAATGATGTTTGGCATCATGACCTTAGTGTACAATGCATGCAGTGAATGTATTCAGGTGACTCTACAGTAAAACACTGTCTACATAATATTTATACAACAGGTGGCTCTAATCCTCGATGCTAATTGGTTAAATCCGCATTCCAGCCAGTGTCTATTCCACAAGTTCCACAAATGCCTATTTACTCTATTCCGTCTGACTGCTCAATCCACTGTCTCGTCAACCCAGCCAGATAATACAGGAGTGGAGAGGGTAGTAAGTTTTAAGTTCCTCGGCGTACACATCACAGACAAACTGAATTGGTCCACCCACACAGACAGCATCGTGAAGAAGGCGCAGCAGCGCCTCTTCAACCTCAGGGGGCTGAAGAAATTTGGCTTGTCACCAAAAGCACTCACAAACTTCTACAGATGCACAATCGAGAGCATCCTGGCGGGCTGTATCACCGCCTGGTACGGCAACTGCTCCGCCCACAACCGTAAGGCTCTCCAGAGGGTAGTGAGGTCTGCACAACGCATCACCGGGGGCAAACTACCTGCCCTCCAGGACACCTACACCACCCGATGTCACAGGAAGGCCACAAAGATCATCAAGGACAACAACCACCCGAGCCACTGCCTGTTCATCCCACTATCATCCAGAAGGCGAGGTCAGTACAGGTGCATCAAAGCTGGGACTGAGAGACTGAAAAACAGCTTCTATCTCAAGGCCATCAGACTGTTAAACAGCCACCACTAACATTGAGTGGCTGCTGCCAACACACTGACTCAACTCCAGCCACTTTAATAATGGGAATTGATGGGAAATAATGTTAAATATATCACTAGCCACTTTAAACAATGCTACCTAATATAATGTTTACATACCCTACATTATTCATCTCATATGTATACGTATATACTGTACTCTATATCATCTACTGCATCTTTATGTAATACATGTATCACTAGCCACTTTAACTATGCCACTTTGTTTACATACTCATCTCATATGTATATACTGTACTCGATACCATCTACTGTATCTTGCCTATGCCGCTCTGTACCACTTGTGTGTATAAGGTAGTAGTTTTGGAATTGTTAGTTAGATTACTTGTTGGTTATTACTGCATTGTCGGAACTAGAAGCACATGTCACGTTCTGACCTTTATTTCCTTTGTTTTGTCATTATTTGGTATGGTCAGGGTGTGAGTTGGGGTGGGCAGTCTATGTTTGTTTTTCTATGATTTGGGTATTTCTATGTTTCGGCCTTCTCAATCAGAGGCAGGTGTCATTATTTGTCTCTGATTGAGAATCATACTTAGGTAGCCTGGGTTTCACTGTGTGTTTGTGGGTGATTGTTCCTGTCTCTGTGTTTGCACTAGATAGGGCTGTTTTAGGTTTTCACGTTTCTTGTTTTTGTTAGTCTGTTCATGTATAGTTTTCTTCATTAAAGAACCGTGAATAGAAACCACGTTGCGTTTTGGTCCGCCTCTCCTTCACCGCAAGAAAACCGTTACAGCACAAGCATTTCGCTACACTCGCATTAACATCTGCTAACCATGTGTATGTGACAAATAAAATTTGATTTGATAATTTATATACTATATATCAGAGGTCCCAAACTTTTTATAGTCCCGAACCCTTTCAAACATTCAACCTGCAGCTGCGTAACCCATCTAGCACCAGGGTCAGTGCACTCTCAAATGTTGTTTTTTGCCATCATTGTAAGCTTGCCACACACACACTATACAATACATTTATTAAACATAAGAATAACTGTGAGTTTGTTACAACCCGGCTCGTGAGAAGTGACAAAGAGCTCTTATAGGACCAGGGCACAGATAATAATCTAATAATAATCAATCATTTTGCTCTTTACTTAGACATCTTACATATAAAACCTTATTTGTTTGTAAAAAATTGTGAATAACTCATCACAGGTTAATGAGAAGGGTGTGCTTTATAGGATGCACATAACTCTGCAATTTTGGGTTGTATTGGAGAGAGTCTGTCTTTTTCCACACAGTCTGTGCCTGTATTTAGTTTTCATGCTAGTGAGGGCCGAGAATCCACTCTCACATAGGTACATGGTTGCAAAGGCATCAGAGTCTTAACAGTGCAATTTGCCAAGGCAGGATGCTCTGAGCGCAGCCCAATCCAGAAATCTGGCAGTGGCTTCTGATTAAATTCAATTTTCACACAACTGCTTGTTGCAATTTCGATGAGTCTCTCTTGTTCAGATATCGGTAAGTGGACTGGAGGCAGGGCATAACAGGGATAGCGAATCCAGTTGTTTGTGTCATCCATTTCGGGAAAGTACCTGCTTAATTGCACACCAAACTCACCCAGGTGCTTCGCTATATCACATTTGACATTGTCTTTCCATACAGTGATGGAAAAACCTGTGTGTTGTCATTGTTATTGCAGACAGAGAAGAGCTCCAACTTCTTAATCATAGCCTCAATTTTGTCCAGCACATTGAATAGAGTTGCGGAGAGTCCCTGTAATCCTAGATTCAGATCATTCAGGCGAGAAAAAACATCACCCAGATAGGCCAGTGGTGTGAGAAACTCGTCATCATGCAAGCGGTCAGGAAAGTGAAAATGATGGTCAGTAAAGAAAACTTTAAAATAGTATGTTGTAAAAGTGTAACATGGTCGCGGCCCATATCATTGCATAGTGCAGAAAATACACGAGGGTTCAGGGGCTTTGTTTTTAACAAAACGTACTGGACAGCTTTGTGACACTGTAGTGTCCAAAACAAACATACTGGACAGCTTTGACACTGTAGTGTCCAAAACAAACATACTGGACAGCTTTGTGACATCAAATGGACTTTGGTGGTCAAGATGTGTTGGTATCTGTACCAATAGCGCAAAAGCAATGGCAGGGAGACTGTTGCGACTTTGTACTTAAGGTAGTCAAGCGCAGGAGAGCAGAGATGTCAAACTAGAGTCTTTAATAGGCAAGTCCAAAAATGGGTCAGGTACAATACCAATAAATGCCCAAGACATAGGAACACACAGTCACTCACGGAAGGAGAAAAACAACGCTCCTTACTTTCCCTACAATACTGTACACACGTGAACAAACTGAGAAACCTCAACGAGCAACATGAAAACAATCCCGCACAAACCTAAGCCGGAAACAGGGGTAAACATACACACAGAAATTAAAGCAAATGAAAACCAGGTGTGAATGAACCAAAGACAAAACAAACAGAAAAAGAAAAATGGATCGGTGATGTCTAGTAGGCCGGTGACGCCAACCGCCGAGCACTGCCCGAACAAGGAGAGGAACCACCTTCGGAGGATGTCGTGACAGAGACATAGTGGAGTGGTAATGCACGTGCAAGCAGTAGCTCCCGACACCACTTGGGTACACTGCAGCATCCACCGAGAGGCTCTTGCTGCAAGGGAATGCCTCTGACAGCTTGTCACCAAGAGCCTCTTGGTAGATGCTGCAGTGTACCCAAGTGGTGTCGGTTTGCAGAAGAGGATGTCTTCCTTAATTGACCCCCTTAAACGTAACGGACATATACCAGGAGCTGTGCCAGGCCCGCCACGTCTGTTGACTCATCAAGCTGTAATGCATAGAATTCACTGGCTTGTATGCAAAGCAGTAATTGTTTCAAAACATCTCCTGCCATGTCAATGATGCGTCATAAAACAGTGTTGTTTGATGAAGACATTGTCTATATCGTTTTTTTGGCCTTTTCCCCCATCATTGTCCCAGCCATTTCTGTGGCAGCAGGAAGAATGAAGTCCTCCACAATAGGGGGGTACTGTCACAATAGGGGGGTACTGTCACGTTCTGACCATAGTTCTTTTGTTTTTTCCTTGTTTTAGTGTTCGTCAGGACGTGAGCAGGCTGGGCATTCTATGTTTTGTGTGTCTAGGTTGTTTTTCTGTGTTCGGCCTAGTATGGTTCTCAATCAGAGGCAGGTGTCGTTAGTTGTCTCTGATTGAGAATCATACTTAGGTAGCCTGGGTTTCACTGTGTGTTTGTGGTTGATTGTTTACGTGTCTGTGTTTTACACCACACGGTACTGTTTTCGGTTTTGGTTAATCACGTTATGTTTATTGTTTTTGTATGGAGTGTTCAGTTTATGTGTTTAAATAAACAACCATGGACACTTACCACGCCACATATTGGTCCTCCGATCCTTCTCGCCTCTCCTCTTCAGACGAAGAGGAGGAAAGCCATTACAGAAAGGCACTACTCCCAATATAAGTGAACCCCAAATCAATGTAGTTCTCATCATATTTGCACCTCTTCGATGGTCCAACATCCCTGTCTGTTGTTCGGTGCTTTCCCGGGCAGTAGCTCTTCGGCTGCATCAGATTCACAACGGTAAGTGTCCATGCTAGCTGGGCTAACAACAAATGTAGAATTACTGATGCTAGCATTGGATGTGCTCTTGGAAGCAGAACAACTTGTCGTTGACAGGTGCAGGTGTAGTACTGCTGGTAGAAGCAGTAATACCAGTAGAGCTGGTATGTGTCTCTATGGACGCGGGCCTTACTTTTTTAACCATTTATCAATTTTCAAGCAAACGGAATGAGCAGCAGCTACATTTGGCTACATACGGACTGTTAGTGGAATTCCCGTGAGAGAGTACCGGTTAATTATTGGATGTTAGTTATTTGACTACGCTACCTGTACTTGACATTGTTTTGTTATTTCACTGAACATTAGATGGTTTAATTTTATTTATGGCAGTGAAACGAAGCTACTCAGGCAAGAAAAGAAACTCACCCAAATGTATAGCCCCGTTGGCAATTATGAATGGACTGTTTGAAAATGTGAATAAATAAATAAATAAATATTTAAAAAAAAAACGTGATTCACATTTTTATTTGGCATTCCCCCGACGGCATTGAAAACAGCTTAAACAAATGCAATGCAGCGACTTTGCTGATATTCTAGCAGCACCGTGTGATGCGACTGTGTTAGCCAAAGTTGGATAGCTAGCAATCAAAGGATAAGAACGTTACCAGTCATCATGGCAACAGAACATTCAGAATGAATGACTAGCTTGCATCCATAGTCTCTGGCAACCGAACCACTTTGGGTAGCAGCCCACTATATTTTTGTGTAAGGATGAAGTATGAAAAGAAGATAATATGAATAAATTCATCAAAATATTTTTTTCTATAAAAATATGTCAATCATTATTTGTAAATGTTGGCAGAACATTGTATAAAAGTGATAATGCCCTCGAAGCCAGTGTTTGGAGGATATATTGGCACGGTTTGCCGACCTTCGACAAACAACACCCATGCCAATATATCCTCTAGCATTATCACTTAAATCTGAACTAGTTCAAAATGGTGCAAGTAACTTGTTAAATAAGGGGAAATCTGCTAATGGTAAAACCATTTTTGGACTTTTAAATTTCCAGTTAAGGGTTGCCTAGGGTAACTTGGTTAAAAAAAACGGTTGATTTTATTTCTCCTGCCCCAAACCTCAGTAGTTTACCCAACAGTGGCGGGTGCAGATTTGGTTTTGTTTGAACTACAGATTGCCCCTTTAAGTCGTTCATGGAAAACCATGGAAGTGTTTTTCTACTAGTACAAGATGCTGCCTGCAGATTACGCAACTAGACACACAATTCATTAATGCTTGCTTTGCTATAAACTGAATTAGATGACAAATCTGATAAATTTGTCTCAGAATGTCATTCCTCAGTGAACACGTCAACAGTAAAACCTCTATTCTCAGTACCTGCATCTATTTTTCATCCCTATTTCTTCCTCTTTAGTATCCCTTATTTGTCGTATGTTTCATGTGTCTGGCAAGGATTACTGGGCTTGGGGGAGATCTTTGGGGAATGGCTTCTTTTCTTACTCACCCCTTCTTTCACTAGACTAGAGCAACAGCTCAAGCTGCTGTACACTGAATCTGAGAGCTTTCCAGATTGTACATTCCGAGCCTGCACTGAAGGCTGTTATTAATGGAAAGGTCAAAGCAGGTGGGGTGTTTGATAGTGGCATGCAGATACTGCCAGCTCTCTCTCCTTAACGCCCCACGCTGCCAAGTAATCTGTGAGAATCTAAGGACTGAGCTCATCGAGGTATTACAGAAGAAGCTCACTTAACTCACAAGTCTGAATGGTTTGCTTTTGCAGCCGCATTTAAATTGTAATTCTAGACATGTCGGACAGATTTTGTCCATATCCTTCTAATTGCAATCATAACTCACTGGAGTGGACATCTTCTGACCTCATCTTCTGTCCTTTTTTTTGTATTGTGCAGCAAGATTGAGATATTAACATCCCTCAAATTTCTTAAACTCCCAACACAGACCAATCCGCTTGCGTATTTTAAACTATTATCCATCCCCATTAAAGTCAGTTGTAAGGCTACTAATTAGTTCTTGGATTTGAATATCAGACTATTCTCTAGGGAACTAATGGAAATGAATGGGCAGATCTCTGGTCTGTTTAATTTGGCAAAAGCGGAAAAAGGCAAGACAATGAAATCCCCAGCCCTTATCACTTTTATTTGCTCCAGTATTTGAACTACTGATGTCAGCAATTATACCACAGAAAGATAGGACAAGGACCTCTTCAAGTCATTTTGTTGTAGGGGTTATTTTAAGTGTGTAGGGGTTATTATATGTGGTCCTTTATCTTTTCCTAATTTGTTTCAAACAACTTAGTCCATTTGTATAATTACAAGAAGTCAAGGAAAGTCTTCTGATGTAACTTTTCTAACTGTTTTGTAAATTCTATATAGACCAAAAGATCCAGTCCCATTGATGAGGTATCTACTAACATATAGAGTAGGGCTGTGGCAGTTATGGAATTTTGGGTAATGATTAATTGTCATGCAAAGTGAATATTTTTATTCTGTATATACAGTATAATGTCTATAGTATTCTCTCTGGTATGCAATCTGGTTTCCGCTCAGGTTATGGATGTGTAACTGCAATCTTAAAGGTCCTCAATGATGTCACCATTGCCCTTGATTCTAAGAAATGTTGTGCTGCTATTTTTATAGACTTGGCCAAAGCTTTTGATACTGTATGCCATTACATTCTTCTGGGCCGGCTAAGGAGTATTGGTGTCTCTGAGGGGTCTTTGGCCTGGTTTACTATCTACCTGTCTCAAAGAGTGCAGTGTATGAAGTCAGAACATCTGCTTTCTCAGCCACTGCCTGTCACCAAGGGAGTACCCCAAGGCTCGATCCTAGGCCCCACGCTCTTCTCAATTTACATGAACAACATAGCTCAGGCAGTAGGTAGCTCTCATCCATTTATATGCAGATGATACAGTCTTATACTCAGCTGGCCCCTCCCTGGATCTTGTGTTAAATGTCCAACATGCTTTCTCTGCCCTTAACCTTGTTCAGAACACCTCCAAAACCAAGGTCATGTGGTTTGGTAAGAAGAATGCCCCTCTCCCCACAGGTGTGATTACGAACTCTGAAGGTTTAGAGCTTGAGGTAGTCACTTCATACAAGTACTTGGGAGTATGGTTAGACAGTACACTGTCCTTCTCTCAGCACATATCAAAGCTGCAGGCTAAAGTTAAATCTAGACTTGGTTTCCTCTATTGTAATCGCTCCTCTTTCACCCCAGCTGCCAAACTAACCTTGATTCAGATGACCATCATACCCATGCTAGATTACGGAGACGTAATTTATAGATCGGCAGGTAAGGGTGCTCTTGAGCGGCTAGATGTTCTTCACCATTCGGCCATCGGATTTGCCACCAATGCTGCTTATAGGACACATCACTGCACTCTATACTCCTCTGCAAACTGGTCATCTCTGTATACCTGTCGCAATACCCACTGGTTGATGCTTATTTATAAAACCTTCTTATGCCCCCCCTCCTCCCTAACTTATATATCTACTGCAGCCCTCATCCTCCACGTACAACATCCGTTCTGCCAGTCACATTCTGTTAAAGGTCCCCAAAGCACACACATCCCTGGGTTGCTCGTCTTTTCAGTTCGCTGCAGCTCAAGACTGGAATGAGCTGCAAAAAAACACTAAAACTGGACAGTTTCATCTCTGTTTTATACTTGGACTACCTGTATTTATCTATCGCCACAACATCTTCCAACTTCTTGTTTCTTGGGACATTTATCCTAGTTTGCTTCTGTCTTCCTTCTTTTCTTCATTCCTTCCTCCTACACTTCGTGCATCCTCCTTTTTCACACCTTGGTGTGTATGTTCTGGATCAAACCCATTAATTGTTCTCCAACATATTTGCATCTGAAAAGTCAAATGGGAAGGAAATCTTTATTTGAAGAGCTTATAATAATAATAATATAATTATAATAATATATGTATTTTATATAGCTCTTTTCATTACAAGTAGAATCTCAAAGTCGCTTTTAAAACAAAATAGACAAACTAGGGTTCTGGCTGTTCTTGTGCGATGGTCTTCTTTAGATGATAGGCATTTCAGAAAGATAATATAAGAGGGAGCAAAGATAGTACAGCCAGGCAGGGAGGTAGAGACATCTGACAGCTCTTCTTTGGGCGACTAGTTATCTTTGATGTTCACAGCTCCTCCTCTGTAGATCAGGCTGGATCGTTCACTACTGAAATGTAGCACCCACCTGGGTGATGCTTCGGCAACTGTAAAAGCACCAGTAAGACTACCACACCTCTGTCAGCAGTAGTCCTGAAAAGCCCCCTACAATGCGAGCCTCTGCATCTCCTCACACTGCAGTCCACTTGTGTTGCTGCATTATTCAAATCCTATTAGCAAGCTAGCTAGCTTGTCAAGACACATATATAAACTTGCTTGCCATAATCAGTTCTGCAATTCTGTGGGATACCACCAGATATTTCAGTTAATCTATCAACAGGTTATTAAAAAACAAAAACGTTGATAAAAAAATAACACCAAAAAAACATATACAATATTTACTCTGGCACTGACACTTGTTAAATATTCATTTCTGATTGTCATTCTAGAGCGTGCATTATTTCCCAATAACGCACGGTATACTATATCAGCACGGTAGAATTCAATGGCTACAGTTCTTCTTACATGTTCTTAATGTAAGCAGAAAATGTGTTAAATTATAGCCATGGTATAAAAGGGATAATCAGCTCTATGTGTTCTCTGGAAAATAATGCAACTCCGTGGAAGGTTAGTTCCACTCTGTTAGTGCGTCATGGAACACACCTTCCACGTCGTTCATTATTTTCAATAAAGAACGCATTGCCCCTCCTTGATTATCCCTTGCATATTAAGAGGCCCTATTTGATCACAAGGGTTCGGCTATAATGTATGTTGAAAGTATGACACAGTTGATGACAGCATGATGCCAAGTTCTTAGCTATTAGTGTCAAGGTACTTTAGTAACAAGTCACTCAAGGAATACCAAGTTCATCGAATTCTTGAGACATCTTGTTGGACATTTTTAAATATACAAACAAGTGCATTCAAAAATATTTTTAATATCAAAGCCATAGGCCTATGCTTAAACAATACTGTCCAAAATATGCCTCATTGGTGGTAAAAGCTCTCTGCTGTGTCTTTCTGAAATCATCAACAAATTGCTCTCTCTATGCCTGTACATTGGTAATCATATTAGGTATGCAGATTATATCTCGGCATGAATGCATAACATTTTCATTATATTGTAATCTATAACTCAAACTTTGAAGTAAACACCCTCCTAACCTCTGAAATGTAAATACTTCTGTGCTTTATATCTTTAAATTATGTAATTGGGTCAAGTTGATCTTTCAAAGAGACAATAATTAATTAAACACACTTATTCAAGTGCGTGTTTACATTCATGTTCAATAAAATAATTATTTATTTGTGGTTCTCCACATTTTTCACTTATATTGCTGCTTCATGAAGATTATTAGCAACAGCCGGCAGCTCTCAGAACCCCTCAAATCAGGTGTTCCAGTTGTGAATGCGTTCCACTCAGGGAAAGCAAAACTGATTCCATAAAGCTTGCTGGGGGCAGGCAGGCTACTGCTGGACAGATAAGCCTAGTCATGTTGACATACAGTACAGAACCGCTTTCCAGCACTTTCTGCCACAGACTGTGACCAAACTGTAAACAACACGTTTGTTCCATATAGTATGTGTAGTTGTAGAGTGCCACTTTTATGGATGATGGCATGAGCACGGGAAAGGGCTCCCATGCAACCTCGTAATAGAGACAAAAAGGGAACCATATAGAAGGTGTTGAGTTTATTAAATCATAAATCACACTTGGACAGTATAGCACTGATGGATGTGTCACGCTGGGCGAAAGTCTTAGGGTCGTGCATGTGGATTTGAGCTACTTTTTGGTGGAAACCCAACTGTTTTTGTTGCGTTGGCAATATATGCCCACATTCCTCATTCAGCTAATATCCATTAGGGCTGGGAATCGCCAGGTATTTCATGAGGAAGAGCCATAAGCTATTATTATTAATGCTGATAACATGAAGTTGTATAGAAATTATTATAATACACTAGGCATACTTTCTACACTGTTGGTTCCAGATGATCAGCAGCTCATTTGATATAACTCAGTCTCTTTTTTCCTGCTTAGGGACTGAGCCTATGAGAGAAGCATGTTAGAGGGAGCTGCACACAATAGCAGTACAGAGAACCCTGTTCCAAGTACAGCCTAACACCCACTGAAATGAAGATTTCCATACCCTGGACAGGATGCTAGTCCAATCTATCTCCTGTTTCTGTAGCGTGAGGCAGCTTGATGTACAAGTACATCCCCTGGACAGGACACTAGTCCAATCTATCTCCTTAATGCTGAGTGTCAAGCAGAGATGCA